>NC_136071.1:31759972-32074525 GCF_964261635.1 Lissotriton helveticus
TCTGCCATTTCAGGCGTCTTCGGCCCGGCTTGCTTGAATCCTGATGGTGCAATGAGCAAGGGACTCACATCTGAGTATACCCTTCCACGCTTAGGGTGGACAAAATAATTTACAACAAGGGGTGGTGATGGACAGAGTCTCTGAATTAAGCAGAGTACTCTCACCCAGTCAAGAGATCAGGGCTAGATCCAACACCGTTTTTTAGCTCATTGCACCATCCCAGTTTCAGAACCTGGCTGTATGCAAATTAGTCTGTCCCTGGCCCAGTGCATCATGGGAACAGGGCAGACCAGACTACAAAAGCCAATTCTTACACTGGGAAGGAAACAAGCTTCCGGGGACCGGTTTCTGCCATTTCAGGCGTCTTCGGCCCGGCTTGCTTGAATCCTGATGGTGCAATGAGCAAGGGACTCACATCTGAGTATACCCTTCCACGCTTAGGGTGGACAAAATAATTTACAACAAGGGGTGGTGATGGACAGAGTCTCTGAATTAAGCAGAGTACTCTCACCCAGTCAAGAGATCAGGGCTAGATCCAACACCGTTTTTTAGCTCATTGCACCATCCCAGTTTCAGAACCTGGCTGTATGCAAATTAGTCTGTCCCTGGCCCAGTGCATCATGGGAACAGGGCAGACCAGACTACAAAAGCCAATTCTTACACTGGGAAGGAAACAAGCTTCCGGGGACCGGTTTCTGCCATTTCAGGCGTCTTCGGCCCGGCTTGCTTGAATCCTGATGGTGCAATGAGCAAGGGACTCACATCTGAGTATACCCTTCCACGCTTAGGGTGGACAAAATAATTTACAACAAGGGGTGGTGATGGACAGAGTCTCTGAATTAAGCAGAGTACTCTCACCCAGTCAAGAGATCAGGGCTAGATCCAACACCGTTTTTTAGCTCATTGCACCATCCCAGTTTCAGAACCTGGCTGTATGCAAATTAGTCTGTCCCTGGCCCAGTGCATCATGGGAACAGGGCAGACCAGACTACAAAAGCCAATTCTTACACTGGGAAGGAAACAAGCTTCCGGGGACCGGTTTCTGCCATTTCAGGCGTCTTCGGCCCGGCTTGCTTGAATCCTGATGGAGACTCTGTCCCTCACCACCCCTTGTTGTAAATATTTTTGTCCACCCTAAGCGTGGAAGGGTATACTCAGACATGAGTCCCTTGCTCATTGCACCATCAGGATTCAAGCTAGCCGGGCCGAAGACGGCTGTAATGCCAGAAACCGGTCCCCGGAAGCTTGTTTCCTTCCCAGTGTAAGAATTGGCTTTTGTAGTTTGGTTTGCCCTGTTCCCATCATGCACTGGGACAGGAACAGACTAATTTGCATACAGCCAGGTTCTGAAACTGGGATGGTGCAGTGAGCTAAAAAATGGTGTTGGATCTAGCCCTGATCTCTTGACTGGGTGAGAGTATTCTGCTTAATTCAGAGACTCTGTCCCTCACCACCCCTTGTTGTAAATATTTTTGTCCACCCTAAGCGTGGAAGGGTATACTCAGACATGAGTCCCTTGCTCATTGCACCATCAGGATTCAAGCTAGCCGGGCCGAAGACGGCTGTAATGCCAGAAACCGGTCCCCGGAAGCTTGTTTCCTTCCCAGTGTAAGAATTGGCTTTTGTAGTTTGGTTTGCCCTGTTCCCATCATGCACTGGGACAGGAACAGACTAATTTGCATACAGCCAGGTTCTGAAACTGGGATGGTGCAGTGAGCTAAAAAACGGTGTTGGATCTAGCCCTGATCTCTTGACTGGGTGAGAGTATTCTGCTTAATTCAGAGACTCTGTCCCTCACCACCCCTTGTTGTAAATATTAAGATGATTTGCAGCCCGGAGGCGGAGCTAGCAGGGGGAGCAGACCGGGTCACTCGGGCCACGCAGGGACTCCTGGATCAGTGAGTCCGTGCAACGCTCCACCCCTACAACAGCTGTTCTGCTCCACGCCACAACCACAACCGGGAACCTTACGGCCATCCTAGCGCCGCGAAGCGGCACCCGCGCAGTGGGTGCGGCAAGGCGCTGGTGCTACAGGAGTCTCAAACACCCTCCGTCGATGTCAGCGTCCTGAGGTCGGCAACCCGTGGCACACTCTCCCCGGCCATCAGGGTCTGGAGAGGGGAGTGCAAGGCGCCATCTTGGGTGGGTATCTCCCGGGAGCCTGGACGCAGTCAGCGTTCTAGTGCTTCCCGAGGGAGAACATAAGAGGCAATGTGCCTCCGGGAGCGCAGCGGACGGGCGCAGCGGGCGCGACGGTGGCGCGCTGAAGGTGCGCCTAAGGTAAGCCCGTCTGTGCCCGTCCGTGACCGCACGGGACCAGGGCCATGTCACTCTGCCCGCTCTCCTATCCACACATACACTACCCAGGAACTCCTATGCCTTAGACCTCCAGCGTCCCTTTGCCCCTCACTCCCCTGCTACACGCTTAAACGCCTGAGCGATCTAGGTATTTCTCAGGTCATTTTACCACCTGGACCGAATTATAAACTCAGTATGGTATCCATTAAACCCCCTATTAGCTCCAATCTACCTCTGCTCAATTTGGATTGTATTTACCTTAATACTAGATCTTTGGTGAAGCATCAATTGGACATATTTCTGCTACTTACTTCGCAGAAACCCGACCTATTACTACTCACTGAGACCTGGCTTACTGAGAATTCGCAGCCCGACATACTGGCCTCACTCCCATCAGACTACTATATATTGGCAATAAATCGCGCCCCAGGTAAAGCTGGAGGGGGAGTGGCGGCCATTATTAATAAAAAACATAACTTTATCAGTCGCCCGTCCCTGCTGCTACCTGGCACTGAAAATCTAGTCATAAAAACTGATACTGAGAAAGGCGCCATAGCCCTGGTTTTACTCTACCGTCCCCCACAATCTATGCCCGCCTTTCCCTCAGGACTCGCCGAACAAATAGCGTCAATCACTATGAAATACCCTCATACCATCCTTATTGGAGATTTTAATCTGTGGTTTGACAACCTGGACACTGATACCCAAGCTAGAGAATTGTTTGATTTACTCACCGACATCAATATGACCCAATTCATACAGTCTTCCACTCATGAGAAAGGCCACCATCTTGACCAATTATGGTCGCATAATCTCCCTCTATCATCTATCCTGATTCAGCCCTGTATTTGGTCAGATCACCATTTTGTTTATTTTTCCCTTCAAGTAAGGAGACAACATCAGACTCCTTCTCAGCCTGGAGGGGAAACTCGCAAATGGGGGGCGATAGATCTTTCTGCTTTTTTGGACACTTTGGTTTCTACTCTGCCACCACTTGACGACATGGGGGACGTAGATGATATCTATGAGGCGCTCTTCTTGTGGATCCAAAGTGCTGCCAATATTCATGCCCCTAATGTAAAATTCTCCCGCTCACGCGACAAAGAGGCTCACAAATGGTTCTCTGCGGACCTCAAACAACTCAAACTAGAGGTCAGGCAAAAAGAGAGAATCTGGCGCAGAAATTATCTTCCACAAGATAAAGAGGTCTACTGCCTGAGCCGTCGTCTCTACCAAAAAACCATCCTTAAGAGGAAGACCGATTATTTTTCAGGCATAATTCTGAAATCCCAGAATCAAACTAAAGACATCTTTAGAATAGTGAATGACCTCTGTAACGATGAGCGTACGTCACTACCTATCGCACAATCTCAAGCTTTATGTGATGATTTGAATAACTACTTTATTAACAAAATCATTACAATCAAACAAAGTGTACCACCACACCCTGCCAGCAACATCACTGAGGACACATACATGAATCCAGAGATCTTAGACCACATCCCCCCGATTGATTCCAAACAATTGTCGGAACTTCTTCAACGGATCAAATCAGGGTCACCTAATGATATCTGTCCCCCTTCTATCTTTAGAGAATTAGGCCTATCCCTCCCACATGCACTCCTGCCTATTCTCAATGAATCCCTCAGACAAGGCAGAGTCCCCACAGATTTAAAAAAAGCTCTCCTTATACCTTTGGTAAAAAAACAAGGGAAGGATCCTTCGGATCTTACAAACTACAGACCTATCTCCCTGCTGCCCTACCTCTCAAAGGTGCTGGAGGCTCATGTCTCTAAGAGTGTCTCTAATTTCATCGAGACCACCAACTACTTGGAGCCTAATCAAGCGGGGTTCCGCCCGGGTCACTCAACAGAGGCGGTGATCCTGGCGGTTCAGGACAACCTTAGAGCCAATGCGGATGTCGATACACACCAAGCCCTGGTGCTGCTTGACCTCTCGGCTGCGTTCGACACGGTTGACTATGACATCTTGCTCAACCGTGTCGAACAGGCCGGCCTGAGAGGACCAGCGTTGAGCTGGATTACATCCTTTATCGAGGGCCGGACTCAGGCAATTCAACTGGGCAGCTTTATAGGCACTAGGCATACGTCCACCTGTGGAGTTCCGCAGGGGTCGTCATTATCCCCCTTATTATTTAATCTTTATCTCCGCCCTCTTCTTTATTCCCTTAAGAAGTTTAAAGTCACGGTGTTCAACTACGCGGACGACTTACAGCTATTATTTCATCTGAACATCCCTGATGCTGTGTCCGAATTTCAGAACACCATGAAACACATCCAATGCTGGATGAACGAAAACCATCTAAAACTCAACCCGGGCAAAACAGAACTACTTTTGCCCGGGAACAGTTTATCCAGCTGGAGTGTTAACTTCTGGCCAGCAGACCTGGGCATCCCCCCTGTAAGGTCCACTGCTGTAAAGAGCCTAGGCATCACGCTCCACTCGGACCTGTCCTTAAAAACCCAGGTGGGCGCCGTGGTCTCAGCAAGCTTTTTCCAAATGAGGAAAATAAAAGAAATTGCTCACCTCCTCACCCAGTCTGCCTTAATCCAGGTTACTATCGCCTTGGTCATGTCCCGCCTGGACTATTCCAACAGCGTCTATCTGGGACTTCCAGTGGGCCTGTCGAAGAGACTTCAACTTGTCCAGAATCAGGCGGCTAGGCTCATTTTACAACAGCCAAAATGGTCTTCTATTAAACCAGGACTAGAAAAGCTACACTGGCTTCCGATTTCCCAGCGCATAGCCTTTAAAGCAGGTTGTATCACCTTCAAGGCCACACAAGATAAAGGCCCTGCCTTTATTCGTCGTCTGATTTCTAAATATATACCCACCAGAAGCCTGCGCTCTGCTCAAAAATCCCTACTGGAGGTGTCTCGCTTTAAAAAGAAGCGACAGGGAGGCTGCTGCTTTCGTCATCTAGCAGCCTCACTTTGGAACTCCATCCCCTTACCAATTAGGCAGAGTAAGGATCTACTCACCTTTCGTAAGGGATTAAAAACTTGGCTGTTCTCTCAAGCCTACCATTAGCCATTGTTAGCTCATTGTTATGTTGGACGGATTCTTCACTTTTCCTATAGCGCCATGAAGCCCACGGGCGTACGAGCGCTTTACAAATTGATTTTAACATAACATAACATAACAAAACCTTGACAGTACTCCCATATGTGGGTTGGCCAGTCGCGAGGAGGTTAAGTAGGCTATCTTTCACAATAAAATCACCAATAACACAATAACATCACCACTGCTTCAGGGTGGATTTCCCTGCAGCCACTTCTACGGTAACACAGAAGAGTAGAAATACCTCCTGGCATTTAGTGATTAACCGTGGTTCCAGGGGTTAAGCAGCTGTCACTAGAGTTGTGACCAATGCCACTGCAATCATCTAATGACCTTAGTGCTGTTTCTTAAAAGAAATACCTACCTGAACTTGCCACACTCAACAGAAGCTTCTTCGCTGTAGACAAGGTAGTGAAATATGGGAAGCCGACTGACAGGAAAATGTAGATAAAAAAAGAAAGAGTCTACATCCTTCATCTCAACCTCCAGGGGTTGATCAAAATGCTTGATGAAACAGCCTTCCGACTACTCTAGATCTTGTCTAAACTTACTTTCCTGTAGCCTCGCGACAGTTAGGACGTTGTTTGTCAGCGAGGATTAGGGAAGTTGCGTAAGGCTACATGTAGATATATCTGTGATGCAAATCTCTAGATATTTCATGTTTTTAGTTGGGAAAAAAACTAAAGGGCATATTAACAACGGTCAGCGATAATTATCGCTGGCCGTGCTTAGCAATAATTATATTATCGCAGGCTATCTCTGGTAGTTATCGCTCTGGTAGCGCATTATTAACAATGCATTACTCCAGGGCGATAACAATTCCAGAGATAGCGAGGTTATCATCCTTTTGCAGGCAACATCGCTGGTTTTCCAGCGATGTTCCCTGCAAAACGGCGATAACCTTGCTGATACGACCCACAGGGTTGTATCAGCATAATCCACCCCCTATGTTAGGGATGGTTAAGTCAGGATTTTCCATGCAAATGAGATATGGGATGAGATGCACTCCTTCGTAATCCATATTTACAAGCTTTCTTTCACGTTCGATTTTTAACAGCGTGCAATACCTGCTTTGTGCTTCGTCTCATTGCGATGTTCAATATAACAAATCCACACAGGAACACATTTCAATTCCATCAGGCTGCACAGCCTCAACATAGTTTGAATCCAATGAATCAACTTCGTGTGCTTTTCTCTTCATCATCATTTCACCATTAATTATTATCCATTTCTTTTAACTTGTATTCAATTCATTCTATTCAATCATTAATGAAGTTAGCAAACACATAAAAAACATATATTTGTATTTGCAGATGCCCCTGACGAAGGGAATGTATTTCCCGAAATGCATTGGGTTGTTAGAATAAAGTCATGGCATGCGAAACCCACGTCATACTCCTGCGTTTTTATGAACATCAACGTTAAGCTATGATTGAATAGAATGAATTGAATACAAGTTAAAAGAAATGGATAATAATTAATGGTGAAATAATGATGAAGAGAAAAGCACACGAAGTTGATTCATTGGATTCAAACTATGTTGAGGCTGTGCAGCCTGATGGAATTGAAATGTGTTCCTGTGTGGATTTGTAAGTCAGGATTTTAGCAGACCGCCGGGGACTGTTGTGATTACAGAGAGTGATACATATATTCTCTTGGTCATAGCAGGGTTTCATTTCCTCGGGAGGTCTGAGAATAGTTGCATCTGGAAGACACGTCTCGCCCCCACAAGATCAGCCCTTAACCTGCTATTAAGGTAGGTTGAGTTCCAGATGTGACACCTTCGAACTAAAGTCAGCACTCGGGGTGCTTACAAAAGTCCACGCGTCTTTATGTGGACAACTCTTTAGTAATCTCTTCATCCCTGAGGAACACAGAGACGCAGGTCATCATAGCGAAGCCAGTAGCAAAAAACTTCATGGATTTCTGGGGAAATTGAAGAATTCTCATCTGACGCCGGCTCAGGACCAGACTTTAATTGGTGCGATATTTCAAATCAGCAAAGGGTTAGTCTCCGCTGACCTTCGATGGAAATCAGTTAGTCTCCGCTGACATTCGATGGAAATCAGGACTCTGGATGGAAATCAGGGCGATGGAAATCAGGGCTCTGGATAACTCTTCTGAAGCATGGTTTCAGGTGCAAGGCGAGCTAGCAACAACCACCTTTCTAGTGCTGTGGGCTAGGTTTCACCTGCACAAGGGTGTGAGGCACAATCTTGTCCATTGATCCCATTTATTGTAGGACTTCTCCTTAAAGATTCCAATGACATCAAACATGAGAAAATAACTTTTATGGTGGATGGGGTCATCAAACATCCGAAGAGGAGTCCAGTTGTCATCCCAGCGGTCACTTATACTGACAACAAACAGCAGTGCAACAGGATGGGTTTCCTGGATCGGATCTCCGTAGGTCTAGGGTCACTGGTCAGAGGTCCAATAGTTGAGGTCTTCCAGCTGCAGGTAACTGGAACTGGTTTGGTTGGCACTTCTGGTGGACAAATCTTTTATCATCAGAACGAACAACGGAGCCAAGTCATACCTCAACAATCAGGGGGGCACGAGGTCGCCAGCATGGTCAAGGATCTCAGAAAAGATCTTCTTGTGGGTACAAGACGGAATCTTAAATTTGAGGGCGATCTGCATTCAAATGAAATCGAAGGTCAGAGCAGACAGGCTGAGCTGGGAGATTCCTTCCTTGCAGGAGTTCTGTCTGAGCAGACACAGTTAGGCATTTTCCAGGATCTGTCAGAGACGGGTCTTTTATGAATAGAAATACAAGTTAAATAAAAGAAAAGGCATCTATAACATAATTTCACCAGGTGCCAGCAGGGATTCTTGAGGGGTAGCTCACAAAGACATTCCTCTGCATTCAAATTCAACATCCTTAGCACGCCGAAAATCTTGACAAACCCAAAAAGCTCCTCATTTGTTCTTTCATTTCTCCAGTTTTATCATCCTCCTCAAAGATTTATCCCTCTTGTAAAAAGTCACAATCAGCACTGAGCAATGATGGCACAGATGCAAACCGTCTGCCAACTTTCTCATTCTCCTCCATTAATTCTACATATAGTCATTCTCTGGCTTTTGCTGCGATACAATACTTTCAAATCCTAATCCATCCAGTCATTTAATTCTCGATGTCAGTATTTCAATCTAAATTGATAACAGCCCATTCAATTCTGAATTTTTATTTATAGAATTTGATAAAACTCAACAAAATTGACTATGCTATGTACTTTCTATCTCTACTTGAATGTTCTACTAACATCTGTTCTTTTAAATTATTGAAGACGTTTACTGTGGGGAACAGTATTGTGGTGAATATCTTTAGAAAAACAGACGTTGCATTTACGAACTTGTGTGATTTGTTTGGTTAGTTAATCAGTGACCATGGTTGTGGCGGACCAGCTGAGTTACCTTTATAGCCAACAGTCCAGCTGTTGAGACACCATTAAGGCCACATATCAGGTATGCCGAAGGCAAGCTCTCCTTCGCCCACACACACTGGATGCCACTGCAGCGAAAGATGCTGCACTTTCTTTTAAGAATGGAAGATTTATCCAAGAGAATTGTTTTCTTCCTCTCGGATGGTCCCTTTAAGTAATCCATCACCCCCAATATCGTCTTAGGCAGGGCTTTAAGTGGGGGGGGGGTCTGTGGGGGTCTGAGCCCCCCCAGTTTTTTTCGGGGGCCTCGAAAGGGGGCTCTATTTTCGGGCCTCAAAGGTCAACGGTAGGGTGACCAGACATCCTAGTTTTTGTTTGGTGTTACTAGTGTGGGTAACATGTCTTGATAGTGAAATACTGCCAATTTAGTTTTTCACTATTGAAAGGCTATCTTGCCCATAGGATAACATGGGGAATGCCGTGTAACATGTTTACCTGCATATCTTCCCATAATGGCAAGATAGACATATGGAATCTGGTATCCCTGAACTCAGAATTCAATAACACATCCTTTAGTTAAGATGTTTTTTTAATTCTAAGTTTGGAAATATCACTTTTAGAAAGTGGCTATTTTCCTGTTCAACGTTTCTGTGTGCCTCTGCCTGGTTGTGTATTGACTGTCTGGTTTGTGAGTGACAGGGACTGGGGGCGGCTCCAGGAGGCTGGGTGAGTCAGCACTAGGCTGAATAGACCCATCTGCATGTAGAGTGGTGGGAGAAGTAGCACCTGGTTCTCAATAGGGCTGTGCCTGCCTTCCACAATGCTGGCTCCACCTCCTGCGGTGCGTCTGATGGCCTGCACACAATGCTAGTTATCTTGATTTAGACCACACCCCTACTTGGATAGGCCACACCCCTTTAAGAAATTTGCCACGCCCCTTTTAGAGCACCACCAGTTTTTGTTTCCCACTTAAAGCCCTGCTCTTAGGTGTCCATTTAAACTATATAATTCTCACTATAGACTCTGGAACAAATGTATGGGGATCTTGAGATTATTTAGGAGAGAAGTAAGAGGCAAAGGCCACCCTCCTGGAAAGGCAGCGTAGTGCTAAATACCTGACGTTTTCCATCTCCCCAATGTAGTCACGTTTTTCTTTGGAATCCTCTGAGTTTGCTCTTTTCCCTATTGGTCTTAAATGCATCAAAGTTTTTGGCCTGTGGAAATTTTAATCTCTGGATTGATACTACCCTGTTTGTTGACCCCGTAATAAGTGAGGGCCTGATTTTGATGTCAGGCATTCGGGTCACTGACAAGCCGTCGGTGGCGGTCCGACTGCAGAGTTCCCTTCGGTCCGACCACGGCATTCCCATGCTGGCGGTCAGACCCACAGCTGTCAGAAAAAAGACCGCCGCCTCCCCCATGATCAGAGATTACGGGGAGGCAGCGTTTGGAGCATCATCCCAGCATGGCGGTGGTACTGAGGCAGGCACCGTCATCAGGATTACAGTATCCCTTTCCGACAGCCTTTTCATGGCGAGAGGACTGAATTTATCAGCTTGTCAGAAAGGGATACTGGGGTCCCCAAACAGGCCGCCCGTCCATCGTGGGCTACTGAAAAGTGGCCTTGGGGGCACATAGTGCCCCCACTCACCTCCATGCACCGTGTACCATGCATGACATGGTGCATCGCACAAGGTGCACGGACATGTAGGAGGTACTGTAGGGAGGCGGCATGTGCTGCGGCCCTTAATCAAGGCCGCAGCATGACCCTGACGACTTTGGGGGTCACATCCAAATAGGGTGGTCGGACCACCCGCATGCATGTTGGCGGTCTACTGACCGACTCAATAGCGGCTGGCGGTCTGACCACCAGCATCAAAATTATGCCCTAAATTACTTCTTGTGCAACTCCTGGCCTTGCACAATTAGTGTACAAGCCTACTCACTCAGGAGACCACAGCCTAGATTTCTAGTTCATCGTGGACGGATTTGTGACTTTTAAATCCATAATATATTGCTTGGGGTATATTGTGCGCCTCTTTTTACAGAGAAGTGTTTCGTTTTTTGGGACATCTATTATTATAAGCTATTATTATTATTATCTTTTATTAGAACATTGGAATGTTGGGAGCTCCATTAAAAACAATAGAGTGCTCCGGGCTTATAATGGCTGGTATAAGCCTGGAGCTCCAACATTCCAATGTTTCTTTGTTCCAAGCTCTGGCTGTGAACAAAGGCTTCAGGGAGCCTGAGGGGATTCCAATCCCCTCACGCTCCCATAAGGCTTTGTTTTTTTTGTTAGAACATTCTGCCCTCTAGTGGCAGAATGTTCTAATAGCCTTATAGCCCTTCGTAGCTGGGCTATACCAGCTATTAAAGTCCCTCTCTCTTGTTAAAGGCCCGGCTGGAGCGGGCTATAAGGCTATAATATAAGCTATCTGCAAACAGCATTCACATAGCGAACTGTCGAAAGCCAGTCTTACTGCCAATGCAAATGCATGTCATGAAAAGGATGTAAATTTTTGGCCAGGATGGCGCCACTGATGAACCCCCTGGTGAATCCTCTCCTGAATTCATTTTTGAGAGAGGGGCGGCTCCCTTCGTCCTGGAAAAGGGCGATGGTGATCCCTCTCCTCAAAAAGCCGGGATTGGACCCCGGGGTGCTGGCCAATTATCGCCCAATTTCCCTCCTGCCGGCTCTTGCGAAGCTTACTGAGAAGCACGTGCATGGCGTGCTCTCGGGTTTCCTCGAGTCTAATGATCTCCTGCATCCCTCGCAATCCGGCTTTCGGCCTAACCTGAGTACGGAGACGGCACTCCTCGAGGTGTCAGAGGTCATCCGCGAGACTCTGGATGCAGGGGGGAAGGCTGTGCTTGTCATGTTGGACTTGTCGGCGGCCTTTGACACCGTCCCCCATGAGGCTTTACTCTCCAGACTTTATGACATCGGTCTGAGGGGGACGGTGTTCAAATGGTTCACCTCATTCTTGGAGGACCGTCGACAAACGGTCTGGGCCACTTCGAGCTCCGCTGAGATGCCGCCACTGGGAGTCGGGGTCCCACAGGGCTCTGTGTTGAGCCCGACCCTGTTTAACATCTTTATGACCCCATTGGCGGAACTCGTGGAGGCCTCGGGGGCCCAGATCGTGTCCTACGCGGACGACACGCAGCTTCTCTTCACTTGCAGGAAAGGTCAATTATTTGACGGGGTGAGCATTCAGGGCTGTTTGAAGAGGGTCTTTGGCTGGTTTCAGCAGAATGGTCTCAAGGCCAACTCCAGCAAATCTGAGGTTCTACTATTTGGGTGTGCGTCGGAACCGGAATGGCGTAACTGGTGGCCGGTTGATATGAGCCCCCCTGCCCAGCCATCTGTGGCTGCCAAAAATCTCGGTGTCAAGGTCGATAATGACCTCACGTACAGATCGCACATCCTTGGTCTGACAGGCACCTGCTTTGGCATCCTTAAGATGCTCCGGAAGTTCCTACCCCTGCTTACAGAGGAGCATAGGAAGATCATAGTCCAAGCTCTGATAGGATCTAGACTGGACTACGCGAATGCTCTTTATTTAGGACTTCCGGAGTATCTGATCCAAAGGCTGCAGGTGGCGCAGAATTCTGCGGCTCGCGCCATCTACGGCCTTCCCAGGCGGGCACGAACATCTGGGGTGCTTCAGTCACTCCATTGGCTCCCTATCCGAAAGCGGATAATGTTTAAAACACTGACTTTGGTGCACAAGGCACTTTTTGGCTCCGGCGCTAAGTATCTGCAGCGCAGACTGGCCTTCTATCGTCCAGCCCGCTCCCTGCGGTCGGAATCCCTGTTCTTGGCCGTGGTGCCCCGTGTGAGGAAGGCTCGCTTGGGGGGTCGCTCCTTCAGCTTCAAGGCCCCCCAGCTGTGGAACTCTTTGCCCCTTGCTCTCCGCAGCGTCCCTAGCTTGCTTCTGTTCAGGAAAAACCTGAAGACCTGGCTTTTTAATCTTTAGGCTTTTTCTTTCGCACCTCCCTTTTTGACTTTCCTTGTCTGTCCTTTGTTATGTTTTTTAAACCGCTGAGCTGCTCTCTGAAAGCGCCGGGACACTCTTGTTGAGTAGTCGTGCGCTATATAAATATAACCATAACATAACATAACATAATTCCATGGAAAAAACGCAAGTCACTACATTTACCGTAACTATGCATTATCTGCATATTTCCAATAGAGAAGGTGGTTTAATCTCAGATTTCTGCATAAATAATTTAGCAAGTCAATAAAAAAAAGCAGGCTTTGCTCTTTAAACTTATGCAGAGTACTTCTGAAAACAAGCTAATGCTCAAAGGAGTATGTGGGTGAATAAAAAAACACAATATACGTATAATCATTGTGCAAGTGAAAAGCTGTTTGTTTACACTTCAAAGTATGAGGCAAGACCTTTAGCAGAGCCAGAAGGATGACCCCGTGACTCTTGAGGGGTTGACCAGGTAGACCCACCGGCATACTGTGAAAGTGTCAAAGGGCATATTATAATTAAGGCTCCCTGTTTTCCGTTTTTACTGATTTTTACAGATAAAAACAGACAGAATTTTGTTTTTCTTGTCTGTATTTATTTTTAAATGTGAATAAAAACTGAAATTGGTTTGTTTTTGAGTGATTGTGAATGCTGTCAATCATGACTGCCAGGTTAAAAGCTGTGTGGATTAACAGGCAAGGGTATTACAAAAATAAAGGGATTTTAGTAAAGAGCCTTAAACAGCAGTAGATTTGCAAAACCATGATACTAAATTGTGCATGTTCTCTTATAAGTGCATATTTTATCATCTGAGTGTGTATATATCATTGAAACCTGTCCGGCGTTCAGGCACCAGTGTACAATAACCGGTTAAATAGATGCAGAAATATACACATTTCAGCTTCATTTTTTCACAAAACCCCAAATAAATATGGATAAATACAGGTAAAATTCGCAAAAAATAAATATGGATAAATACAGACGGAAATGACAAAAATTTAAATACCATAAAACCGGGAGCCCTAATTATAATACGGTTTCCAGGCACTTGAAATGTAACTCCATGTTTGTTCACCAGTGAGGGTAATTGTGCATTGACTAGGAAGAAGCCGTGCGAGGCACTGAAATGGAGGCCTCGTGGGACTTCTACTGAGGAACGTAAAGAGGTCTCTTGGGGCCTCTGTTGACCTATTAACTGGGGCCTTGTGGATTCTCTGGATCCCCCAACCAATGGCATTTGAGATTCACAAGCACCTTCTTGGTCACTAGAACGAGTGTGGATGGATTTTCTGACAAGCACCATCTTTGTGTTCTCCAGAAAAAAAACATTTCCAGCAGCAGACATGCTGGACTTCACAATGAGAGATATTCCCCTGGAACGTATTATGGGGCTGATTTACAAGCCACTTGAGGCACATTTGTGCTGCTGCTGTTGCGTCACTTCTGTGACGCAGCAGTGGCGTAAACCATGCGCCACGTTGCGACTTATTTACAACATGACGCATCTAGGCAGATGCGTCATGTTGTAAAGCACTGTGCCACATGAAACTTGCATCAAGTTTTATGTGGGCGTGCCATTGCAGCGTGGGCGTTCCCTCGCAGGAAAGCCTCTTAAAAGTGACGCAGTAAAATCTACAAGATTTCACTGAGTCCGTTTTACGACGACGCTGTGTCAAACCCTTACACCTGCTTGAAGAAGGCATAAGGAGTGACGCACCACGTTAAGTAGGGTCGGCCCCTGAGCTTTGCTGGAGCTGCGTCGCACTTGCGACACGACTCCAGCAATGCGCCACCCTTACGCCACATGATGCAACACGCATCTGCCTATCCTTGCGCCACGGTGCACCGCATTGTAAAAGCGACCCATCCGTGGTGGCGCAAGGGGAGAATTGCGTGTCGCATCTATTCTTGCGCATCCCTGCTGATTTGCAGAGATGCATCAGACCTTGTTAATATACCCCTTTGTGTTTTCTTGTAAAGGTGAGTTTTCTGTATTCACGAAAAGCAGCTTGTAGTTTTCACGTAAGCATGATTGTATATTCTAAAATGGCGACCATATTTTCAAAATTAGAGGCATATTAGGGTCTCCAAAGAGGGGCTTTAGGGGATCACAAGCCACAGGTACTTAAGTTTCTCAAATGGGGGTCATCTTGAGATTTTCTGCCGGGGCATTGTTTCAGGAGTACTACTGGTGTTGTGCAGCTTTCTTTACATACAACATGCAGAGCATTGGAGCATGCGGTAAATTGGCCGAGTAAAGTACGACATATTGCCTCATTGAAGGAAATGGACTAGCTGGTTGCAAACCTGCAAGGTCCCACTTGTGTGAGGCTTTTACGAAGGACTACAGCTGGGTCTGTTGGCTTAGTGGACTAATGCACCCACTGTTTCCGACCTCATGGTCACAGGTTCAAATCCCAGCAGGTCCACTCCACCTTACATCCTTCTGAGGTCGATAAAATGAGAACCATTGAGTTGGGTAACAATAAACATATGTTATTCAGAGTATATTAGGTGAAAGTGAGCTTTACAAATGACCGTTATGTTATGTCACATAAAAGGAGGTTTCTGTGACCAAGCATCATGCCCCAAAACACACAAGCAACCAAACCAAAGGATAAGAGCACCTTTCATAGGTGACTTTAGTTATTAAGACAGGTGGTTAAATCCAAAACAGCCTTTGGGGCAGATTACTATGGCGGGTGGATTGCCCCCACTGGTCACTGCCGGCCCAGCAGGGGCGATCCACCCACCATCGTGACAGCAAAGACCCCCCGCCATATTATGATCGCTGGGGGGTCCGCGGCGGACGGAAAGATCGTCCGTTGCTTTTCCTCTGGTCGACGAGTCGACCGGCGGAAAACAGGTTTAATATGGATGGCGGTGTCTACCAGACACCGCCATCCATATTATGGTGCAGGCCGTGATCAGCCTTTCCATTTCTGCATTGCCACCATGGAAAGGCTGGCGGTTCCTGCTGTTGGGGTCCCGTTGCGGGCCCCAAGGGTGCTGGGAGGGGGGTGCACATGGGGGGTACCTATGGTACCCCCCTGCGTTTGCATGTACAATGTTAAGGGGAGAGGAGTTGGCCTAACGGCTAGGGCGCTCGACCTCGGACCTGGGGATCTGGGTTCGAGTCTCGGTAACGATGCCAAAACCTCCTGTGATTGTGGGCAAATCACTTAATCTCCCCGTGCCTAAAATGAAAGTGTGTCCTCATGTAACGTAACTGGAAAATATGTAAGGCGCTCTGATACCTGATTCGGTTCGGGTCTAATTCGCGCTATATAAAACTCTGCGGAAAAAAAAAATGTGGCAGGCACCGAGCGGTGCCTGCCACATTGTGCATGTAAAAGTACTACATGTATATTTTACATTCCAGTGGGTGCTGCTTGCAGCGCGGCCCGCCGCAATGTAAAATATACAGGATGCGCCCGCCACACATAATTTGTATGGTGGGACCGCCGCAACTATGGCGGGCAATCCCTTTAGTAGCTGAATTCCGCCCGCCATCATAATCAGCCCCTTAGATTGGCGCCTTTTGATACAATGCTTTAATGAGGCTACTGAGTGAAGGAATCTTGTGAGGAGGCCGGCTGAGGCATGCACATTACCACCTCAAGATCTACTGCTGAGTGAGCTATGATCAGGGCCACTGGAATTATGTGGCAGTGGAGGGTCTCATTATGTGGCAGGGTTGAGTAAATTATGTGGAAAGAAAAAGCAAATTATGCAGCACATGTTGTGATAATATTACTTTATTATTTTGTCATTTTTAAGCTTTTTCACAGTGTCTGGGCATTGGCTGTACCTGATTAGTAACAGTTTGACACCAAAATATAGCAATATGTTTCAGAAAGGTGACCAGTCAACCTTTGCAAAGAGCCTTGCACTGCTCTGCAACATGTCGCTGCATTTTTACTAACTTTTGAACCGTTTCAGCTAGAAAAAAATAATTTTTGTTAACACCTGCAGATTATGCGGCAGATGATGGATTATGTGGCAAATGTGGCAAACCTACAATTATGCGAAAATCGCCGCACAATCGCATAATTCCAGTGGCCATGAGTATGATCATTTAGGATTCAAGCAAAGGAGGGGTTTGGTGGTGCCTATATAGACTCTGAGAGGGTTCCTGAAAATAGGATTCTGCAGTCTGGGTTGAGCCAATATTTTCTTTCTTTTTTTAAGATTATACTGACATCGAGGAGGCTACAGCTTGCCGGCTTCACCTGGGCTCCCATGAACAGTTCCATACATTCACCTGCTTTCCTGTTCTGGGGGGATGGTGAGATCCAGCTGGCTGGACTTTTGCACCCAACAATCTAGTTGGAGATGAAAATCAGGGACCCCTGGAAAGAAGCTGGCGACCTGAACGAGAGGACACTGAGCTGACCCCTCTTCTTGGGCAGGATGGGACCTCAGTCTGCTAAGAAATACGAAGCAGTCACTCAGAGAGTAGGCTGACCAGGCGTCCCGGATTCGCCAGGACGGTCCCGGGTTTTCGCCAGATGTTCCGGCAGATTTCTGGAAATTTAGCTCATGTCCCGGTTTTTAGAGAGGGTTGACTGAAAACGGCCAGTGGTGCTTTTATATGTTTTACAAAGCAGAGATAGTTAGCAGTCATTTCAAGAAAGCAATTTAATTAACAGGAAAGCTACTGGGTTTAAAAGTTGCATTTTATGCATGTTCTAGCTGCCTGCTCTGGAATTCTCTACTGAGGAGTGCTGTCATTTTGTGCGCTCGCTTGAAGTAAAATTGCAGTCCTTCTTCTATTTTTGCGAAATGTCCCCGTTTCTGGCTTTAAAATTCTGGTCACCCTATCAGAGAGGAACTGACCAAGTGTTCCACAGTTAAACTGGCCCTGCAGGAAATTGATTTTCGTGGCCTTAAACGGTAAATGGAAACAGAAGCAGGTCTCCTCCCCCGGGGTGCCTCACATGCTGTGCGCATTGTGGGAGTCTGTGAGTGAAGGAGCCGGAGGGACTGAGTCCCTTGGAATCTCACAGGCGGGAACCAAGCATCCGAGGGATGAAAAGGGGCACTGGACTGGCCTGCCACCACACTGCTGGGAACACCCATGGGACTGACCGTTCTACCAGCAATGTTCAGTGTATGTTGTGCTTATTTTAACAAATGGGGCATATTATCGACAGATTGCGATAATTATCGCAAAGCGTGCTTAGCGCGTTTATTATCGCCGTCTATCACTGGATTTCATCGCCGTGGTAGCGCGGTATTAAAAACGCTTTGCTCCAAGGCAATATGAAATCCAGCCATAGCCCTGAGAACATGCTTTATCGTGAGAAAACAAGCGATAATTTTCCTGCAATGCTGAAAACCTTGCTAATAGATAGGTATGGACTTAGCCTTGCAATCCACCTCCCATGTAAAAGACGTCTAAGTCGTATTTTTAGCAGGAGTTAAAAACCTGCGATAAAGGGGGTTTAGCGCGGCTTTCATTCTTGCATCGCGGGTCCGGTACAGCCTTGTTAATATCCCAAAGCTGTCTTAGCGAGTGTTTGTCATGGAGTTGTGTGAAGGAGCGCCCACTTTTCATGTCAAGTCAAGTCAAAGAGTATGTTTATTTAGATCGTAATCTTTAAACAAATACTTTTCATGTCATTAGCGATAAATATCACTGACATACAAAGTGGCAAAAAAACGGCTGCTAACTCTAGGTAAGAAGCGCTAATGCTTGTTAGCGAGTCCTTGTTAATATTGCAATAGAAAAATTGCTGCTTTTTTGGCGATATGTGCCGGAAAAAAGCAGCGATACTTCTCTTGATAATATACCCCAATATGTGGTGAGTACGTTAGACTGGTAGGGGGTGTGGGTGAGTTACCACCCGAGGCAAATTAAGAATCTGCAGTGTGTACTTTGTGCTGCAAATACTCATTAGAGGACACAGTTGCCTACTCGTCCTACTCCCACAGTGTCCTGGGTAGCGCTGCTTAGGCCCCGTTGCGAGCTTTACGAATCTATGGTCAGTGAGCAGCGAGCTCCTGTCACTCATCCTAGTTCGGAGAGACATCAGTCTCGACCGAGCAGCACCGGGCACGGATGGGGGGCGACAGGACCGAGGCGAAGGCACTGGTGGTCAGAGGACGCCGAGTCCTCCCGAATTCATCCTGAGGATGTAAAAGACAAATTAAAGGGGCCGATTCACAGAACTAACTTAAGACAAAATCCTAAACTTATTACTTTTGGTATTCACAGAAGGCATTTAGTAGTAGTAAAGTTAGGATTTTGTCTTAAGTGTGACTTAAGACAGACATAAGACAGACTTAAGACAGACTTAAGACAAACTTAAGACAAAATCCGAACTTTACTACTACTAAATGCCTTTTGTGAATGCCAAAAGTAGTAAGTTTAGTATTTTGTCTTAACTTAGTTCTGTGAATCGGGCCCACAGAGCCTTGCAGTACTATGGATATTTTTTATAGAGTGTAGGCGATGTAGACAGGTTTGAACATTAAATCCTTTATCAGAGGCCCAGAGGCATTAATTATCAATCATGGATGAAAGAAAGGGTCATACAGTATGCACATGGGAACGCATTCTAAGGAAGCAAACATAACTAACGATTCTCCATTAGCCACTTTGACATTCCTAATGGACAAAGGTTTCAACTCCAAATAAAAGCATAAATGAGGCCCAATGGGACTTCACTGCCATCAACAGAAGAAAACAATATTTGGCAGCCATTCCAAATCGCAAATTATTAAAATCAAAAGTTAATTATAAACACAGAAATTAAACGCTGCACCAGAAGACAGAACACAGTTGTTCTTACAGGAAGCTTTTCATAGCTCAAGTCCATTTGTAAGGACAGGCGGACGTGAAAATCGGATTTCTGCGTATTCGAACCTCCATCTTTGCTTACACCTGACATAAACCAGGTTCTAGGATAGCTACAAGTGGTTTACATGACGCGCCGAACCTTTCAGGGCCAATTGCCAGAGGGGAATTGCTGCATGGAATTGCACTCCACGCAGTCAAAAGTGGGAATATGTTTGCACACTCCGATTTCCTGGGTGGGTGAACACCATTTTTTAGCAAAGTGGGGTTAGGGTGGCATGCAACTTTTCACCACCCCGATACCTTTCCCCCCTCCCTTCCCAACCCAACCGTATCAGCCCTACCCTTCTACTCCATCTCATCACCCCTTCAAGCACCCATCCCCACCACCACCCTTCACAGAGTAGGTAGTAAACGTGAGAGTTAACCCCCCTCCAGAAAAGGGAAAAACGTGCGGAATTCTGCCCGCTAAAACCGGGTTCACATGGTTATTACCCATTCCAGGGGGGAATAACTCATCATTGTACAGTACTATTGGCGTGTTGCTGGAACGTAACATTAACCCCTTCCCTGTTGGGCACATTCCCCCACTGTGCTGGGGGGAGGGGGGGCGCACGCAGCGCCCAGGTGCCTATGACGAGCTCAGCTCGTCATGCAGCACAGTGCTCGTGTGCTCATAACGAGCTGAGCTCGTCATGACCACACCCGTTTCTTTAGAACGCTCGCACAGCAGGGGAATTAGCCCAGTATGCGAGCGTTCTAAAGGCCATGACGAGCTCAGCTCGTCATGAACACCGGAGCACCGTGACTCATGACGAGCTGAGCTCGGCATGTGCATGCAAGGGGTTAATTTCGCGTGCCGAGTTTGCAACCTGCCAACACAGTGCAACTCCTAGTCAGGGACCTTGTCATGCCTGTAGTTTGCTGACCGCATTTTAGTGGTTTCACAAACATCGCTTGGTCTCCAAAGTCTATTAAATTGTTTTTCAGACTTCTGTAAAAATGAACTGCACGTCCACACACAAAGCAAGGCCCAGATTCATGGCATTAAACCTACACGGATCTTTCAAGTGAAATGTGCATTTAAAGAGGTTACAGATCTCAAGAACTGGACATCAGGGTGGGATCGGATGCAAAAGGGTGTAAACATCTCTCCAGAATACTTTATTGATACCATCTGCAGGCGATACCTTATGTTTTGTAGTAAGATGTGGAGTTTAAAACCAGAACATGGGCTTCTATGGGAATTCACAAGGGCGTATTATCGGGGCCACTATCGACGCTTTAGCGGCAGTTTCCTGCCCCTAAAGCGGCAATAATGTTATCGCCATTCTCGATACTATGTCCCTTAGAGTTAGCAAAAGGGAGCCAATGTAGCCATCTTACATGGAGCCCGCAGCATCTGTGAGTACTGTGCAGCCACGAAGAAAGCCAAGAAGGAAGCTGGTGAGAGTAGGCGGCTGTTTGTTGTGCTTTTACATTTAAATCGATTGTTCGTGAGCTATGGATTTACTAATAGAAGCTAAGAAAGAGACATCGTTTTAAAGGCTTTCACACATTTTCGAAGTTTGTCATGAGACTGTCAACTGTAAAGGGCCAGGAAATGGATGCCATAGTCTGGCAGCAGCGATAGAGAAAGACAAGCCTCCTGCCTGTACACACTGACATTTGGGGACCTCGACAAGTCTACAGGTAGGAGGGTTTTGGCTAACTTCCTGCTGCAGGTGACTAGGACGAAACAGTAAAATGCCTGACAATACTGCACGGAGATTTGAAGAACACACCGCTGAGCAATTTAAATGCTTCAAAAGAGGATGATTAACGCCTTAACCGCAGCGGTTTTTCCGCCGCGGTGCGGGCGTTCTAAAGGGTGGGCGGGACTGCGTCGGGCGTCGACCGACAGCAGCACTGGGGAGGGAGTGCTCCCGCCAGCTGACGGGAGCATGGAAGGGGTTAAAAGGGTGAGTTAAAGGCAAGACGAGCTGCTGCTTTCTGGATGTAGTGTAGACATGGTGTGATGTACTTAGGGGCACCTAGGAAAATACTAATAATTTTAGAGACCAAAGCAGAGAAAGAGGGGTTTGTGGAGCATAGGGTAAGAATAAGAATGTTTTCGGTAATTTTAAGAGTGTGTAGTCTGAATAATCTGGTTAACTGTGTTCAATCTATTTGGGACTTCTGCATAGCAGTGGTCTAGTGTTTAAGAGCAAGTTTTAAAAGTGTGTGACAGCATGCAGAGTTCGTAGCTTGCCCTTTCCCTGCAGTCCAGGCAGGAACTGAAAGTTTATTCGAATTGTCTGTAGTCTACGACAACTGAGCGGCCTCGCTGACACCAGATGCACGCTTAGCAAGTGGTCAGGAACCAGAGTCAGATGAACAGTGCTCCCGGGTCCTTCACACCCACTGCTACAGCCCCTTAAGATAACGGCGTCTGACCACTAGAGCTTAGCTTTACACTGGCTTCAATCCACAGGAGCACTCAGTCTAAAGCTTCCACTGGTCCCAATGTTAGGGTTCTGATTGGTTCCAGGAGTTAGGGCTTCTGTTTGGACCTAGAGTTTCTGTTGGTTACATAAGAATAGGTTTTCTATTGGTTCAAGGGCTTATGGTTAAGGTTGTTCTTGGCTACCTGATCCTAGGATTTCTATTGGTTCAAGGGCTTATGGTTAAGGTTGTTATTGGCCACCTGATCATAAAGTTTCTATTGGTTCTAGGGCTTGGGTTTCTATTGGTTTCGTGGACCTCGGATTCTCAATGATCCTAGGGGTTAGGGTTTAAATTGGTTCTAGGGAGTGGGGTTTGGGCTTCTACTGATTTCCTGGTTCTAGAGTCACTATTGGTTCTAGGCCAGAAACTCTATATCTCCACCTTCAAAGCTCCACCTTAGCAACCACTCATCTTTATAGGCAATTTCTACGCATACTCCTAAAAAGTGTCTGTCCTACGTGCTCACTCATACATACATTCACTGAGGGAAAACAACTACCACTGAGATATAAGTGACAATCACACCTAACCACAAAACAACTACTAGCCACTTTGCTAACATTACACATGCATCAACTCATCAGAGTCACCGGAGGAGCAGCCCACCTCCTATTGTGCATAGAGTAAACCCCCCCCCCAGACCACAACTCTCCACTCTGTCTATAGCAGCAACCACGTCTACCAACTGAAAACTCCACATGACACAGTTATCCACCCCAGATCTGATAACATCCTGCAAGGTGTTAAAGATCTCAGACCAGCACCCACATCACCTAGATAGCTTCATTCACAACAAATCTAATCACGCACCTACACCACACAACCTATCAAAAACACACTAACTGAACAACCACAAGCCACACAACTGACACACATAATGTCACTTACCAGGAGGAAATAAAAAATCAAGGGAAGGCATGAACGCAAGACCACTAGGCTCTCTGAGTACACTTTCCTCTACAGCCCTTCACAACCCATTCAAACTACCACACAACACAGCAATGCCACCATCTTCTACAAAAAGCTCCAACTCCCACACCTCTAACCCAACAGTTTACACACCACCTCAAGTTATAGACTACCTCCCAACCGACCCACACCAACGTCCACTAAGCCTTAGCTTCACCTCCCATGCTAGGCCACACCTCCTCCAAGGGCATCACAACAAGACGAAGGAGCTGCAACAACTAAAATGCTTACACTTCAATTTGAAGTCTATGTACAAAAATGTTGCTTTGACATATTTTATCTACTCTCAGAAATCACACCAGACCTCACCTCCATCAAAGACCCATGGATCAGTGAAGAATCCACGTTCACATGTCACAAAGCCATCCCACCTGAATTTGGTATCAACAAACATTGTAGTGAAAAATGGGAGGAGGTCTAAAAGTCAACCACAGAAAAACGCTTAACCCCTTCCACGTGGGGCTAATTCCCCCGCGGTGCGTGAGGGGGAGGCGCGCGGCACAGTGGTGCTCGTGACGAGCCCAGCTGGTCATGCTGCACAGTGGAGCTGTGCTCATGACGAGCTGGCCTGGTCACGGCTCCGCCCACTCCAATAGAACCCCCACACAGGCGGGGAATTAGCCGCGCGTGGGAGGGCCGCAGCAGTTATGACGAGCTCAGCTCGTCATGAGCACAGCTCCACTGTCCCTTATGACTAGCTGAGCTCGTCATAAGCATGCAAGGGGTTAAAAAAACTAAAACAAAAATCGGAACCTTCAATATGGGCAACAGTAAATGTTTGCTGGTTGCCTCAGAATCCACCCAACTCTACATGCAACCAGGATATAATATTTGATACATTTCTTTCAAGCAACAGATTGTTAAATTCTCCAGTACCTGTTTTCGAGTACTACACAAACTAGGTAACATGCTACTTCTTATCCCTGCCTTCCATATGAAAACCTTAGCTCAGTCTCAGATTCTCGCGAGACTGGAATTCAGTATCTCTTTGCATTTTGGGCTCCGAGATCAACGGAAGTCAAATCTTCAATACATTTAGGGCCCGATTCACAGAACTAACTTAAGACAAAATCCTAAACTTACTACTTTTGGTATTCACAGAAGTTAGGATTTTGTCTTAAGTTTGTCTTAAATCAGACTTAAGACAGACTTAAGACAAAATCCTAACTTAAGTCTGTCTTAAGTCTGTCTTAAGTCTGTCTTAAGACAAACTTAAGACAAAATCCTAACTTCTGTGAATATCAAAAGTAGTAAGTTTAGGATTTTGTCTTAAGTTAGTTCTGTGAATCGGCCCCTCTGAAGGTAACCACCCGATCCTTTCCCAACGCTACCAGAAGATTGCATATGTCATCAGATTTTGTGTCACTGCATTGCCTTCCCATCATGAAACAGCACCTTTTCTCAGTGCTAGTCATATTTCATAAAACCATCTACAATCAAGCCTCATGCAATATGCAGAACCATTTCAGACAGCACACCAGGACTCTTTGCTTTTCTCAGGCCAGTGTGGTTGCTGTCCCCGGTGTGTCGTCAGAGCTCATCAGTATGGCCAAGTGTGCTTTGTTGTGACTGCTAAGGTCACCTCCAATCTCTTGTTCTTCCATAAACTGCTCAAAAGCATCCCTGAAACCTTACTCCTTCTTCGTGTTTTCCTCAGCACCAGGATATCTGTTCCACGGTCAACAGGGCGCTAAAAAACCACAATCAGCTAGAATAGTAAATCTCTCGCACGTTTAAATCCTGTACTTTACTGAATATTTGTGGGACAGGAGTTAGATTAGTGAATTTGATCCCCCCCTCCCACTCCTGAATAAATATGCATTTTTCCCAGTATTATTGGGTGAGATTTGGAACAGTAACACAAACTTCCTTCCCCAGCTGCCCCAACAACCCCAGTCCAAACCAACGCTCTTTCCCTAATGTTTGTGGCACTGGAGCCAGAATGAATAAATTATCTCTCTCCATAAACACATTTTCCCTAATGTTTGTGGGGCAGGAGTTAGAATAGTGAATGGGAACCCCTCTACTTTCTTCAATGTTCGCTGTTGTAAAGTTGCAATAGTTTTGTCAGCCCACCCTTCCCCCCATATTATGGTACTTTCCCCAATGTTTGTGGGAGTTAGAATAGCAAATCTGACCCCTTTATTTGTGTACTTTCCTTGATGTCTGCAGGGCTGGGATTCTCATTAATCTGACCTCATTTAATGATACACTCTCCCTAAAGTTTGAGGCTGGATTTGGAATAGTAACCACCCTCCTCCCCCACCCCCCTAAACTAATTAATGGACTTCATCTAATGTTTGTGGAGGACTTCGAATATATTTATTTGGAATGTTCACCACAACCCTAAATACACTGACTTTCTCCAACTTTGTGGGGCTGAGCTAGAACAGTATATTTGACCCCCTTAATTCTTGCACTTTCCCTATTAGTAAACGTAACCTCCTCACCCCAATATATGCAGCTTCCCTAATGTTAGTGGGGCTGTAGTTAGTATAGCATATTAGACCTCTTTTAACCCGTTTACTGCACCCGCGATTTTGTGGAAGTGCGGAACTTCCGCAAAACGGGCGGGCCGCATCGGCCATCGGCCGACGGCAGCACTGGGGAGGTAGTGCTGCCGTCGGCCAATGGCCGACGGCAGCATGGAAGGGGTTAAATAATGCACATTTCCTAATATTTGTGACCCTGGTGTTGCAATAATAAATTTGTCGCTCTATATTTATGTACTTTCCCTAATGTCTGTAGGACTGGAGGTAGAACAGTAAAGGCTAATTATAAGCAATCTGGAATTTCATGTACAGAATCTAGGCAGTTTGAATTTCCAGTACCAGCCATTATCTCTGCACAGAAGCCTTTAATTACAATTTAGACAGGACAGAATGGGGAATAAATGTGCTGAACTGTTTTCCTGTTGGTATTTCACATGGAGGAGTTTAATGCAGGCATTTAACGCCTGATCTGAGTGGATGGTAAAGCCCTATGAGGCCTCCCATGCAGGGAGTGGGAACAGGAGGATGGACATGTCGCATGGCAGGGGGAAGCATTACATGCAGTTCTGTGTCTTGGATAACCCCTTCCATGCTTCTGTCGGCCAACGACCATCGCGAGCAACACCTCCGTAGTGCTGCGCACGTCCATTGGCCGACGCGGCCCCACCCACTGCGCTAACCCGCCGCACCGCGGTGGAATTGCCGCCGCGGTTAAAGATCATTGCAGGAAACTGGTCCAGGCACAAACGCAGTCCATTCCCAAAGTGATTTTACCAGCTAGAATTTCACCCAAAATTCCGCTCTGCACTGGCCTCCTGTGACCCCCCCACCCACACAATTGAAGGGTATACCGTAAAATATTTTCTCAGCCCAATGGATGGGTTTGATTAACACAACCCCTTCAGAGAAGCGAAATACAGACAGGTGCCTCTCGCTCTTCTCTATACGGCTCTCCGGCAATGCACCCCAAGCAATCCTTCTCCCTAATGACTCTCTATGGACAGGGGAGGTGGAATTGCTGAGCAGTTTTTTTTTTAATCTGCATCACTGCCTGAATAATGCCTCAGAGAATTATTCAAAAGGAAAGCAATTGTATCAAAACTTGGGGCATATTACCAAGGGTGTCGAAAGGCTATTATTGCCGGTTTAGAGGCCATTTTCGGCCGCTAAGCGGCGATAATTCAATCGCTCTATTAGCAAGCTGTCGCTAACTGATGTTACCGACAGCTTTTAGGTGATAGCGAGTGGTTTGGGGCCCGCTTTGCATGTCAGCGATATTTATCGCTAATGACATGCAAAGTGGGCGTACCCAACCTGTTATCGACTGAAAGCAGTCGCTGACGTCGCTATCGCCTATTAGCAAAGCAGGCGTAGCAATGGAAATATTCCCGCTATGGCCAAAAACTAACGCCTGCTCAGACCAGTTCTTAGTCATGTTATCCAATGGGAGGTGGATAACATGGCTAAGAGCATTTCGTCGCTAATGCGTGAATATCGCTGTATTCTCAGCGATATTCATGCATTTCGCCGCTATCGCTGGATATTTTAGCACAATGGAGAAAAACGTTGCTAATAGCATGTTTTCTCCGCTAACATATCCAGCGATAGGCAGCGATAAAAAAATCGTCGCTAAGCCTATTTAGCGATAATTATCGCTACTTGTTGGTAATATGCCCCATGATTCCTATCACTTTAGCCCAGTGACGCGCCATTCGATGTTGTAATACTGCTCACTACATGTAACCATCTGGACAACAGACTGGAAGTTTCCTCTTTGCTGCATTTTTGTGTTTTTTGTTAGCATAACTAATGTCAACCTGCTTATAAAAATAATATGGAATCTCACACACACTGGTAACTATTATCATTCGAAGCATTCGTTTTGTAGGCGCAAAACATTTACATGCACACTCTAGGAGCTAGTGCGCTCATGCTCACAGTGCATTTAGGCCCGATTTGTATGTAACATGCAAAGGTCATGAGAAAAGCACTGCAACATGTCACCCCCGTCTTGTGTGATGAGCATCCGTTAACCCTCTTCTTGTATGCACTGTTTATACTTAGGGCCTTATTACGAGGTTGGCTGTTCTATGGACTGCCGTATCGGCGGTGGCGGTCCGTGCGCGGTGAGCTCGGTGGTCCAACTGCCGTATTATGAGTTGGGTGGAACGGTTTGAAGAGGCTTTGGTCTCATACTTTTCTGATTCTGTGGGGAGTTTAACTGCGATCAGAGACCCAAGAAATCCAGGGAACACTCTCCAGGCAGTCCAGCGCTTTTGACCAGATTTCAGTTTTAGTCCACGACTGAGGAGGTGGTTACCTGAGCTTTGGCAGCCAAGCCTAAGGCTATGTCCAAGAAGTTCTAGTCCCCCATGGGCAGGGATGATGCTCCTGACACTTCTTCAGATTCGTCCTTAGATGGTTCAGTTATTTCATCATCTGGGAAGTACATTTCCAAAGGGGATCTGGCACAAATTATGGACCCTGTCAGTAGTAACTTGGGGTATGAGGTAACGTCAGACCAGCCGGAGGAGGAGGGTCTCTTTCTTCAGTATGACAAACCGCCTCTGCTGGTATTGCCCTTCATAAGAGGATGAAGGGGCTGATTTTCAGTCCCTGGAGGGATGTTGATCAGTCCAATGTGACTAGGATCCTGCAGAAAACGTGTGCCCTGACTGAGGAGAAGAGGTCTTTCTTCCAAAATCAAGGTGGATTCAATCCTGGTAACTTTGATTGGCAGGAGGGCAATAAACCCTGAGGACTGCTTGCCATTGGATGCGGTGGACAGCGTGATCAAGAACTCTTTTGCAGCTTGCTCGATTTCCACGAACGCGTATGCTGCATATACGGCGCAATCTCTGGTGGAGGGCTTGGAGTCTCTGTCTTCTGCCATCCAGGAAAATGTGGATTGTTCGGCTCTCCTGCTGCATTCGGAGCAGGAGGCGAAGCTGCGGCAGATGTGTCATCCGACATCATAAGGTCTTCAGCGATGCCCTCTGATGCTTCCAACCTGGCTCACTAAAATTTGTGGATGCAGTACTGGAAGACCAATTACTCAGAGGAGGTTTCTCTCCTTAGGGAAGAAAAGTGTTGGTGACCAGTTGGACACAATTGTCATGAAGTCTTTCTAAGACATGCAGCACCCTCATCCTTACAAGGGATCGCCCTCAAAGCCCTATAATACTTGGGACAGAGCCTAGGGACTTCTCAAAGAAGGATTCTAGACAATATTCTTCAAGAAGGAGGAGATTTAAGCCCAAACAATCCTCAAAATCACATGAATCAGGGAAGCAGGCTCTATCCAGCAAAAGTCACTCCTGACCTGTCGTCACTTCTGGCTGTGGCGGGTACAGTTGGAGGAAGGCTGCTGGAGTTTCGCAAAGTTTGAGAGCAATCAATCAGGGATTGATGGGTGATCAGTTTATTTAGGAGAGGATAGGTTTTAAACCTTGTCTAGAAGCCTGCAGACTTGGGAACCATACCTACCTGTATCCCCAAAGTTCCTATAGAAAGAAATGCTTTGTGGCCCAGAGTTCTGGCTTTTGTGGAAAAAAAGAATTGTGGCAGTTCCTTTAACAGAAAGGGGAAAAATAGGCTTCTCACACCTCTTTCTTGTTCAGAAGGCCAATGGGGAGTACAGGCTGGTAATTGACCTGAGGAGAGTGAATCTCTGGGTGAAGACCATTCACTTCAAGATGCTTTTGTTGCAGCAGGTTATCCCCTAGGTGTCGAAAGGTGATTTCTTCTCCATCACAGACTTATAGGACAACAAGTCCCCATATGTCAGTAAAATCAAATGTTCCTGAGGTCTGCACTGGGTTCTTCACACATCCACTTTCAGGTGCTGACCCACTGTGGTGGTGACCGCCGTGTTTCCCGATATTGGGCAAGTGCCGCCACTGAAATGGCTCCCAGCGTTTGCTGCTGGGAGTCGAAAGAGCAAGCTGTCTAGTGTTCCTAAATAGCTCGGGAGCCCCCCAACCTCCCTGAATGGCGCATTATAGCTACTGATGCAGATTTAAGATGGCCTCAGGAGCTACCGCGCTTTGCCCGCAATAGAGGAGTTCGTGAAGAGTGTTTGTTCCCATTTGTATGCGACTTCAGTCTTAACATTTCCTGTCAAGGAGGAATATTATCTAATGGCTGTTTTATCAGCTATTCATATCCGGGGTCGGGGTCAACTTTCCTGCATGTTCTGTAAGTCCTGTACGTGGGCGCAGCAAGTCCTGAAAGCAGAGCAAGCACAAAAAATACAAAGAATTCAAAACAACAGCAATCCATCCCATAATCCTGGTAAGGTGCATTTAATTATCCATTTCAGACAAGAAGGAACTTACTGTCTTTGGTGAATCCATAGACCTTCTTTGTTCTAGTATCCTATTTCCTCAACCCTGTGGCTTGCAGACATGGAAGGGAATCTAAAGGGAGGATAGAAACAATAAAGACATTTTGTGTATATTTGTGTATATAGAATTGCTTCAGAGAAGGATTCTTTTTTGAAGAAGACAGGGTAAAGCTGGAGTAAAACAAACTTTTAAATTAGCTTAATTATAGAACGCTCTCTTGGGTCAACTGGTTGCTCTGTGGTTTGTGGAAAGGATTCATTCCTTGCTCAAAGACTCATGATAAGGTATAATTCAATCTCTGAGAGAAGGAGTGAACTGAAAGGGATATTACATCTGTTTCTTGTTTCATGATGATTGACCCTGGCTTTTTTCTCTTTTTCTCTTGTTCTGTAGAAACCCGAGCCTAGTGGACTGTGAGGGCGTTGTTTGCCAGTGGGGATTAGGGAACGTTGGATAAGGCTACATGTAGATATATTTGCAAATCTCTAGATATTTCATGTTTTTAGTTGGGGAAAAAACTATTAGACTTAACTCTGTTTTTTCCTTTCAGATTATTGAGACCTTAGCTAAGAGCCCGAGGGAGATCCTTGAAAGGACCACGCCAACTAAGCTGCTACATTGTCTTCTTTCTTATCCAATTCCCTTTCCCCCCCGGGGGCTGTTGTGATTACAGAGTGATACATTTATGCTCTTGGTCATAGCAGGGTTTCATTTCATGGGGAGGTCTGGGAATAGTTGCATCTGGAAGACAGGTCTCACCCCCACAAGATCAGCCCTTAACCTGCTATTAAGGTAGGTTGAGTTCCAGACGTGACACCTTCGAACTAAAGTCAGCACTCGGGGTGCTTACAAAAGTCCACGCGTCTTTATGTGGACAACTCTCTAGTAATCTCTTCATCCCTGAGGAACACGGAGACGCAGGTCATCATAGCGCTGTCAGTAGCAAAAACATCATGGATTTCTGGGGAAATTGAAGAATTCTCATCTGACGCCAGCTCAGGACCAGACTTTAATTGGTGCAATATCTTTCAAATCAGTAACGGGTTAGTCTCCGCTGACCTTCGATGGAAATCGGTTAGTCTCCGCTGACCTTCGATGGAAATCAGGGCTCTGGATGGAAATCAGGGCGATGGAAATCAGGGCTCTGGATAACTCTTCTGAAGCATGGTTTCAGGTGCAAGGCGAGCTAGCAACCACCTTTCTAGTGCTGTGGGCTAGGTTTCACCTAAAGTTAGACACAATGTGCATTGATCCTATTCATTGTAGAACTTGTCCTTAAAGATTCCGATGACATCAAACATGAGAAAATAACTTTTATGGTGGATGGGGTCATCAAACATCCGAAGAGGAGTCCAGTTGTCATCCAGCGGTCACTCATACTGACAATAAACGCCAGTGCAACAGGTTGGGGTGCCTGGATCGGATCTCAGTAGGTCCAAGGTCACTGGTCAGAGGTCCAATGGTTGAGGTCTTCTAGCTGGAAGTAATTGGAATTGGCTTAGTTGGCACTTCTAGTGGACAAATCTTTTCTCGTCACAACGAACAACGCAGCCAAGTCATACCTCAACAATCAGGGGGGCACGAGATCGCCAGCATGGTCAAGGATCTCAGAAAAGATCTTCTTGTGGGTACAAGACGGAATCCTACATTTGAGGGCGAACTCGTTTCAAATTAAATCGAAGGTCAGAGCACACAGGCTGAGCTGGGAGATTCCTTCCTTCCGTGAGTTCTGTCTGAGCAGACACAGGTTTGCATTTTCCATGATCTATCAGAGGTTGGGTGTTCCATGAATAGACATACAAGTTAAATAAAATAAAATGCATTCATAACATAATCACATCAGCTGCCAGCAGGGATTCTTGAGGGTTAGCTCCCAAACACATTCCTCTGCATTCAAATTCAACATCCTTAGCATGGCTAAAATATTGACAAACCCAATCCAGTTATATCATCCTCCTCAAAGATTTCTCCCTCTTGTAAAAAGTCACGATCAGCACTGAGCAATGATGGCGCAGATGCAAACCATCTGCCAACTTTCTAATTTTCCTCCATTAATTCTACATATAGTCATTCTCTGGCTTTTGTTGTGATACAATATTTTCAATCCTAATCCATCCAGTCATTTAATTCTCGATGTCAGTATTTCAATCAAAATTGATAACAGCCCATTCAATTCCGAATTTTTACTTATAGAATCTGATAAAACTCAACAAAATTGACTATGCTTTGCACTTTCTATCTCTACTTGAATGTTCTTCTAACATCTGTTCTTTTAAATTATTGAAGACGTTTACTGTGGGGAACAGTATTGTGGTGAATATCTTTAGAAAAGCAGACGTTGCATTTACGGAACTTGTGTGATTTATTTGGTTATTTAATCAGTGACCATGGTTGCGGCGGACCAGCCGAGTTACCTTTATAGCCAACAGTCCAGGCCCGGACTGGCCGTTGCGGGCACCGGGCAATTCCCCGGTCGGCCGCAAGGGTGGGGGCCGTTTTTGGGCCCCTGGGGGCCGTTTTTGTGACAGGGCCGTTTTTGCAGCAAAGCTGCAAAATCGGCCCTGTAACAAATTCGGCGGAAAAGCGGCCCTGGTAAAGAGCTTGGTGGCATCACCCACTCCCCCAGGGGGAGGAGGGGGGGGCCGGCCGAGCACTTTGCCAGGGCCGGTTTTGGTTCCCAGTCCGGCCCTGCAACAGTCCGGCTGTTGAGAGACCATTAAGGTATACCGAAGGCAAGCTCTCCTTCGCCCACACACACTGGAAGCCACTGCAGCCAAAGATGCTGCACTTTCTTTTAAGAATGGAAGAATTATCCAAGAGAATTGTTTTCTTCCTCTACACCGGATGGTCCCTTTAAGTAATCCATCACTCCCAATATCCTCTTAGGTAGGGCTTTAAGTGGGGGGGGTCTGTGGAGGTCTGAGCCCCCCCCTGTTTTTTTTGGAGGGCCTCGAAAGGGGGCTCTATTTTCGGGCCTTAAAGGTCAAAGGTAGGGTGACCAGACATCTTGGTTTTTGTTTGGTGTTACTAGTGTGGGTAACATGTCTTGATAGTGAAATACTGCCAATTTAGTTTTTCACTATTGAAAGGCTATCTTGCCCATAGGATAACATGGGGAATGCTGTGTAACATGTTTACCTGCATATCTTTCCATAACGGCACGATAGACATATGGAATCTGGTATCCCTGAACTCAGAATTCAATAACACATCCTTTAGTAAAGATGTTTTTTAAATTCTAAGTTTGGAAATAGCACTTTTAGAAAGTGGCTATTTTCCTGTTCAACGTTTCTGTGTGCCTCTGCCTGGTTGTGTATTGACTGTCTGGTTTGTGAGTGACAGGGACTGGGGGCGGCTCCAGGAGGCTGGGTGAGTCAGCACTAGGCTGAATAGACCCATCTGCATGTAGAGTGGTGGGAGAAGTAGCACCTGGTTCTCAATAGGGCTGTGCCTGCCTGCCACAATGCTGGCTCCACCTCCTGCCTGATGGCCTGCACCCAATGCTAGTTATCTTGATTTAGACCACACCCCTACTTGGATAGGCCACACCCCTTTAAGAAATTTGCCACTCCCCTTTTAGAGCACCACCAGTTTTTTTTGCCACTTAAAGTCCTGCTCTTAGGTGTCCATTTAAACTATATAATTCTCACTATAGACTCTAGAACAAATGTATCGGGATCTTGAGATTATTTAGGAGAGAAGTAAAAGGCAAAGGCCACCCTCCTGGAAAGGCAGCGTAGTGCTGAATACCTGACGTTTTACTTCTCCCCAATGTAGTCACGTTTTTCCTTGGAATCCTCTGAGTTTGCTCTTTTCCCTATTGGTCTTAAATGCATCAAAGTTTTTGGCCTGTGGAAATTTTAATCTCTGGATTGATACTATCCTGTTTGTCGACCCCGTAATAACGGAGGGCCTGATTTTGATGTCAGGCAGTCGGGTCACTGAAAGGCCGTCGGTGGCGGTCCGACCGCTGACTTCCCTTCGGTGACACCACTGCATTCCCATGCTGGCAGTCAGACCCACAGCTGTCAGAAAAAAGACCGCCGCCTCCCCCATGATCAGAGATTACGGGGAGGCAGCGTTTGGAGCATCATCCCAGCATGGCGGTGGTACTGAGGCAGGCACCGTCATCGGGATTACAATATCCCTTTCCGACAGCCTTTTCATGGCGAGAGGACTGAATTTATCAGCTTGTCAGAAAGGGATACTGGGGTCCCCAAACAGGCCGCCCGTCCATCGTGGGCTACTGAAAAGTGGCCTTGGGGGCACATAGTGCCCCCACTCACCTCCATGCACCGTGTACCATGCATGACATGGTGCATCGCACAAGGTGCATGGACATGTAGGAGGTACTGTAGGGAGGCGGCATGTGCTGCGGCCCTTAATCAAGGCCGCAGCATGACCCTGACGACTTTGGGGGTCACATCCAAATAGGGTGGTCGGACCACCCGCATGCATGTTGGCGGTCTACTGACCGACTCAATAGCGGCTGGCGGTCCGACCACCAGCATCAAAATTATGCCCTAAATTACTTCTTGTGCAACTCCTGGCCTTGCACAATTAGTGTACAAGCCTACTCACTCAGGAGACCACAGCCTAGATTTCTAGTTCATCGTGGACGGATTTGTGACTTTTAAATCCATAATATATTGCTTGGGGTATATTGTGCGCCTCTTTTTACAGAGAAGTGTTTCGTTTTTTGGGACATCTATTATTATAAGCTATTATTATTATTATCTTTTATTAGAACATTGGAATGTTGGGAGCTCCATTAAAAACAATGGATTGCTCCGGGCTTATAATGGCTGGTATAAGCCTGGAGCTCCAACATTCCAATGTTTCTTTGTTCCAAGCTCTGGCTGTGAACAAAGGCTTCAGGGACCCTGACGGGATTCCAATCCCCTCGCGCTCCCATAAGGCTTTGTTTTTTTTGCTAGAACATTCTGCCCTCTAGTGGCAGAATGTTCTAATAGCCTTATAGCCCTTCGTAGCTGGGCTATACCGGCTATTAAAGTCCCTCTCTCTTGTTAAAGGCCCGGCTGGAGCGGGCTATAAGGCTATATTATAAGCTATCTGCAAACAGCATTCACATAGCGAACTGTCGAAAGCCAGTCTTACTGCCAATGCAAATGCATGTCATGAAAAGGATGTAAATTTTTGGCCAGGATGGCGCCACTGATGAACCCCCTGGTGAATCCTCTCCTGAATTCATCTTTGAGAGAGGGGCGGCTCCCTTCGTCCTGGAAAAGGGCGATGGTGATCCCTCTCCTCAAAAAGCCGGGATTGGACCCCGGGGTGCTGGCCAATTATCGCCCAATTTCCCTCCTGCCGGCTCTTGCGAAGCTTACTGAGAAGCACGTGCATGGCGTGCTCTCGGGTTTCCTCGAGTCTAATGATCTCCTGCATCCCTCGCAATCCGGCTTTCGGCCTAACCTGAGTACGGAGACGGCACTCCTCGAGGTGTCAGAGGTCATCCGCGAGACTCTGGATGCAGGGGGGAAGGCTGTGCTTGTCATGTTGGACTTGTCGGCGGCCTTTGACACCGTCCCCCATGAGGCTTTACTCTCCAGACTTTATGACATCGGTCTGAGGGGGACGGTGTTCAAATGGTTCACCTCATTCTTGGAGGACCGTCGACAAACGGTCTGGGCCACTTCGAGCTCTGCTGAGATGCCGCCACTGGGAGTCGGGGTCCCACAGGGCTCTGTGTTGAGCCCGACCCTGTTTAACATCTTTATGACCCCATTGGCGGAACTCGTGGAGGCCTCGGGGGCCCAGATCGTGTCCTACGCGGACGACACGCAGCTTCTCTTCACTTGCAGGAAAGGTCAATTATTTGACGGGGAGAGCATTCAGGGCTGTTTGAAGAGGGTCTTTGGCTGGTTTCAGCAGAATGGTCTCAAGGCCAACTCCAGCAAATCTGAGGTTCTACTATTTGGGTGTGCGTCGGAACCAGAATGGCGTGACTGGTGGCCGGCTGATATGAGCCCCCCTGCTCAGCCATCTGTGGCTGCCAAAAATCTCGGTGTCAAGGTCGATAATGACCTCACGTACAGATCGCACATCCTTGGTCTGACAGGCACCTGCTTTGGCATCCTTAAGATGCTCCGGAAGTTCCTACCCCTGCTTACAGAGGAGCATAGGAAGATCATAGTCCAAGCTCTGATAGGATCTAGACTGGACTACGCGAATGCTCTTTATTTAGGACTTCCGGAGTATCTGATCCAAAGGCTGCAGGTGGCGCAGAATTCTGCGGCTCGCGCCATCTACGGCCTTCCCAGGCGGGCACGAACATCTGGGGTGCTTCAGTCACTCCATTGGCTCCCTATCCGAAAGCGGATAATGTTTAAAACACTGACTTTGGTGCACAAGGCACTTTTTGGCTCCGGCGCTAAGTATCTGCAGCGCAGACTGGCCTTCTATCGTCCAGCCCGCTCCCTGCGGTCGGAATCCCTGTTCTTGGCCGTGGTGCCCCGTGTGAGGAAGGCTCGCTTGGGGGGTCGCTCCTTCAGCTTCAAGGCCCCCCAGCTGTGGAACTCTTTGCCCCTTGCTCTCCGCAGCGTCCCTAGCTTGCTTCTGTTCAGGAAAAACCTGAAGACCTGGCTTTTTAATCTTTAGGCTTTTTCTTTCGCACCTCCCTTTTTGACTTTCCTTGTCTGTCCTTTGTTATGTTTTTTAAACCGCTGAGCTGCTCTCTGAAAGCGCCGGGACACTCTTGTTGAGTAGCCGTGCGCTATATAAATATAACCATAACATAACATAACATAACATAATTCCATGGAAAAAACGCAAGTCACTACATTTACCGTAACTATGCATTATCTGCATATTTCCAATAGAGAAGGTGGTTTAATCTCAGATTTCTGCATAAATAATTTAGCAAGTCAATAAAAAAAAGCAGGCTTTGCTCTTTAAACTTATGCAGAGTACTTCTGAAAACAAGCTAATGCTCAAAGGAGTATGTGGGTGAATAAAAAAACACAATATACGTATAATCATTGTGCAAGTGAAAAGCTGTTTGTTTACACTTCAAAGTATGAGGCAAGACCTTTAGCAGAGCCAGAAGGATGACCCCGTGACTCTTGAGGGGTTGACCAGGTAGACCCACCGGCATACTGTGAAAGTGTCAAACGGCATATTATAATTAAGGCTCCCTGTTTTCCGTTTTTACTGATTTTTACAGATAAATACAGACAGAATTTTGTTTTTCTTGTCTGTATTTATTTTTAAATGTGGATAAAAACGGAAATTGGTTTGTTTTTGAGTGATTGTGAATGCTGTCAATCATGACTGCCAGGTTAAAAGCTGTGTGGATTAACAGGCAAGGGTATTACAAAAATAAAGGGATTTTAGTAAAGAGCCTTAAACAGCAGTAGATTTGCAAAACCATGATACTAAATTGTGCATGTTCTCTTATAAGTGCATATTTTATCATCTGAGTGTGTATATATCATTGAAACCTGTCCGGCGTTCAGGCACCAGTGTACAATAACCGGTTAAATAGATGCAGAAATATACACATTTCAGCTTCATTTTTTCACAAAACCCCAAATAAATATGGATAAATACAGGTAAAATTCGCAAAAAATAAATATGGATAAATACAGACGGAAATGACAAAAATTTAAATACCATAAAACCGGGAGCCCTAATTATAATACGGTTTCCAGGCACTTGAAATGTAACTCCATGTTTGTTCACCAGTGAGGGTAATTGTGCATTGACTAGGAAGAAGCCGTGCGAGGCACTGAAATGGAGGCCTCGTGGGACTTCTACTGAGGAACGTAAAGAGGTCTCTGGGGCCTCTGTTGACCTATTAACTGGGGCCTTGTGGATTCTCTGGATCCCCCAACCAATGGCATTTGAGATTCACAAGCACCTTCTTGGTCACTAGAACGAGTGTGGATGGATTTTCTGACAAGCACCATCTTTGTGTTCTCCAGAAAAAAACATTTCCAGCAGCAGACATGCTGGACTTCACAATGAGAGATATTCCCCTGGAACGTATTATGGGGCTGATTTACAAGCCACTTGAGACACATTTGTGCTGCTGCTGTTGCGTCACTTCTGTGACGCAGCAGTGGCGTAAACCATGCGCCACGTTGCGACTTATTTACAACATGACGCATCTAGGCAGATGCGTCATGTTGTAAAGCACTGTGCCACATGAAACTTGCATCAAGTTTTATGTGGGCGTGCCATTGCAGCGTGGGCGTTCCCTCGCAGGAAAGCCTCTTAAAAGTGACGCAGTAAAATCTACAAGATTTCACTGAGTCCGTTTTACGACGACGCTGTGTCAAACCCTTACACCTGCTTGAAGAAGGCATAAGGAGTGACGCACCACCTTAAGTAGGGGCGGCCCCTGAGCATTGCTGGAGCTGCGTCGCACTTGCGACACGACTCCAGCAATGCGCCACCCTTACGCCACATGATGCAACACGCATCTGCCTATCCTTGCGCCACGGTGCACCGCATTGTAAAAGCGACCCATCCGTGGTGGCGCAAGGGGAGAATTGCGTGTCGCATCTATTCTTGCGCATCCCTGCTGATTTGCAGAGATGCATCAGACCTTGTTAATATACCCCTTTGTGTTTTCTTGTAAAGGTGAGTTTTCTGTATTCACGAAAAGCAGCTTGTAGTTTTCACGTAAGCATGATTGTATATTCTAAAATGGCGACCATATTTTCAAAATTAGAGGCATATTAGGGTCTCCAAAGAGGGGCTTTAGGGGATCACAAGCCACAGGTACTTAAGTTTCTCAAATGGGGGTCATCTTGAGATTTTCTGCCGGGGCATTGTTTCAGGAGCACTACTGGTGTTGTGCAGCTCTCTTTACATACAACATGCAGAGCAATGGAGCATGCAGTAAATTGGCCAAGTACGACATATTGCCTCATTGAAGGAAATGGACTAGCTGGTTGCAAACCAGCAAGGCCCCACTTGTGTGAGGCTTTTACGAAGGACTACAGCTGGGCCTGTTGGCTTAGTGGACTAATGCGCCCACTGTATCCGACCTCATGGTCACAGGTTCAAATCCCAGCAGGTCCACTCCACCTTTCATCCTTCTGAGGTCGATAAAATGAGTACCATTGAGTTGGGTAACAATAAACATATGTTATTCAGAGTATATTAGGTGAAAGTGAGCTTTACAAATGCACGTTATGTTGTGTCACATAAAAGGAGGTTTCTGTGACCTAGCATCATGCCCCAAAACACACAAGCAACCAAACCAAAGGATAAGAGCACCTTTCATAGGTGACTTTAGTTATCAAGACAGGTGGTTAAATCCAAAACAACCTTTGGGGCAGATTACTATGGCGGGTGGATTGCCCCCACTGGTCACTGCCGGCCCAGCAGGGGCGATCCGCCCACCATCGTGACAGCAAAGACTCCCCGCCATATTATGATCGCTGGGGGGTCCGCGGCGGACGGAAAGATCGTCCGTTGCTTTTCCTCTGGTCGACGAGTCGACCGGCGGAAAACAGGTTTAATATGGATGGCGGTGTCTACCAGACACCGCCATCCATATTATGGTGCCGGCCGTGATCAGCCTTTCCATTTCTGCATTGCCACCATGGAAAGGCTGGCGGTTCCTGCTGTTGGGGTCCCGTTGCGGGCCCCAAGGGTGCTGGGAGGGGGGTGCACATGGGGGGTACCTATGGTACCCCCCTGCGTTTGCATGTACAATGTTAAGGGGAGAGGAGTTGGCCTAACGGCTAGGGCGCTCGACCTCGGACCTGGGGATCTGGGTTCGAGTCTCGGTAACGATGCCAAAACCTCCTGTGATTGTGGGCAAATCACTTAATCTCCCCGTGCCTAAAATGAAAGTGTGTCCTCATGTAACGTAACTGGAAAATATGTAAGGCGCTCTGATACCTGATTCGGTTCGGGTCTAATTCGCGCTATATAAAACTCTGCGGAAAAAAAAAATGTGGCAGGCACCGAGCGGTGCCTGCCACATTGTGCATGTAAAAGCACTACATGTATATTTTACATTCCAGTGGGTGCTGCTTGCAGCGCGGCCCGCCGCAATGTAAAATATACAGGATGCGCCCGCCACACATAATTTGTATGGTGGGACCGCCGCAACTATGGCGGGCAATCCCTTTAGTAGCTGAAGTCCGCCCGCCATCGTAATCAGCCCCTTAGATTGGCGCCTTTTGATACAATGCTTTAATGAGGCTACTGAGTGAAGGAATCTTGTGCGGAGGCCGGCTGAGGCATGCACATTACCACCTCAAGATCTACTGCTGAGTGAGCTATGATCAGGGCCACTGGAATTATGTGGCAGTGGAGGGTCTCATTATGTGGCAGGGTTGAGTAAATTATGTGGAAAGAAAAAGCAAATTATGCAGCACATGTTGTGATAATATTACTTTATTATTTTGTCATTTTTAAGCTTTTTCACAGTGTCTGGGCATTGGCTGTACCTGATTAGTAACAGTTTGACAACAAAATATAGCAATATGTTTCAGAAAGGTGGCCAGTCAACCTTTGCAAAGAGCCTTGCACTGCTCTGCAACATGTCGCTGCATTTTTACTAACTTTTGAACCGTTTCAGCTAGAAAAAAATAATTTTTGTTAACACTTGCAGATTATGCGGCAGATGATGGATTATGTGGCAAATGTGGCAAACCTACAATTATGCGAAAATCGCCGCACAATCGCATAATTCCAGTGGCCATGAGTATGATCATTTAGGATTCAAGCAAAGGAGGGGTTTGGTGGTGCCTATATAGACTCTGAGAGGGTTCCTCAAAATAGGATTCTGCAGTCTGGGTTGAGCCAATATTTTCTTTCTTTTTTTAAGATTATACTGACATCGAGGAGGCTACAGCTTGCCGGCTTCACCTGGGCTCCCATGAACAGTTCCATACATTCACCTGCTTTCCTGTTCTGGGGGGATGGTGAGATCCAGCTGGCTGGACTTTTGCACCCAACAATCTAGTTGGAGATGAAAATCAGGGACCCCTGGAAAGAAGCTGGCGACCTGAACGAGAGGACACTGAGCTGACCCCTCTTCTTGGGCAGGATGGGACCTCAGTCTGCTAAGAAATACGAAGCAGTCACTCAGAGAGTAGGCTGAGCAGGCGTCCCGGATTCGCCAGGACGGTCCCGGGTTTTGCGCCAGATGTTCCGGCAGATTTCTGGAAATTTAGCTCATGTCCCGGTTTTTGACAGGGTTGACTGAAAACGGCCAGTGGTGCTTTTTTAAGTTTTACAAAGCGGGAATAGTTAGCAGTCATTTCAAGAAAGCAATTTAATTAACAGGAAAGCTACTGGGTTTAAAAGTTGCATTTTATGCATGTTCTAGCTGCCTGCTCTGGAATTCTCTACTGAGGAGCGCTCTCATTTTGTGCGCTCGCTTGAAGTAAAATTGCAGTCCTTCTTCTATTTTTGCGAAATGTCCCCGTTTCTGGCTTTAAAATTCTTGTCACCCTATCAGAGAGGAACTGACCAAGTGTTCCACAGTTAAACTGGCCCTGCAGGAAATTGATTTTCGTGGCCTTAAACGGTAAATGGAAACAGAAGCAGGTCGTCTCCTCCCCCGGGGTGCCTCACATGCTGTGCGCATTGTGGGAGTCTGTGAGTGAAGGAGCCGGAGGGACTGAGTCCCTTGGAATCTCACAGGCGGGAACCAAGCATCCGAGGGATGAAAAGGGGCACTGGACTGGCCTGCCACCACACTGCTGGGAACACACATGGGACTGACCGTTCTACCAGCAATGTTCAGTGTATGTTGTGCTTATTTTAACAAATGGGGCATATTATCGACAGATTGCGATAATTATCGCAAAGCGTGCCTAGCGCGTTTATTATCGCCGTCTATCACTGGATTTCATCGCCGTGGTAGCGCGGTATTAAAAACGCTTTGCTCCAAGGCAATATGAAATCCAGCCATAGCCGTGAGAACATGCTTTATCGTGAGAAAACAAGCGATAATTTTCCTGCAATACTGAAAACCTTGCTAATAGATAGGTATGGACTTAGCCTTGCAATCCACCTCCCATGTAAAAGACGTCTAAGTCGTATTTTTAGCAGGAGTTAAAAACCTGCGATAAAGGGGGTTTAGCGCGGCTTTCACTCTTGCATCGCGGGTCCGGTGCAGCCTTGTTAATATCCCAAAGCTGTCTTAGCGAGTGTTTGTCATGGAGTTGTGTGAAGGAGCGCCCACTTTTCATGTCAAGTCAAGTCAAAGAGTATGTTTATTTAGATCGTAATCTTTAAACAAATACTTTTCATGTCATTAGCGATAAATATCACTGACATGCAAAGTGGCAAAAAAACGGCTGCTAACTCTAGGTAAGAAGCGCTAATGCTTGTTAGCGAGTCCTTGTTAATATTGCAATAGAAAAATTGCTGCTTTTTTGGCGATATGTGCCGGAAAAAAGCAGCGATACATCTCTTGATAATATACCCCAATATGTGGTGAGTACGTTAGACTGGTAGGGGGTGTGGGTGAGTTACCACCCGAGGCAAATTAAGAATCTGCAGTGTGTACTTTGTGCTGCAAATACTCATTAGAGGACACAGTTGCCTACTCGTCCTACTCCCACAGTGTCCTGGGTAGCGCTGCTTAGGCCCCGTTGCGAGCTTTACGAATCTATGGTCAGTGAGCAACGAGCTCCTGTCACTCATCCTAGTTCGGAGAGACATCAGTCTCGACCGAGCAGCACCGGGCATGGATGGGGGGCGACAGGACCGAGGCGAAGGCACTGGTGGTCAGAGGACGCCGAGTCCTCCCGAATTCATCCTGAGGATGTAAAAGACAAATTAAAGGGGCCGATTCACAGAACTAACTTAAGACAAAATCCTAAACTTATTACTTTTGGTATTCACAGAAGGCATTTAGTAGTAGTAAAGTTAGGATTTTGTCTTAAGTGTGACTTAAGACAGACATAAGACAGACTTAAGACAGACTTAAGACAAACTTAAGACAAAATCCGAACTTTACTACTACTAAATGCCTTCTGTGAATGCCAAAAGTAGTAAGTTTAGTATTTTGTCTTAACTTAGTTCTGTGAATCGGGCCCACAGAGCCTTGCAGTTCTATGGATATTTTTGTAGAGTGTATGCGATGTAGACAGGTTGGAACATTAAATCCTTTATCAGAGGCCCAGAGGCATTAATTATCAATCATGGATGAAAGAAAGGGTCATACAGTATGCACATGGGAACGCATTCTAAGGAAGCAAACATAACTAACGATTCTCCATTAGCCACTTTGACATTCCTAATGGACAAAGGTTTCAACTCCAAATAAAAGCATAAATGAGGCCCAATGGGACTTCACTGCCATCAACAGAAGAAAACAATATTTGGCAGCCATTCCAAATCGCAAATTATTAAAATCAAAAGTTAATTATAAACACAGAAATTAAACGCTGCACCAGAAGACAGAACACAGTTGTTCTTACAGGAAGCTTTTCGTAGCTCAAGTCCATTTGTAAGGACAGGCGGACGTGAAAATCGGATTTCTGCGTATTCAAACCTCCATCTTTGCTTACACCTGATATAAAGCAGGTTCTAGGATAGCTACAAGTGGTTTACATGACACGCTGAACCTTTCAGGGCCAATTGCCAACCGGGCAGAGGGGAATTACTGCATGGAGTTGCACTCCACCCAGTCAAAAGTGGGAATATGTTTGCACACTCCGATTTCCTGGGTGGGTGAACACCATTTTTTAGCAAAGTGGGGTTAGGGTGGCATGCAACTTTTCACCACCCCGATACCTTTCCCCCCTCCCTTCCCAACCCAACCGTATCAGCCCTACCCTTCTACTCCATCTCATCACCCCTTCAAGCACCCATCCCCACCACCACCCTTCACAGAGTAGGTAGTAAACGTGAGAGTTAACCCCCCTCCAGAAAAGGGAAAAACGTGCGGAATTCTGCCCGCTAAAACCGGGTTCACATGGTTATTACCCATTCCAGGGGGGAATAACTCATCATTGTACAGTACTATTGGCGTGTTGCTGGAACGTAACATTAACCCCTTCCCTGTTGGGCACATTCCCCCACTGTGCTGGGGGAAGGGGGGGCGCACGCAGCGCCCAGGTGCCTATGACGAGCTCAGCTCGTCATGCAGCACAGTGCTCGTGTGCTCATAACGAGCTGAGCTCATCATGACCACACCCGTTTCTTTAGAACGCTCGCACAGCAGGGGAATTAGCCCAGTATGCGAGCATTCTAAAGGCCATGACGAGCTCAGCTCGTCATGAGCACCGGAGCACCGTGGCTCATGACGAGCTGAGCTCGGCATGAGCATGCAAGGGGTTAATTTTGCGTGCCGAGTTTGCAACCTGCCAACGCAGTGCGACTCCTAATCAGGGACCTTGTCATGCCTGTAGTTTGCTGACCGCATTTTAGTGGTTTCACAAACATCGCTTGGTCTCCAAAGTCTATTAAATTGTTTTTCAGACTTCTGTAAAAATGAACTGCACGTCCACACACAAAGCAAGGCCCAGATTCATGGCATTAAACCTACACGGATCTTTCAAGTGAAATGTGCATTTAAAGAGGTTACAGATCTCAAGAACTGGACATCAGGGTGGGATCGGATGCAAAAGGGTGTAAACATCTCTCCAGAATACTTTATTGATACCATCTGCAGGCGCTACCTTATGATTTGTAGTAAGATGTGGAGTTTAAAACCAGAACATGGGCTTCTATGGGAATTCACAAGGGTGTATTATCGGGGCCACTATCGACGCTTTAGCGGAAGTTTCCTGCCCCTAAAGCGGCAATAATGTTATCGCCATTCTCGATACTATGTCCCTTAGAGTTAGCAAAAGGGAGCCAATGTAGCCATCTTACATGGAGCCCGCAGCATCTGTGAGTACTGTGCAGCCACGAAGAAAGCCAAGAAGGAAGCTGGTGAGAGTAGGCGGCTGTTTGTTGTGCTTTTACATTTAAATCGATTGCTCGTGAGCTATGGATTTACTAATAGAAGCTAGGAAAGAGACATCGTTTTAAAGGCTTTCCCACAATTTAGAAGTTTGTTATGAGACTGTAAACTGTAAAGGGCCAGGAAATGGATGCCATAGTCTGGCAGCAGCGATAGAGAAAGACAAGCCTCCTGCCTGTACACACCGACATTTGGGGACCTCGACAAGTCTACAGGTAGGAGGGTTTTGGCTAACTTCCTGCTGCAGGTGACTAGACGAAACAGTAAAATGCCTGACAATACTGCACGGAGATTTGAAGAACACACCGCTGAGCAATTTAAATGCTTCAAAAGAGGATGATTAACGCCTTAACCGCAGCGATTTTTCCACCGCGGTGCGGGCGTTCTAAAGGGTGGGCGGGACTGCGTCGGGCGTCGACCGACAGCAGCACTGGGGAGGGAGTGCTCCCGCCAGCCGACGGGAGCATGGAAGGGGTTAAAAGGGTGAGTTAAAGGCAAGACGAGCTGCTGCTTTCTGGATGTAGTGTAGACATGGTGTGATGTACTTAGGGGCACCTAGGAAAATACAAATAATTTTAGAGACCAAAGCAGAGAAAGAGGGGTTTGTGGAGCATAGGGTAAGAATAAGAATGTTTTCGGTAATTTTAAGAGTGTGTAGTCTGAATAATCTGTTTAACTGTGTTCAATCTATTTGGGACTTTTGTATAGCAGTGGTCTAGTGTTTAAGAGCAATTTTTAAAAGTGTGTGACAGCATGCAGAGTTCGTAGCTGGTCCTTTCCCTGCAGTCCAGGCAGGAACTGAAAGTTTATTCGAATTGTCTGTAGTCTACGACAACTGAGCGGCCTCGCTCACACCAGATGCACGCTTAGCAAGTGGTCAGGAACCAGAGTCAGATGAACAGTGCTCCCGGGTCCTTCAAACCCACTGCTACAGCCCCTAAAGATAACGGCGTCTGACCACTAGAGCTTAGCTTTACACTGGCTTCAATCCACAGGAGCACTCGGTCTAAAGCTACCACTGGTCCCAATCTTAGGGTTCTGATTGGTTCCAGGAGTTAGGGCTTCTGTTTGGACCTAGAGTTTCTGTTGGTTACTTAAGAATAGGTTTTCTATTGGTTCACGGGCTTATGGTTAAGGTTGTTCTTGGCTACCTGATCCTAGGATTTCTATTGGTTCAAGGGCTTATGGTTAAGGTTGTTCTTGGCTACCTGATCCTAGGATTTCTATTGGTTCAAGGGCTTATGGTTAAGGTTGTTCTTGGCTACCTGATCCTAGGATTTCTATTGGTTCAAGGGCTTATGGTTAAGGCTGTTATTGGCCACCTGATCATATAGTTTCTATTGGTTCTAGGGCTTGGGTTTCTATTAGTTTCGTGGACCTCGGATTCTCAATGATCCTAGGGGTTAGGGTTTAAATTGGTTCTAGGGAGTGGGGTTTGGGCTTCTACTGATTTCCTGGTTCTAGAGTCACTATTGGTTCTACGTCAGAAACTCTATATCTCCACCTTCAAAGCTCCACCTTAGCAACCACTCATCTTTATAGGAACATTCTACTCATACTCCTAAAGAGTGTCTGTCCTACGTGCTCGCTCATACATACATTCACAGAGGGAAAATAACTACCACTGAGATATAAGTGACTATCACACCTAACCACTAAACAACTACTAGCCACTTTGCTAACATTACACATGCATCAACTAATAAGAGTCACCGGAGGAGCAGCCCACCTCCTATTGTGCAAAGAGTAAATCACCCCAGACCACTAACTCTCCACTCTGTCTATAGCAGCAACCACGTCTACCAACTGAAAACTCCACATGACACAGTTATCCACCCCAGATCTGATAACATCCTGCAAGGTGTTAAAGATCTCAGACCAGCACCCACATCACCCATATAGCTTCATTCACAACAAATCTAATCACGCACCTACACCACACAACCTATCAAAAACACACTGAACAACCACAAGCCACACAACTGACACACATAATGTCACTTACCAGGAGGAAATAAAAAATCAAGTGAAGGCATGAACGCAAGACCACTAGGCTACCTGAGTACACCTTCCTCCACAGCCCTTCACAACCCATTCAAACTACCACACAACACAGCAATGCCACCATCTGCTACAAAAAGCTCCAACTCCCACACTTCAATTCTCTAACCCAACAGCTTACACACCACCTCAAGTTATAGACCACCTCCTAACCGACCCACGCCAACGTTCACTAAGCCTTAGCTCCACCTCCCATGCTAGGCCACACCTCCTCCAAGGGCCTCACAACAAGACGAAAGAGCTGCAACAACTAAAACGCTTGCACTTCCATTCGAAGTCCATGTACAAAAATGTTGCTTTGACATATTTTATCTACTCTCAGAAATCACACCAGACCTCACCTCCATCAAAGACCCATGGATCAGTGAAGAATCCACGTCCACGTGCCACAAAGCCATCCCACCTGAATTTGGGTATCAACAAACATTGTAGTGAAAAATGGGAGGAGGTCTAAAAGTCAACCACAGAAAAACGCTTAACCCCTTCCACGTGGGGGTAATTTTCCCGCGGTGTGGGGGGCGGGGCACGCTGCACCGTGGTGCTCGTGACGAGCACAGCTCGTCATGCTGCACAGTGGAGCTGTGCTCATGACGAGCTGGGCTCGTCACGACTCCCCACACTCCAATAGAACCTCCACACAGGCGGGGAATTAGCCGCGCGTGGGAGGGCCGCGGCAGTTTTGACGAGCTCAGCTCGTCATGAGCACAGCTCCACTGCCCTCATGACTAGCTGAGCTCGTCATAAGCATGCAAGGGGTTAACAAAACTAAAACAAAAATCGGATCCTTCAATATGGGCAACTGTAAATGTTTGCTGGTTGCCTCAGAATCCACCCAACTCTAATTGCAACCAGTATATAATATTTGATACATTTGTTTCAAACAACAGATTGTTAAATTCTCCAGTACCTGTTTTCCAGTACTACACAAACTAGGTAACATGTTACTTCTTATCCCTGCCTTCCATATGAAAACCTTAGCTCAGTCTCAGATTCTCGCGAGACTGGAATTCAGTATCTCTTTGCATCTTGGGCTCCCAGATCAACGGAAGTCAAATCTTCAATACATTTAGGGCCCGATTCGCAGAACTAACTTAAGACAAAATCCTAAACTTACTACTTTTGGTATTCACAGAAGTTAGGATTTTGTCTTAAGTTTGTCTTAAATCAGACTTAAGACAGACTTAAGACAAAATCCTAACTTAAGTCTGTCTTAAGTCTGTCTTAAGTCTGTCTTAAGTCTGTCTTAAGACAAAATTCTAACTTCTGTGAATATGAAAAGTAGTAAGTTTAGGATTTTGTCTTAAGTTAGTTCTTTGAATCGGCCCCTCTGAAGGTAACCACCCGATCCTTTCCCAACGCTACCAGAAGATTGCATATGTCATCACATTTTGTGTCCCTGCATTGGCTTCCCATCAGGAAACAGTGGCTTTTCACAGCGCTTGTCCTGTTTCATAAAACCATCTACAATCAATATGCAGAACCATTTCAGACAGTGCACCAGGACTCTTTGCTTTTCTCGAGCCAGTGTGGTTGCTGTCCCCGGTGTGTCGTCAGAGCTCATCAGTATGGCCAAGTGCGCTTTGTTGTGACTGCTAAGGTCACCTCCAATCTCTTGTTCTTCCATGAACTGCTCAAAAGCATCCCTTAAACCTTATCCCTTCTTCACGTTTTCCTCAGCACCAGGATATCTGTTCCACGGGGATGTATGACGTTACAACGCATACTTTTACATCGCATGCCTTTACAACGCGGTATTTACAACGAATACCATTACAACGCATAGTGCTTTTAGGCGCTGGATAGTGATTTATTTAATTTACTATTCCAACTCCAGTCCCCGTGGATAGTAGGGAAGGTGTTGGATAGTATAGTAAATACATTCCCTATCCTAGAGCGCCCCCCAGCGCAATGCGTTGTAATGGTTTGCGTTGTAAAAGTTGCGTCGTAAAGGCACTGCGTGGTAAAAGTTGCGTTGTAAGTGATGTTTCCCGTTCCACGGTCAACAGGGCACTAAAAAACCCACAACCAGCTAGAATAGTAAATCTCGCACCTTTAATTTCTGTACTTTCCTGAATATTTGTGGGACAGGAGTTAGATTAGTTAATTTGAACCCACCCCCCGAATACATATGTATTTTCCCCAGTATTATTGGATTAGATTTGGAATGGTAACACAAACTTCCTTCCCAGCTGCCCCAATAACCCCAGTCCAAACCAATGCTCTTTCCCTAATATTTGTGGCACTGCAGATAGAATGATTACATTATCTCTCTCCATTTACACATTTTCCCTAATACTTGTGGGGCAGGAGTAAGAATAGTGAATGGGAACCCCATCTACTTTCTTCAATGTTCGCTGTTGTAAAGTTACAATAGTTTTTGTCAACCCACCCTTCCCCCCCATATTATGGTACTTTCCCCAATGTTTGTGGGAGTTAGAATAGCAAATCTGACCCCTTTATTTTTGTACTTTACTTGATGTCTGCAGGGCTGGAATTCTCATTAATCTGACCTCATATAATGATTCACTCTCCCTAAAGTTTGAGGCTGAATTTGGAATAGTAACCACCCTCCTCCCTCACCCCCCTAAACAAATTAATGTACTTCGTCTAATGTTTGTGGAACTGGATTTAGAATATATTTATTTGGAACGTTCACCACAACCCTAAATACACTGACTTTCTCCAACTTTGTGGGGCTGAGCTAGAACAGTAAATATGACCCCCTTGATTCTTGCAGTTTCCCAATTTTTGGGGAACCGTGTTCCTTTAGTAAACTTAACCACCTCACCTCAATATATGCAGCTTCCCTAGTGTTAGTGGGACTGTAGTTAGTATAGTATATTAGACCTCCTTTAAATAATGCACATTTCCTAATATTTGTGACACTGGTGTTGCAATAATAAATGTGTCGCTCTTTATTAATGTACTTTCCCCAATGTCTGTAGGATGGATGTATGTCATTACAACGCATGCTTTTACAACACATGCCATTACGACGCAGGTTTTACAATGCAAGTCGTTACAACGACTTGCGCTGGGGGGCGCTGGATAGTGAATAGTTTAATTTACTATTCCAACTCCAGTCCCCGTGGATAGTAGGGAAGGTGTTGGATAGTAATTAAACTATTCCCTATCCTAGAGCGCCCTCCAGCGCAATTCGTTGTAATGACTTGCGTTGTAAAAGTTGCGTCGTAATGGTAGTGCGTTGTAAAAGTTGTGTTGTAAAGGATGTTTCCCCTGTAGGACTGGAGGTAGAACAGTAAAGGCTAATTACAAGCAATCCGGAATTTCATGTACAGAATCTGGGCAGTTGGAAGTTCCAATACCAGCCATTATCTCTGCACAGAAGCCTTTAATTACAATTCAGACAGGACAGGATGGGGAATAAATGTGCTGAACTGTTTTCCTGGTGGTATTTCACATGGAGGAGTTTAATGCAGGCTTTTAACACCTGATCTGAGTGGATGGTAAAGCCCTCTGAGGCCTCCCATGCAGGGCGTGGGAACAGGAGGATGTGCATGTCGCATGGCAGGGGGAAGCATTACATGCAGTTCTGTGTCTTGGATAACCCCTTCCATGCTTCTGTCGGCCAACGGCCATCGCGAGCAATATCTCCGTAGTGCTGCGCACGTCCATTGGCCGACGCAGCCCCACCCACTGCGCTAAACCACCGCACCGCAGCGGAATTGCGGCCGCAGGTCGGGGCAGGAAACTGGTCCAGGCATCAATGCTGTCCATTCCCAAAGTGATTTTACCAGCTAGAATTTCACCCAAAATTCCACTCTGCACTGGCCTCCTGTGACCCCCCCCCCACCCACTCAATTGAAGGGTATACCTTAAAATATTTTCTCAGCCCAATGGAGGGGTTTGATTAACACAACCCCTTCAGAGAAGCGAAATACAGACAAGTGTCTCCCACTCTTCTCTATATGGCTCTCCGGTAATGCACCCCAAGCAATCAGTCTCCCTAATGACTCTCTATGGACAGGGGAGGTGGAATTCCTGAGCAGTTTTTTTTTTTATCTGCATCACTGCCTGAATAATGCCTCAGAGACATATTCAAAAGGAAAGCAATTGTATCAAAACTTGGGGCATATTACCAAGGGTGGCGATAGGCAATTCTCGCCGGTTTAGCGGCCGTTTTCGGCCGCTATGCGGCGATAATTCTATCGCTCTATTAGCAAGCTGTCGCTAACTGATGTTAGCGACAGCTTTTAGGCTATAGAGAGCGGTTTGGGGCCCGCTTCGCATGTCAGCGATATTTATCGCTAATGACATGCAAAGTGGGCGTACCCAACCTGTTAGCGACTGAAAGCAGTCGCTAACGTCGATATCGCTTATTAGCAAGGCAGGCGTAGCAATGGAAATATTCCCGCTATCGTCAAAAACCAACGCCTGCTCAGACCAGTTCTTAGCCATGTTATCCAATGGGAGGTGGATAACATGGCTAAGAGCATTTCATCGCTAATGCGTGAATATCGCTGTATTCTCAGCGATATTCATGCATTTCGCCGCTATCGCTGGATATTTTAGCACAATGGAGAAAAACGTTGCTAATAGCATGTTTTCTCCGCTAACATATAGAGCAATAGGCAGCGATAAAAAAATCGTCGCTAAGCCTATTTAGCGATAATTATCGCTACTTGTTGGTAATATGCCCCATGATTCCTATCAATGTAGCCCAGTGACGCACCATTCAATGTTGTAATACTGCTCACTACATGTAACCATCTGGACAACAGACTGGAAGTTTCTTCCTTGCTGCATTTTTTTTTTAGCACAACTAATGTCAACCTGTTTATAAAAATAATATGGAATCTCACACACACTGGTAACTATTATCATTCAAAGCATTCGTTTTGTAGGCGCAAAACATTTACATGCACACTCTAGGAACTAGTGTGCTCATGTTCACAGTGCATTTAGGCCTGATTTGTATGTAACATGCAAAGGTCATGAGAAAAGCACTGCAACATGTCACCCCCGTCTTGTGCGATGAGCATCCGATAACCCCCTTCTTGTATGCACTGTTTATACTTAGGGCCTTATTACAAGGTTGGCTGTTCCATGGACTGCCGTATCGGCGTTGGCGGTCCGAGCGCGGTGAGCTCGGTGGTCCGACTGCCGTATTATGAGTTGGGTGGATCGGCTTCAGGAAGACCGCCGCTAGACCTCCAAGACCACCAGCAGACCGCTGGGTTGGCAGTCGGGGAAAGGCAGCCACCATTGGCGGAACAGGGGAGCTGCACCGCCGTACGTATCATGAGTTGCCTGTTTGACGAGCGGACTGCGCCAGTCCGACTGCCTGCTTCAATGTGGCGGTGACGAAGGATTTGGGGTGTAACCTTACCCCTTTCTTCTTCTTCCTGGCAGATTCCAAAGTGGATGCCTTTCCCCAGGTCCCACCTTCACAACACAATATTCACTTTGAAGATTACGACCCTGTTTGTGGCAATTTTCAGGTGAGTCAGTTTCAAACTGTATACCCATTGTCAGGACTACCCACATATGGTTGAACCCCGGTAATGGGTATATGCTTTTTTTCACATATATAATGCATATGTACGCATCCACCAGAGGCCCTAATATGTGGGTGGTGCAGCGCGGCACCACCCACATATTAGGAGTTTCCTCACTGCCACAGTTTTCATGGCGGTGAGGCTGCTATAAACACTGTGGCAGTGAGGTACCAAAAGGGGGCCTACAGGGCCACCTGCTGCCTCAGGGCCATGGAGTGCCTGCAGCGGGGAACATGTTGTTCCCCCCCTTTGTGCAGTCACCCCATTTCCTGCACAGCATGGACTTTACAGTCCATGCTATGCAGGAAGTGTCTTTGGTATTCCCATTACGGTGCTTTAACATTAGGCACCGCCGTGGAAACACCAAAGAACCACCCCCAGGCCTTGACATAACTGGTAATCTGGCAGGCAGCCGGGTGTGACAGTCCTGGAGCAGAGCGATGGCAAAGTGGCCCGCTCCAAGAGTGCCAAACTGGCAATCAGGCTCTAAGATCTTGGCTGGGAATAGTAGGAGGGAGATCGGTCTGTAGTTGGCAAGCACTGAAGGGTCTGCAGAGGGTTTTTTCAGAAATGGGACAGCAGTGGGGTGTTTTCAAGCATTTGGTAAAGTCGTGGAAGAGCTGGAGGCATTCAGAAAGGGTGTGAGCATGGCACTGATAGGTTGCAGTCCTCTGGACTAGGCGTGGTGGAGGCAGGGGTCCGATGGGACCCTGAGTGGATGAGCTTCCTACTGGCGGCGGGTTCTTCTGGAGATAACTGATAGACTATCGCTGTAAAGAAATTGTCAACAATATGTTAAAAAATATCACTTACCATCAAATCATGACACTATGCTTACAATGGTAAGGACAAAAATATCAGGATAAAAAAAAATTTGTTGACGCTAATATTGATTTTCTAATATAAGAGTCTACAGTATAAATGTTAAATTTTTTATTACATAATTGTAATAATGTACATTAAATATATTCCACTAATATTTAATACTATATATATATGTGTGTGTGTGTTTTCATATATATATATATATATATACACACACACACACACAGATAGTTTAACATAATACATATTTTACATTATAATAATATTTTACATTTCTTAACTTATTAATATGAAAATATAGTTCTATCTAGCTAGAGTAATACATGTAAAATATTATGAACTGTGTTATCATTTTAAATAAATATTTTTCTTAATTATATCATGCACAATAACACCATAAAAATATATAATGACACTTCCCACTCTACTTTATGCAACAATAGGGAAAGTGATGGACTGGAGGGGTAAAATGTAATATTCCCACTCCAAATAGCATAAAAGTGGGGAAAGTGTTCGACTTTGGAGAGGTAAAATGTACTATTCCCATGCCAATCTATGCAATAGTAGGGAAAGCTCTGGATTTCGGAGGGGTAAAATTTACTATTCCCACTCCAGCCTGTGCAAAAGCAGAGAAAACGTTGGATTTCAGAAGAGTGAAAATTCTTAAACCACTCCAAACAGCAGGCAAAGTACTTCACTTCAAAAATATTACTCCTAATATAAATATAATTAATTGTCATATATATATATATATATATATATATATATATATATATATATATATATATATATATATATATATATATATATATATATATATATATATATATATATGTATATATATATATATATATATATATATATATATATATATATATTCACTGAAAAAACCATAGGTTATAGACCATATATAGTTAGGAATTAGCATTTACAAAACCTTGAAAATTCACTGAAAAAACCATAGGTTATAGACCATATATAGTTAGTAATTAGCATTTACAAAACCTTATTTTACTCACACAAAACCATTGAAATTCGCATATATAGTTAGTTGCACTAACTATATATCGCGCACCGGCAATCCACTGCTGATCATGTCACATATTACATCATTCATGACATGGTCAGTGACATCACTGATGACATCACTGATGACATCTCAAATGACTTTTAATGAAATATAAGAGGATTTGAGAAGTCACTCAAAATGTGCCCTAATTTTTCTTTCTTCAGCACTAATCATAATTTCTATGGCAAAATGAACCCCCTCATTTTGTTGCTTTTCAAATTAAATGTTTTAAGTGTTAACACTTTATTCCCATCAAGATGACTTCAGGTGTGCCATACTTTTGTCATAAGTAAGACTGTTAGCGCTCTAGTTGTTCTTTAGAACACTCTGGGACATTCTGTCACTGGGCTATAGTTGGGCTACATCTGGCTGATATTTGGGCTACATTTGATTTTTTTAGTCTCTGGTGGCCATCTTTGGGCTACATTGGGCTACATTGGGCTACATTTGGGCTCTAACATATATATAGCCCAATGTAGCCCAATATATATTTTTCAAAGTTAATTTTCGTAAAAACCACTGGAGCATATATCTTGAGACATAGCAAAGGCACATCGGGCTACCAGTCCCTACAATTTTGCCCAGTTTTGTGGAAATCCATTCAGCCGTTCGAGCTAAAAGTGAGTCCAACCGCCCTATGGAAAACTCAATGTTAAAAACATGTTTTGGGACCCCCCTTTTTTCTCGGCCCCCGCTTGACGAAACCCCCCCAAACTTTCAGGGGACGCTCAGAAACAAAATGTGCCATTTTCCTGAAAATTTCAGCCAATTCCGTCCATCAACGTCAAAGTTATTCAACATAGAATTTTCAGAAATCCCTATTCAAAAAAATCCTAACTATATATACCTACTGGCGACTGCCAGTAGGTAATATATATATGTAAATTATCAATTAATAAATAATTGTCATTCAATTATGGATTCCATAGCTTCCTACCTTATACCCCTACAAATTTAGCAGCCCGCACCTAAAATATAACTTTAAAAACAAGTATTCCATAATTTTCATGTGTAAAATCAATTAAATAATTAACAATTAATAATTGGTAATTATTGCTTATCTTCCCAGCCTAGACCCTACAAACCTAGCAGTCCCACCCAAAATATTGTGTCCTTGTTTGATTGATTTGATTTGTCAATCTATAAAGCGCACGATTGCCCATGGGCGTCTTGGCGCTGAGTAGGACTGGGCGGTAAAGTCCGTTCCGCTTGCGGAATTTGGGTAATTTCGTGTTCCGCGGAGAACGCGAAATTGCCCAGAATTCTGCATTCCGAGACTTCGCAAAATTTTTTGCTTGTTAGCATTCTCAAAATGCGTGTTCGCGAGATATTTCCCCCTGAGCACGCAAACAGCGATTGTAAAAAAGCATTGCGAACAATCAAATCTGAATGTACGTGGAATTTCTGCGTGTTTGCAGAGATTTTTTACCGTTTTGCAGAGATTTGCGTAATGCAAATACGCAAATTACGCCCACCCCTAGCGCTGAGTAGATGCAAAGGGGGATTCTACAGAGAATGAGGCTCTAACAGGAGGTGAACAGCCAGGTTTTTACCTCTTTCCTGAATGAAAGCAGAGATGGGCTATTTTTGATTGAAATAGGGAGAAGATTCCAGGCCTTGGCTGCCTGTAGCAGGAAACTCCCCCTATTAGTTGGTGGTAAATAACGTATACCTCTGTAAATGCAAATCTGTGCATTTACACCTGTGCCATGTGGCAGACATACATGCCCTTAGGGCATGTATGTGTGCCATATGTGCACACAGGCACTATTCAGGGGTGCAACAGGGTATCAATGTGACACTCTGCCACCCTTGACTCTTTCCCTATAATACCGATTCGGTAATTGACATAGGCCCATAGGAATGAATGGCAATTACCAAATCGGTAAATACCGATTCGGTAATACCAATTTGGTAATTACCGAATCTTAGCGATTCAGTAATTTTTACCGAATGATTTGCTACATAGCATTTACCGATTCTAAAATACCGAATCGGTAAAATTCGGTATTTTATAATCTGTAAATTTCAATTACCTACATCTAGCCCCTAAATGGTATCCTTTTTTCGATAGGAAGCCGATGGAGTGTTCCTAATCTGTGTGCAACTGGCTCTAATCTGGGGATCTCCAGCACCAGCCTGGCTGCAGCGTTTTGTAAGCGCTGCAGTTTTGCTAGATGCTGGGTCTGTATCCCAGCATATAAGGCATTCCCGTAATCTAGCCTAGATAAGGCCAATGTTGTTACTACAGTTTTACAAGAATCATGGGGAATAAACTGCAGAAGTTTCCTTATCATTTTGAGAATATACCATATTGTGGAAGCCAATTTGTTTGTCTGAGCATTAAACAAAAGTTTGTTATCCAGTACTCTCTGGCCACCACTCTGGGGACCAGATTTTTATGTCTGTCCCAAGCAGCATGACTTTGGTTTTATCACCGTTTAGTTTAAGGCAGTTGTACTGCATCCATTGATTAATCTGCCTCATGCAATTATTAAATCTGTCTGCTGTCTCTCTGACGTTGGTTGAGACTGATACCACTGTTTGGGTATCGACTGCGTAGGAGACTGGTAAGAACACACAGGGGCATATTATCAAGGGATTAATCTCCGCTTTTTTGGCCTTAAAAGCCAAGAAAGTGGAGATAAAATAATCTCCCTATCAGCAACAGGGTGCTAACATGCAAATTTGCGTGTTAGCACCCTGTTGCTATTTTATCTCCACTTTCTTGGCTTTTAATGCCAAAAAAGCGGAGATAAATCCCTTGCATCTCTAATAAGATGCAAAGGGGGCGTTCCAGAGAAAAATAATAGGAGAAATGTTGTTAAGCGACATTTCTCCTAATATCAAGGATTTCGCTAACCCTGTAAGTGATAAAAAAGCAGCGCTAACCGCGGTTAGCGCTGCTTTTTTTACACCTGGTATTTTCCTGACTTATCCATGATATCCTATGGAAGGTGGATATCATGGCTAAGTTTGTGAGCCCCTATCATCAAGCTAACGCCAAACTTCGAGAGATTATCGTTGGTTTTCCAGCAATAATCTCTCATTTGGCAGTTAGCGCGAGGATTTTTATCACTTCGGAGATAAACCTTGCTAATAGCAAGTTATCTCTGTGATAATTTCCGGCGATGCTTAGCGTTAAAAAATTCGTTGCTAAGCCTCGTTAGCGATAAATATCGCTAATCGTTGGTAATATTCCCCACAGTTCCTTATTATTGCCGCTAAAGATGGCACATTGATATTGAAAAAAGTGGGGCTTAAAGAGGACCCCTGGGGTACACCGCACAGCGAGTTAAAAGGTTTGGATTTAGCCTCTCCTAGTTCCACAGGGAATGTTCTATCAGACAGATATGAGGCTTCGGCTAGTCGGGTCAGGAGTGTATCATGGTTTACCGTGTCGAAGGCCGCAGAGAGGTCTAATAGGATCAAGGCGGTCTTCCCTCCAGCGTCCAGTACACTCCTGAGTTCCTCTACCGCCATGAGCAGAGCTGTTTCCGTTCCGTGTCCCTCTCGGAATCCTTATTGTGAGTGATCTAAGTCATTCACAACAGAGAGAAATTGTGACAGTTGCTTGTTCATTAGTTTTTCGAGTACTTTTGCCGCACATTTGGTCTATAATTCCCGGGTTCCTGCGGGTCCAAATTTGGCTTCTTCAGTAACGGCAATACTGAGGCTGTTTTCCAGGCATCTGGGACGCAGACGGATTTTACTATCTGTGTAAAAACCAGTGCTAGTTGATCACTCAGCAGATCAGGAAATAAGTGCATCACCTTCGGTGGGCAAGGGTCCGTTAGGCTCCTGGACTTAGCTGTCATTACCACCTGTGTAATCTGTTCCACAGATGGTGGCAGAAAGTGGAATGAAGCGTTGAGGATTAGAGGGGACGGTCCCTGTTAAAGTTCTGTGCCTGACTGTGGGGGAATATACTTGTCGGTCATTTTAAAGGACTCATAAACCGAAATGACTTTATCTACAAAGAATTGACCTAAACTTTTTGCACTCACTCACAGCAAAATAGATATTGAGGGCAGATATGTGCTTTTACAAGGCAAGTTAGATGGACAGCAGGTAACTAAAGCTTCCGTCTACGCTCCTAACACGGAACAGGGACGATTTTTTTCACGATTGTCGTCGGCGATAGCGCCATGGCCGGGTGTCCCGCTTTTAATCGGTGGCGATTTTAACTGTGTGCTGGATGTTGCGCTGGTTCGCTCATTCCCTCCCTTAGCAAATGCACCGGCGAGTGGAGCACAGAAGGCGCTTGCAGACTGGGCAATACCATGGGACCTGCATGATGTCTGTCGCACTCGGAACCCTAAGGTGAGAATCTATTTGTACTACTCGGGTGCCCATGCCCTACACGTCAGGCTTGACAGGTTTATGCTCATGAGCGACTTACTCCCCCATGTTACTGACACCGAATACTTGGGTCGCACTCACTCTGACCACAACCCACACACCCTAGACTTTGCCTGGGAACGCCCCCATCCGCCGGCGCCTACGTGGCGACTCCAACCAGATGTTTTATTAGATGCCCCGTATAGGGAGGCGCTCTCGCATCGCATTCTGCAGTATTTCGAGGAGAATACTGGCACTGCATCTACCCCGCAAGTGGAGTGGGATGCATTTAAGGTAGTCACGAGGGGCATTTGTTTGGGCATGCAGGCGGGCATGTGGCGCCAGGTGGAAAGAGACTTGACACGTGTAGAAACCACCTTACTAGATGGCGAACGAGAGGCAGCTGAAGGTGACGATACGAGATTGATGGCGGCCCGAGAACAGCACACTCACCTCTTAAACAGACTAAAGAACCTGAATTATGCTGCCCACTCGGCGCGCACACATCACGCTGGGGACAAGCCGGGCAAACTGTTATCTTGGCTGATACCACGGGACACCCAAACTGCGCCAGTACTATCAATAAACACCACTCAAGACACCACAGTCTATACACAGAGAGCTATACACAAGGCTTTCACGGACCATTATGAGGGCCTTTACCGCTCCCGGTTGCAGGTCACTGAGGACGAAATCTCAGAATACCTGTCAGCACTACCCCTACCAACGGCCACTAATGTGCAACGGGAGGAATTGGGCGTATCACTTGAGGCAGAGGAGATTAGGGCGGTCATCTTTTCCCTCTCCAATGGCAAGACCCCAGGACCAGACGGGTTGCCTGCGGAGTTCTATAAGGCCTACTCTGTTATCCTCATACCTGAACTGTTACGGATAAATAAGGCAGCGATAGAGGATTCTCCTCTCCCCCCAACGTAATATCTCTCTTGAAGCCAGGTAGAGCTGGCCTCAGTCTGGGGTCATGTAGGCCACTTGCACTCCTTAATACGGATTACAAGATCCTGGCGTCTACCCTAGCTCAAAGATTGGCCCCCCTGGTGCCTACTCTGGTACTTCCTGACCAAAACGGTTTCGTGCCAACCCGTAGTACGTCTTACAAAATCAGACGCCTCTTTAGAGTGCAAAGCCTAGCCACGTCCAAGTGGCCTCGCTCGGGGTGCTTGGTTCTCGATTTGGAGAAAGCATTTGACTCCGTGGAGTGGCCGTACCTGATGCAAGTGCTAAAGAAATTTGACTTGGGTGATGCCTACCTACAGATGGTGAAACTCCTCTACCAAGGCCCTGTAGTATGGGTACGCACAGGCAGGCTGCTATCAGACTTGGTCCCAGTCCGCAGAGGCACTAGGCAAGGGTGCCCCCTCTCCCCCTTAATCTTTGAGCTTATGATGGAGCCCTTGGCGACACAACTCCGCGCCTCTGGTGCAGACTGGGGCAGCCCTTTGGCCGATGGGATACACTCGGTGTCGCTATATGCAGATGATCCACTGATCTATGTCAGAGATCTGACTTGCTTTTTGCGTGTGCTTACCTCCATATTCAGCGACTTTGGAGACGTGTCAGGTCTTCGGGTTAATTGGGCACAATCTGGAGTGTATTCTTTTGCTGCAGACATGCCAGAAAATGATATTGTAGTGATGGGCGAGAGAATCGTCTGGTATCCAACCGTCTTCCGTTATCTAGGGATCCATATTTATCGTGACCCCGCTGACCTACTAGAGGGTAACCTTACGAGAGCCATCTCGTCACTTACGGCGCAGGTGACATTTTGGAACTCCCTTCCACTAAATGTCCCAAGTCGGATTACCCTTACCAAAATGATAATGTTGCCGAAGCTGTTGTACTTTTATGCTAACCTGCCGGTGTATATCCCGACCAGAACTTACCGGGAGCTGGAAACACTGACCAGGCGACTAATCTGGAATACAGGGCGCACCAGAGTTGCGTTGAAGATGCTTTATGCTCCAACGTTAGCTGGGGGGTTATCTGTCCCTAACCAGGAACTCTACTATCTGGCATCGCAGCTGCAGTGGGTTGCGTACTGGTTGAGCGGGAAGAAACTCTGTGACACGACTTCGTGCGACACTGTCATGACGGTGGCTCAAGTACACACGTTGTTTCACCCCCTAGCTAGGAAACGCTGCCCAGACCAGTTGCACCTTGCGGTGGCGAGGAAGTGCTATGTGAGAAGCCTAAAACTTAAGAGTTCTGTCACACCATATGCCCCTAATTTACCGTTGCTGGGGACACCTTGCGAGGGAGGCATGCTCACGGAGGCAGCGCTAGGTAGTTGGACAAGCGCTGATTTAGAAACTTTGGGAGACCTCTTTGCAGAAGGCACTTTACTTCCGTTTGAGTCCCTGGCAGCTAACACGCTTGTTCGAGTAGCTCTCCCGAGTATCAGGTGAGCACATTACTGCACCTAAAGTGCGGGAGTGTAATGCCCAACATTGATAAATTATTCATGCCATAGAAAGAGGCTGTTCAACAGGTGATAAGTCTCTGTTACACTTCACCTTTCTCATTGTGTGTACTGTGATCCCACCAAGGTCAGACCTCGGCCACAGTAGGCCTCTGGGAAGGATGATCAATAGCTTGAGCATTGGAGAAGTAAGAAGGCAGAAAGGGAAAGGAAACATAATAGAGAAGAAAGAAGAGGAAAAAAGAATAGCAGAGGCTTTGGAAATTATAAGAGGATTATTAATTGGTAGGGCACAAGGGGGAAATAAACATGAAGGAAGAATATGAAAGGAGGAGAGAATGAATCAGCGAAAGAGAAAATAAATCTAGAAGAAAAGCCAAAAAAGGGAGGAAAGGAAAGCATGAGAATTCCGGTAAAAGAAACCAGAAAAGAAAGAAGTGACAGGATGAGTAAAATAATTCAGTCATAAGTAAGGGGTACCAACTTTCCAAGAGAAAAATATTGACCCTTTGTTGTTGTTTTAAGAGTCTGTAAAGACCGAATGTGATACTAAGTAGGACTGTAAACAAACCTGCATGTATTTATTTATAACATGACCAATCTGTCTTTGTTTACCTTTATTATTAGTCATGGATCATTAACACAGCTCCAGAACACATTTAAAAGTACTTTCTAGTTATATTTGCTGTTTGAAGTATGTACAGATAAAGGCTAAAAATACCTGCCTTAGATGATTTTGCTTATTTTTGTACCGGCAAGGTGATGGCAGAAAAACGGTCCTAGTTAAGAGACAGGTAAAGATGGCATGAAAAAAAGACGAATAGCATCGACAGCGAACGGCCTTTGGGTTTTTTCTAGTGAACCAGACCGGACTGGCCCTAGCGGGCACAGGGCAATCCCCAGGTGCGCGGCACGGGTGGGGGGCGGTTTTGGGCCCCTGGGGGCGGTTTTTGTTACATAGCTGCAAAATCGGCCCTGTACCAAAATCGGACGAAAACTGGCCCTGGCAAAGAGCTCGGTGGCACCTCCAACCCCCCCCACCCCCACCCCCACCCCCAAGTTGGGGAGGGAGGGGGGCGGCCAAGCACTTTGCCAGGGATGGTTGTGGCTCCCAGTCCAGCCCTGCTAGTGAAATATTTTACCAAGCTTTGCTACCCTGCACGGCGCCACAGCATGGGACGTCTCAGTCTACCCTTTTTGACCCACACAACAGGTACAGCACAGGCATTAGAGGCTGTACAAGATTCCATTACACTCACAGAAGAGAGACACAGCATGAATAACATGAAATACTCCCTAGAGTGCAAGCAGAATTTTGAGGGGAGAGGGAAAAAACAGATATTACTTGCAAACATTTTTTTTTTTGCCCTTGTACAGTGTAAACATCACTGGCAAGGCATTATCCGGCATACTATCTACAGTTCCCAATGCTGTATCATTGTATCTGAAGGGTGCCAGCCAGTTCTGGAGACTATTTTGTTCAGTACTCTTGGCCCCATCTGGGGGCATATTTACAAGGGCTTTAGCTCCACTGTTTTGGCTTACAAAGCCAAAAAAGCGGAGATAAAACTATCGCCCTATTTACAAGAGGGTGCAAACATGCATAATCGCATGTTAGCACCCTTTTACCCAACGCCTCCCTTTGCATCTCTAATGAGATGCACAGTGGGCGTCACTGGGAGCACCCTGGATGGACTACCTTGCAAATATCGCTGATGTTTACATCGCAATATTTACAAGGCAACCCACAGGATTTTAGCAAATGTTAGATTTTGGCTAAAACGTCGGTTTTCACCAAAATCTAACGTCTGCTAAAATCCTGACTTACCTATGTTTGACATAGGGGTGGATTATGCTAATACGACCACAGGGTCGTATCAGCAAGGTTATCGCCGTTTTGCAGGGAACATCGCTGGAAAACCAGCGATGTTCCCTGCAAAACGGGGATAACCTCGCTATGTCTGGAATTTTTATCGCCCTGGAGTAAGGTGTTGTTAACTACGCGCAACCAGGGCGATAAATTCCAGAGATAGCCTGCGATAAGAAAATTATCTCCAAGCACGGCAGCGATAATGATCGCTGGCCGTCGATAATATGCCCCTTGGTGTGTTACTTCTCATTCTCTATCCTTCTTCTCGAGTGTTGTGTCTGGTTTTGGAGGCATCATCTGGAACATTGTGTCCAGATTTGGAGGCCGCATCTGGTGTATTGTGTTCAGTTCTGGAGGTCACATCTGAAGCACATTGTGTAAATCTGGAGGCTACAGGCAAAGTATTGTGTTCATTTCTGATGGCCCCATCTAAATTATTGCACCCAGTTATGGTGGCCCCTGTGGATTATTGTGCCCTTTTCCCAAAAACTCATCAGAAGGATTGTGCAAAGTTGTAGAGGCTACATGTGTTGAATTGTATCCATTTCTGAATTTAGTGCCGCGCAGGCGCAGCGGCCGGGCCGTGACGGAACTACTCCGTCATTAGCACAGCCCACCCGTGGCTGGTGACGGAGTGGTTCCGTCACCAGCATTGAAGGAGTATCTTGAGCATACCTTTGGGGTAGCTTGAGCATAACCAATCAAATCTTTGGGTAGAAGAGTGACGTGACAGACTCATGACCAGTGCTACAAGTGTTTAGTGTCGCTAGCCTGGCAAGACATTTATTTTTAGATTTCTCAGCAAAGCCGCACACCTCTGGCCATTTCCAATCATTTCATTAGAATCATCTCTTAGGGCCTTTAAACCTCTGCCCCCCACCCCCACCCCCATGAGATATGGCGTAGAAACGGGGCTCTACAGTTGCGCAGTATTTTAACTGAGACGTTAAAGACCTCTTGAAATAAATTGCTCACAGAAATATTTCACACTGAAATGCTCTAGGAATGAAATCCGCCCTGATCTTCATTTGGCTGGCTGCCAAAACTGCTCAGCTGAAGAAAGCATCTCTGAAAATTCACAAACGACAAAAAAAGACATTCATAAGGAGAGATTTCATTTTTTGCCATCAACAAGGCTGGCTTGGTATTGGGTCTGGGGGATTGATCAATTTTCCTTCATAAAACAATATCCCTACCGCTCCTTATTGGCTTGCCAGGGTCCCCTGTGGCAGCATCCATTGATTAAATAACAATATTCCTATTGACCGAGCCTATAAAATACAGCCTGCACTGAAACGTCCCCTGGCTCGCTTAAGTGATATATGATTTAACCCCTCCACAGGCTTCACTTTAGCGCGCTTGGCGCACGGAGCCTGCGCCCCCGCCGGTGGCCCGCGGATAGGGCGCACGGCTCTCCAGCGGTACCCTCGGCTCGCTGAGCTATTTAATCAGCTTGCTGCTCCATAAATGACTTTTTTTGCATGATTTATACCGGCTTAATAAAGGGAATCTCAATGTACCATCCGGCAGAATCCTCAGTAGGCTAAACTGGGCGGCCGGCGGCCCCCTTTCCGACAGCCATCCTGTGCGTAATGAACCCGTGGCGCATCCAAGGGGTGCGCCGGTGCCAGGCGGGCACGCAGGGTACCCGCTGCCTGCACCTCGAGGAATCCGAGGCACGCCTCGTCCCGGAAAGGCAGCGCGCGGCGTGGGTTGATGCTAATTTAAGAACAGTTTTATCAATCAGTAGACATGGGATAAAAATACCGCGCGCCCAGCCTGCCTCTTTCCTCTCAATGGCAGAGCGCACCGCGCTATCTTGTCACGTCCCACGGATGGGGGAGGGGCGCCGATCGATAATCGCCATTCCCTTTTCGCTTTGGTCATTTGTTCTTATTTTCGATGGCCATAAAATCGCCTGGGAAATGATGACGTCGGAAGAGGTTTCGGGCAGTTGTAATAAATGAGAAGGAGGAAACGAGGCGACCACGTGCCGGCCCAGGGCGCAGAGCCTGCTTTGGGGACCATTTGGAGGTCACGTCTGTGGAACGCGGTCTGGTGATTGAGGGGAGGGTTTTTCCGAGGGAGGGGGGAGGTAAACGCTTCATAATGGCGGCTGCAGTGAAATTAGCATCACTCAGGGACTTGTTATAGGTAATTTAATGGGCTCGACCGCAAAGCTCCTGGGTGACCACAGTGGGGACGGGTCTCAAGGCGCTGGGGGCCGTTGTGGAAATTAAGTGAGCTATTGCCCAGAGTCACATGGTGCTGAGCTGAGCTGCTACCAGAGACAGGGATCAAACCATGAACCCTGTACAGATGTAAACACTGAAAATGGCACCCGAGTCCCCATTCGGGTAGTAAAAACATCTAGATTTGGGGTCCAGGGCCCCCTCTTGATCCTGGCTCCCGGTGGCACTGCACCTGCTGCACTATGGATTGGAACGGCCTTGGGTGCCCACAGTGGGGACGGACGGAACAGATATAAACACTAACAAGCATTGGAAATGCAATAGGTCTCGCATTAGGAAAGTTTGAGCAATTGGTATTGTAAATGACACTTTTTTTTATTTATGTGTTGGTTTTGAAAATAGCAAAAGTAATAGCTTTATCAGTTACAATGTCAATAGTTTTAACTTTCGCAAATGTGACACCTATAACTTTTGTAATGCAATGTGTGTTGTATTTACGTGACTTAGATGTATTGATGTTGCAAATAACAATGGCTTTTAATTTTGTAAATAATTAATACTTAAATAAAATGTATTGTAATTTATAATGGCAATAGCTTAAACGTTTGTAAATAACTTTTGTGAAGATTATGTTTAGTGTATTTTATTGTGACGAAAATCCAAGAACATTGCATTTGCACCTACACACACACACAGCCACACACACACACACACACACATATAGATGTGGTGGTGGTGGATCTGGGGGAGGATGTGGTGGTGATGGTGGATGTGGTGGTGGGGGTGGTGGATGTGGGGGTGGATGTGGGGGTGGATGTGGTGGTGGATGTGGTGGTGGTGGATGTGGTGGTGGTGCATGTGGTGGATGTGGTGGTGGTGGATGTGGTGGTGGATGTGGCGGTGGATGTCATGGTGGATGTGGAGGTGATGGTGGATGTGGTGGTGGATGCGGTGGATGTGGTGGATGCGGTGGTGGTGGTGGATGCGGTGGTGGTGGAAGTGGTGGTGGATGTGGTGGTGGATGTGGTGGTGGATGTGGTGGTGGATGTGGTGGATGTGGTGGTGGTGGATGCGGTGGATGTGGTGGTGGATGTGGTGGTGGTGGGTGTGGTGGATGTGGTGGATGTGGATGTGGCGGTGGATGTCATGGTGGATGTGGAGGTGATGGTGGATGTGGTGGTGGATGTGGTGGTGATGGTGGATGTGGTGGTGGATGTGGTGGTGGTGGATGTGGTGGTGGATGTGGTGGTGGATGTGGTGGTGATGGTGGATTTGGCGGTGGATGTGGGGGTGGATGTGGTGGTGGATGTGGTGGTGGATGTGGTGGTGGTGGATGTGGTGGTGGTGCATGTGGTGGATGTGGTGGTGGATGTGGCGGTGGATGTCATGGTGGATGTGGAGGTGATGGTGGATGTGGTGGTGGATGCGGTGGATGTGGTGGATGCGGTGGTGGTGGTGGTGGATGCGGTGGTGGTGGAAGTGGTGGTGGATGTGGTGGTGGATGTGGTGGTGGTGGGTGTGGTGGATGTGGTGGATGTGGATGTGGCGGTGGATGTCATGGTGGATGTGGAGGTGATGGTGGATGTGGTGGTGGATGTGGTGGTGGATGTGGTGGTGATGGTGGATGCGGTGGATGTGGTGGTGGTGGATGCGGTGGATGTGGTGATGGTGGATGCGGTGGTGGTGGTGGATGCGGTGGTGGTGGTGGATGGGGTGGTGGATGTGGTGGTGGATGTGGTGGTGGATGTGGTGGTGGTGGGTCTGGGGGATATGGTGGTGGATGTGGTGGTGGATGTGGTGGTGGATGTGGTGGTGATGGTGGTGGATGTGGTGGTGGATGTGGTGGTGGATGTGGTGGTGGTGGATGTGGTGGTGGTGGAGGTGGTGGATGTGGTGGTGGATGTGGTGGAGGTGATGGATGTGGTGGTGGTGGATGTGGTGGTGGTGGATGTGGTGAAAGTGGTGGTGGATGTGGTGGTGGATGTGGTCGATGTGGTGGTGGATGTGGTGGTGGAAGTGATGGTGGTGGGTGTGGTGGATGTGGCGGTGGTGGATGTGGTGGTGGATGAGGTGGTGGATGTGGTGGTGGTGGTGGATGTGGTGGTGGTGGATGCTGTGGTGGTGGTGGATGTGGTGGATGTGGTGGTGGTGGATGCGGTGGATGTGGTGGTGGATGTGGTGGTGGATGCGGTGGTGGTGCATGTGGTGGATGTGGTGGTGGTGGATGTGGCGGTGGATGTCATGGTGGATGTGGAGGTGATGGTGGATGTGGTGGTGGATGTGGTGGTGGATGTGGTGGTGATGGTGGATGTGGTGGTGGATGTGGTGGTGGTGGATGTGGTGGTGATGGTGCATGTGGTGGTGGATGTGGTGGTGGATGCGGTGGATGTGGTGGTGGTGGATGCGGTGGATGTGGTGATGGATGCGGTGGTGGTGGTGGATGCGGTGGTGGATGGGGTGGTGGATGTGGTGGTGGATGTGGTGGTGGATGTGGTGGTGGTGGATCTGGGGGATATGGTGGTGGTGGATGCGGTGGTGGATGTGGTGGTGGATGTGGTGGTGATGGTGGTGGATGTGGTGGTGGATGTGGTGGTGGATGTGGTGGTGGTGGATGTGGTGGTGGTGGAGGTGGTGGATGTGGTGGTGGATGTGGTGGAGGTGATGGATGTGGTGGTGGTGGAGGTGGTGGTGGATGTGTTGGATGTGGTGGTGGTGGAGGTGGTGGATGTGGTGGTGGATGTGGTGGAGGTGATGGATGTGGTGGTGGTGGATGTGGTGGTGGTGGATGTGGTGAAAGTGGTGGTGGGTGTGGTGGTGGATGTGGTCGATGTGGTGGTGGATGTGGTGGTGGAAGTGATGGTGAAAGTGGTGGTGGATGTGGTGGTGGTGGATGCGGTGGATGTGGTGGATGCGGTGATGGATGCGGTGGTGGTGGAAGTGGTGGTGGATGTGTTGGATGTGGTGGTGGATGTGGTGGTGGATGTGGTGGATGTGGTGGTGGATGTGGTGGATGTGGGGTGATTGCGGCTTGCAAGCTTATTTCGCTCATGTTATGCAGTTTCAAACATGATTGCCACTATTACTCTCAAATTCACTTGGCAGCAAACTGGTGAACTAATTAAAAGAAAGTCGTATTCAGCGGTATGGCCGGTACTTTATTCCAGCAAAGTGGCAAGCCAGTACACACCAATGAGCTAGTAAAGCTAAAAACACACCACATGGCACAATTGCTGGCTGAGCGAGCAGAAGTAAGCCAAACAGCTTTCCCGTAGCTAAGGAGAGCTGAGCTCTTTTTGTAGCAGCACGCATAAGAAAAGTCCTGTATTTTCACCAAAACACTCTCTGATAATGATCAGCCGAATTCAGAAGGGTTCCTGCCCTCATATATTCCCAAGAGAGCAGTAATCTTATAAGGAAATGCTGTCATCACACCTAAAGCTACCGAGGGAGAAAGGAAGTGCAAAACTACACTATAGTGCTTAATGGTAAACAACAGTCGAAAGTGCCTCTGCGCTGACCCGCTGTCTTTCCTGTACACAGTGTTGTGGTGTTAGTCTTTCTGCAAGAGCTCTGCTGTCGGGTTGGTAGAGCCATGACATGACCAATTGCATAACAGTGCTGAAGACTCACCTGAAAGAAACTACATTTATGGCCAATAAACAGATTGTGCAGGGGCAAAATAAAGTCACTCAGTCGGGGGGAGCTATTGACTGAAGTTGGCTGTTCCCACTCTCCCGTGCTATATGCTATTGGGCATAAATAGGAACACACCAATGGATGAGGAGAGCTTGCTGGAAGACATTCTTTGTATATTATAGTTAAACAAACAACAACAAAAAGCCAGCCATTAAAACAAGGAGAAACACGAGATACGGCCTGCGGCCGTCAAAGTGAAAGTACGGCCGGCGGAGGGCATTGCTGTGGGGAGGGGGAGGAGAAATGCGACACGGCAGGCAGGGGAGGGGCGGAGCGGGGAGAGCGGCATGAGGGTGTGAAGCAGCAGGGGCCTTTGAAGTGAAGCTAAGCTTCACTTCAAAGGTGTGGGAGGAGTGCTGCTGGTGATTGACTGGCGATTTGATGATGTGCACGCGCATTTTAGGTCAATGCGCTTGCGCATTGACCTAAAAGCGCACGGGCACAGCATCAAATCGCCAGTGGAATCGCCAGTTAGGTAAACTCTCGATAAGCCCCTATATATCTCGCTCCCGCTCAATGCGCATGCGCATTGAGATAGGTCGCTCGACCTAAAAATGGCACCCAAGTCCCCATTCAAGTAGTAAAAGCAAAGATTTTGAGGGCAGGGCCCCCCTCACGTTGCTGACTCCCGGTGGCCCTGCACCTGCTGCACCATTGATAGGTACGACACTGGGTGCCCACAGTGGGAACTGACCATATGTAAACACTGAAAATGGCACAGAGTTCCCATTCGAACAGTAAAAAAATCCATATTTGGGATGCAGGGGCACCCTCACGATCCTGTCTCCTGGTGGCACTGCACCTGCTGCACAATGGAATGGTGCGCCCCTGGGTTCCCACACAGCCAGTCTTAAGGAGTTTCCTTGACTTGGACACAGAGGTTTCAGTCAAAAGGAGACAGCTGACTCACGAAGATATATACAAATCCTACCCGTTCAAAAGTAAATACATAAAGTTACATAACATATCACAATGATGCTTGTCTTTATATTTTCAGATGTCTTTAATTCTAAATCTTCAAGCCTTCTTAGCCAAAACGTGTTTCGTCGCAGTTACAGGGGATTACTCTGCGACTTCTTCAGGGCTGAGGTCAGTTTCAAGTAGTTTCTTAGTTCCAGTGATAATTCCAACCCGGATGGGGTTCCTATAAGTTCTGCTAAGTTCTGCTAGTCTTGTGTCCAGAAAGCGAAATATGCTTCCAAATGTAAGGGAATTTCTTTTAGGGGAGCTGCCCCATCGGGCAGTATTAGCAGTGGCGTAACGAAACTTGAGGGGGCCCCCCTGCGAAGCACATGGAGGGCGCCCCCCGGTGGACCGGCCCACAACCTACTACTATGCCCCACCACCCACAAATCTGGCATATTTTGCTTTAAAACCTCCAACAGTGAAATGAAATGCCTATATATTGTCTTTCTCAAAGTAATCATGAGAAAGTAGGAAACCCTTTTAACATATAAGTTACGCCATTTGTAACAATGGGCCAGATGTAGGAAGTCAAATAGCGATCGCAAACGCCGAAATTCGCGGAATTTCAGCCTTTGCGATCGCAATTTGGCTTTGAGCAATGTAGGTAAGATTAAATCTACTTGCAAAATAAGGAATCGCTAAAATTGCGATTCCCTATTTTGCAATTGCATTTAAGGAATCGCAAATTGCGATTCCATAAATGCAATGTAAGTAGCACAAAAGAAAGTGCACTTTAGCCCTAAGGAATCGCTAATTACCACCAACTTCAAGTTAGTGGTAATTAGCAATTTCCTTTAAAAAAGCACTTTTTTGCTTTTTTTAAAGTGCCATGTGGCACTCATTCATGCCCTTAGGGCATGTATGTGCGCCACATGTGCACACATGCAAATTTCAGGGGTGCTCGCAAATTGCGTGCGCAATTCCTAATCATTCATATGGGCCTCTAGGCCAATAGGAATGAATGGGAAGGTATTCCTTGATTGCGAATCACAATTTGGATTTGGCAATTAAGGAATATTAAGGAATCACAAAAAATATTGTGATGCCTACCTACATGGCATTTTGCGAGTCCCTAATAGCGATTCCCTAAAAATCGCTATTAAGGAATCGCAAAAATGCTTTTACCTACATCTGGCCCAATAATATCAAAAGTAAGGAATAGGCATAGTGGGGGCCCAGGGGCTACTGGAGCAAGAAAAAAAAAACTTAGCCTCAGTAAACGGTTTACAAAGGTATGAAAATATGCAAACGGTCTCTGGCCTCAAGGCAGTTGCCTTCAACCCCCTTGCTGCTGGGCCTGGAAGCTCAGTTCACCTGCACCCATCGCACCCGGCACGCACCATTTAATTTATAAGGCAGGAATGATATGAGGCAAGTGGTAACTCACTGCTGGTGCAACCAATGCCGACGAGAGTGTGGTGCTGGCTGTGTGTGCTACAGTGCTGATGGAACCCCGCAGGCTGGAACACGGGGGCTGCTGCGGGCATAGCTGCCAAGGTTTGATTGCCATGTGTGACATTTTCATAGTTTCAGTGTAATTATGAATTACATTTCAACGTCTATGAGTGACACTTTCTTGCAAACAAAATTACCCAATGAAGACGATCAAAACATATAAGTATCAGAAATGACACACATTTGAGCAAGAAGAAACGTGAAGATCTTAATCAATCAATCAATCAGAATACTTGTAGAGCGCGCTACTTACCCGTGAGGGTCTCAAGGCGCTACGGGCAGGAGGGGTGCTGCTACTGCTCAAAGAGCCAGGTTTTGAGGAGGCTTCTTAAGGTGAGTAGGTCTTGGGTCTGCCGTATGTGGGCAGGGAGGGTCTTCCAGATCTTGGAGGCGAGGTAGGAGAGGGATCTCCCGCCGGAGGTCGTTTCTTTGGATGCGGAGGACAGCGGCGAGGGCGAGGCTGGCGGAGCCGAGCTGGCACGTGGGGGTGTGGAAGCTGAGTCTGCTGTTCAGAAATGGAAGGGCATTGTATAGTAGATGGTCATGTACTGTGCGTGTCCTTCCCCTTTAAAACTACTGCAGCCACCTTGCATATCCTCAAACCAATTTTTTTTATAAAGGTGCCTGAAAATGTTACAATCACCTGAATCCAGTATACTCCAGAACAACAACGCAAACGACAACGTCCCTTCAGTACATCCATCCACCCACAGAATGCTTCACATGGATATAATATAGCCTTATAGCCCGCCGTAGAGGGCTATACCGGCTATTAAAGGCCATCCCCAGCGTTAAAGGCCCCGAGCCGAAGACGAGGGCCTTTAACAAGGGAGAGGGACTTTAATAGCGGTATAGCCCATCTACGAAGGGCTATAAGGCTATTAGAACATTCTGTCACTAGAGGACAGAATGTTCTAACAAAAAAAACAAAGCCTTTTGGAAGCGTGAGGGGATTGGAATCCCCTCAGGCTCCCTGAAGCCTTTGTTCACAGCCAGAGCTGTGAACAAAGAAACATTGGAATGTTGGAGCTCCGGGATTCTACCGGCCAGTATAAGCCCAGAGCACTCCATTGTTTTCAATGGAGCTCCCAACATTCCAATGTTCTAATACAAGATAAAGTCAGCCACTAGATAGTTTAACGCACCAGCAAACAATAGTTTAGTGCACAACATCCTGCCAGCACCATCCAAAAATTAGTCTTATCTAAATGAAATGAAACGTATCCAAATGCAATATCAACAGCTCACTTTTGTTCCAGTCAACCAGAATCCCAGAACTGCAAATGGTGCCCAGTTTCAGAAAGTGCTTCGAAACCAAACAAATGGTGGGAATGTGCTATACAAACGCACGTGATGTAACATTTATATGGCATACACCACAGGCTTACTAAACCTTTGTCACAAAAATAGTAGGCGTTGTTATCACCCATGTTAATCATAGTCACGGTATCGAATACTGAAGGATCGGGGGCTAAGTTAACACTCCCAGATTTCAGACCAGTAGCCATACACGGAGCTGTGTAGCTGTCCTCTCAACCCTCTGAGCTATGTGCTGTGGCTATTATTATAACTGATAAAACATACAAGGAAATTTGTGAATCTCAAACTGGATCGAATGAACGATGTCATGTAGCAAAATGTTCCATTCTATCTTTTTTATTCACATCAATATTTTATCAGTGTTATAAATCCTAATTTTTAGCACTATCCCCCAGATTCACCAAGAACACATTTTGCTATTCCTTAATAGCGAAAAATGCCGATTCGCTATTAAGGAATAGCAAAATGCTATGCATCAACAAATCAGTGCAAAAATAGCGATTTCTAATAATTCCTTAATTGCGACTCGCAAATTGCGAGTCGCAATTAAGGAATATCTCCCCATTCATTCCTATGGACCTAGAGGCCCATAGGAATGAATGGGTAGGCAATCTCAATTTGCTAATCGCAATTAGCGATTCGCAAATTGAGATTGCAATTTCAAGGGTGCAGGGGTGTCCAAAGGACACCCTGTTGCACCCCTGAAATTGATGTGTGCACATATGTTGCGCACACACATGCCCTTAGGGCATGTGTGTGCGCAACATGAAACTTTGAAAATTGCACTTTAGTTTTTGCAAATTACCACGAAGATGTACTTCATGGTAGTTTGCGTGCCCTAATAGCGAACTCGCTATTTTTTTCACTTTCATACATTGCAATTAAGGAATCTCAATTTGAGATTCCTTAAATGCAAAGAATCGCAATTTAGCGAATTCTTAATTAGCGATTTTTGATGTTGGGATGATGCATCCCAAATGCAAAAATACCGCTCGCAAAGGGCCAGATTCTCAGAATCTGGCCCTTTGCGAGCGGATTTAAGCTTGATGAATCTGGGGGTATATTCTTAACTTTGTCGTGGAGGTTAAAGTCCCAGCACTCTCCTGAGTTTGGCGAAATGTATAAAACATGAGTCTAAGGTGTCTATCATTGAGTCTGCGCCAGTGAACCCGTGAAATAATGACAAATCGATGTGATTGGCCTCAAAACGTACAAACAAGTAAATAACTGCCTCTCACTCCCTTGTCAGGGCAGGGAGGCCATTGTGAGAGGTTAATGTCCTCAAAAACTTACCACGCTTCCTAGATCAGCCTTTTATAAAGTTATTCACTCCCACAGCACTGCACAGGTGTTATAAAGTAAAGTCTTCTTAGACTAATAAATGTAAACAAGCTTTTTTATGGGGACTTGGCGAGGCCGTGCGGAGTTGCGCACCATTTGATTTAATTTGTGAAGACTTAGAAGGTTTGCTTGCAGCCGGCTCCGCTGAGTGAGGGGGCCCCTGGAGTGTGGGCCTCCCCCCCGCACCGTGGGGGCTGTGGGGGCCTGTGTTACGCCCCTGAGTATTAGGTAGAACCCTTCGGATCTCTAGGCCGTGGCGTGTTCGCCGTGCATGTGCACGTCCGCAGGTTCCTCGGAATTGCCACCTACTGCGGATGTTTTATCCTCAAATTGGCCTCGCTGTCCGACTCCCATGGGCACTTGCACGGCCAGGGTGTGTTGGAACTGGAACCACGTGGCTAACAAAGTTTTGAAAGTGATCCCGGATGCCCTCATGAACAAGACCACCATGGCATACATCCACCAGATGAAGAAGACCAAACTAATTGTCGATGCTAACCCCGTTGTCCTAGGGGCTGTGCTCATGCAGGAAGGCGCTGATCGAGAGTGGATACCAATAGTCAATGTCGGCAGAGCCTTGCCAGAAACGGAAATGAGATACACCCAGATTGAGATGGCAGCTCTGGCCATCAAGTGGGCATGTCAGCATTTCCACCTCTACCTCTGTGGACACGAGTTTAGAGTAGTGACTGATCATAAGCCACTTCTCCCTCTGTTCATCAGCTCTACACGGCTGATTTCCCCAAGGATCGAGCGATGGGCAGTACAGCTACAGGCATATACTTTTTACATCATTTACCGCCCAGATGCTAACACCCCGGCAGACTACTTGTTGTGCTATCCTCTGCCGAAAGGGATCCCGCATTCAACCCGGGAGGAGGAGCAGACCGAGGAGTTTGGCTGGATGATCGTTCAGGATGCCTGCTCGAAGGTGTTGACCCTAGAGGCGATCCGCGAAGCGACAAACCAAGATGAGACCCTGGTAAGGGCCAAAAAAGCACTGGCCCGTAGGAAATGGCATCATTTCCTCGACGGATCCTGATCACTAATCACAGAGGTCCAGCTCACGAGACAGAAGCTGTGGAGGGTCCGGCAGGAACTCAGTGATGGACAGCATGGACTGTCACTACGGGGCCAAATGATTGCAGTTCCAAAGGGTCTGTGGAGCAGGGTGATCACGCCGGCTCACCTAGGACATCAAGACAAGGCGAAGACTAAACCCCAGCTCCGCAGCAAGGTATGGTTTTCTTGGCTAGACGCCCTCATTGATGAAGCGGTGCGCAATTGCCACTCTTACAACATAACGAGCAGAAATCATCTGCCTGCAACTGTTCTCACAGAAGAACCAAGCCTGGAGCAAAGTCAGCATCGATTTTGAGAGGTTCCACCACGGACGAAGCACCATAGTGATTGTTAGACCTGGCACCATTGGCGTGGGTCTCCCTTCCATTTTTCGCTGTTGTCTCCTCTGTTTTTGCTGGTATTAGATGCTCTGGGAGCTGTACCACTGCCATTCAGTGCCACAGCGCGAATGCTCCCTGTGTAAATATGTCTGTGAATTGGTATATCCCTGATTGGCTTAATTGGGTTATCTGTTAGTCCCTAGTAGTGTGGCCTGTGTGTGCCCAGGGCTGGTAACCCAAATGCTGCTGGTGGGCCTGCAGCGCTGGTTTGCACCACCCACAGAAGCAGCTTGTAAAGGGTACCTCAGACCTGCCACTGCAGTGTCTGTGTGCAATCCAGAACTGCCATCTTGTCTGTGAACTGCCCCCACTTCCCAGCCCCTGAACCTTCCCTTAGCATCATACCAGTCACCCCTAAGGTAGGGTGCATTGTGTGTGTAAGGTAGGACATGGCTTGATATGTGTAGCATGTCCTGTAGAGAATTACACCCCCTTTTGTTTTTCACTGCTGCAAGGCTATCTGTTCTCCATAGGCTAGAATGGGCAGTCTGACTATTACATCTTATAGTCCAAACTGACTCAGGGAACATGGTAGAAATTCAAGTTTAGTATACCTGAACTCAGAAGGATAAAATACATCTTTTAGCGAAGTTGGTTTTAATATTCTGTGTTTGAAAATACCACTTTTAGAAAGTAGGTATTTTCTTGCCTAAGCCTTCCAGTGTGCTCTGCTGTTATGTGTTTTGGCAGTCTGGGTTTAGAGGGGCAAGGCAGGCTGAGTCAGACCTGGGTTGAATAGAGAGATCTGCATTGAGTACTGGGGAGGGGTAGCTCCTTGACCTGAATAGGGCTGTGCCTGGCAAGGTGAATGCTGGCTCCACCTCCTACTGTGCATCTGATGGCAGACCCCCTCTTTCTGAAAGGAAGGATGCAGCCTGGTAAACAAAGTGCTCCATGCCTGAGCAGAACTGCTTCTGGATGGGTTCAGTGTCTAGTGACTTTTGAGAACAAAGACTTTTGGGGTATAAATATCTGTGCCCAAACCCCTACAATTGGTATTGCTCCTGGATGTCAAGAAGAACCTCTGTCCATGCCACTGGAAGAATATGCAGGAGAGGACTGTCCTTGTCTTTGTGTGCTGTTTCCTGGACTGGCCTGCAGTAGTTTCCCTGGACTTGGAAGAAGAGGGAAAAGGACTTTTGAGTGAACTTTTATTTTGCTAAAGCAATCACCCAAGGGCTAGAAGAGAGCTAGCCTCCTGCTGGAGTCACAGGCTCAACTGACTCCTCCACCAGCCTCCTGATTCCTCCCAGCGAGGATTTCTATCTGCAGGTGAGGCTCCTGTGAGTTCCAGGGCCTCTAGTTCTACTCCAGAGAAGAGAGTGCTGAAAATCATTGCTAACACCCGTTTGCGAGCCGCCGCAGCTGAAGAGCGTAAGAAAAATCATCGCGCTGCTGCCGCCGAGCGCTCGCAAACCAAGAACCATCGCATTGCACGCTTGCGGGCCACAAAGTGCTCGCTAACATCCAAAGATCATCGCACGTTTGCGTCCTTTTCGAGTGCTCGCTAACCCCGGATCACAGCATCGAGATCATCGCATCACAGCATCGCAGTGCGGGCGTCATGTGTCTGACATTTTCATCGCATCGCAACCGAATCGACGATCCCTCGCGGGGCACCATTTTCTTTAATCGCAACAACGTCGCACATGCAACCGGACCAGCGCATCATTCTCCCTTGCGGCAAGGATTCAATGCATCGATGGGCCCAGCATGAAGAAGTCTGTCGCTTTGTCCCGAACGCATCCGCAGATCGGCGCATCATCCTCCCTTGCGGCAAGGATTCAGCGCATCGACGGCCTCGCGTGAGGAAAATCATGGCTACAGCCTGTCTGCGACATTTTACTTTTTTTGCTACGAAATCCAGGTACTTTGTAAGTAAAAGGGTCGCAGAGATTACTGCTTTGAACTGAACCCCTATTTGAACACTTTGAACTATTTTTACAGCTTTTAAAGAGTACCCCTTTTTTCAGTATTGTGGCTTTTTACCGTTATTGGTCTTGTGTTAAGTCTATCTATAAAGATACTTATAACTACTTGTGTGGTGTCCGTTTGTAGTGTCCTTCACTGTGTTACTGTGTATGATCATAAATGCTTTACACACTGCCTCTGAGATAAGCCTAGCTGCTCGTGTTACGTTACCACAGGGTTGAGCAGGGGTTATCAAAGGGTGTAGCCCCCTTACTCAGACTTAGGAAGAAGGGTCCCTACTTGGACAGTGGCCAGCCACTGCCAACTAGAGACCCCCATTTCTAACAGTGATGATGGACTCACACTCAAAATTCCCCATTGTGGAAGTGGTGTCGTCCATTGCATTTTCGCAGGTCAAAGCGATGCTAGACAAGACCTTTGCATTGCTGGGTCTGCCGGGGGAGCTAAAGTCGGAAAACGGCCCACCTTCCCAGGGGCGTCAATTCCAGGACTACCTCACATCCCTTGTCATCAAGCTCTGGGAAATCACCCTGCAGTGGCCGCAAGCAAACGGGGAAGTGAAGAAGTTTATGCGGACTCTTAACCAAGCCCTCCGCATAAGAGTGGAGCAAGGCAAGCAAGCAGAGTGCTGCTTACACAGGTTTTTAAACGCCTACCGGCAAACTCCTCACAACACCATTAACTGTGTGCCACCACACCTGTTGTTCCAGAAACCCGTGCGGGATAACATCGCTGTCAGTTCAGAGTGGCACCCGCCAGATTTTGACAAGGAAGCCGCACAAGCCAAGTGGGTCAGCACTAACCCACACACACAAAGCACTCCACAACGTCGGACCAGCCTACCTGAACAGCAAACTCAACTTCTACACCCGACCCGCCAGCTCTGCTCCGTCAGCCTCGCCCTCACCGATGTCCCCCACATCCAACGAACAACCTCCGGCGGCAGATCCTTCTCCTACCTCGCCACCAAGACCTGGAACACCCTTCCTACCCACCTACGTCAGACCCAAGACCTACTCGCCTTCAGAAGACTCCTCAAAACCTGGCTCTTCGAGCAGTAGCGGTACCCCCTCCCCTCAGCGCCTTGAGATCTCACGGGTAAGTAGCGCGCTTTACAAGTGTTCTGATTGATTGATTGATTGAAAGCAAGCGCACGCCGGAGAGCACAACCACCCTCTCCACAAGTGAGAGATAAAGTCATTGTCAAGGACCGATACCCTAGGTGGAAGTTCAGAACCCCGTATGAGCCTGAAATCTGGAGGATTATCGCTGTGAATGGCACGATGATCACAGCACAAGCGAGGTCCGCACACAGTCACCAGAAAAGCTTCCTGGTTTAAGAAAGTGGTCGCCACTCCACAGATAGTCGGCGATGCAGTCAAGATGGCAGCCAGCGATGGGCATGCCAGCGAGGAAATTTCTCCTCTGGAAAGAGGGGGATATCAACCACTGTGCAGAGGACATGAACGCAGAGGATCCAGGCGGCAGGAAAGAAGGTTTCTAGAGGAATAATAATCCACATTTTAAAGCGCACACTCACCCGTAAGGGTCTCTAGGCGCTAGGGGCCGTCGGGAAGATTAAGCAAGCTATTGCCCAGAGTCACATGGTGCTGGGCTAACCTGCCGCCGGTGCCGGGGATTGAACCGTGATCCCCAGATTCCGGAGTCAGTCGCCCTAGCCGCGGCGCCACACCTAGGAAGACAAATGGAGCGTTGGCCTGCAAGTGCGGGGGTCCAGAAACAACTTCCGGAGCCAGAAGTTTGTCTCCGACAGTATCCTGCCCCCAGCCAAAGACTGAGAGACTTTGTATGCCACGCATAATCCGAGTTTGAGTTTGTTTTATTTTGAACTCAATAAAGAATAGGAGGTATGTAGAGAGCCACCCGGCCTCTACACAACAAAGGTCCCACTAGTGTCACTCCCTGGGCCGGGCGCAACCCGAGGAGATAAATAAAGAGGCGTAAGACTGCACGGGTCTTCACTGATACCTAAGCACTACACATGTGTATTTCTGTGACGCTGTTGTGATTGGGCCTAAGCAGGACTGAGAGGACTTTCTACCCGCTACACCTTCGAATGGTGGCCCTTCCGGTGACATTTGTTGTGTCCTGCAATTGGGTAGGGGCAACCTAGGAGATCACAACTGGTGGCCTACACTGCGGGGCATCTAGGTCTAACTAGGCCTAACACGTGGCCCTAGAAATAACTGAGTCAGACTCTGAGAATAACTTGCTGGCTCTCCGTGCGCCCGCCTCTTAATAGCGTACGTGCGTGCGGAGCCTCTCTTTATTATACCAGGTCACATGACTTCAACACTGCACGCCCCTTGCGCCAGGGGCGTATCATAGTCCCAGAACATAACATTCCTCCTAAAACAAGAAAAACCCAAACAACTTCAACAACAGTCTTGATGGACAGTCTATCGTAATGATCTTCATAGACTCCAAGTTCGCTTTCCAAAACACTACCAACGGGTAGGACACGTTACTGAACATTGCACTCAATACTGATACATAAAACAGTCTTACGTGAGGTAATCGCGTAGTCGGCAGGAAGGCGTCGGGTTTCTTCTCAGCCTTTGATGCACGCCCCTCTGGCTTGAGCAGTCTGTTTCTGGGGCGGTGTTAGCCTCAGGCGCCTCCAAGTCGGCCTCCTCCTGATCTGACGCCCCCTCCTGGGCCTCAGCGCCGCCCTCCATCTCTTTGATCACCGCCCTCGGAGTGCTACTCTGGGTGACCTCGAGACTAGGCGTCGGCTCCCGGCCTGGCAAGTCCTCGGCAGTTTCGGTTTCTGTAGGCAGAGTTGGGTGATCGGATGTTCTGGAGTCCCCATGGAAATGTTTGAAGTGCGACACATTTCGGGTTACTGTCTCTCGTCCTCGGACCACAGTGATACGGGTTCCTTTCACACTAATTACTCGCCACGGACCTTTTTCATAGTTCAAACGGAACTTTCCACTGGTCACCCTGTTGCGAAGGAGTACCACATCCCCTCTGCTGAATTGTGTCACTGTGGCTCTTCTCTTTTGGCTAATCTTAGCAAAGGCAGTCTTTCGTTTGCGTGCAATTATTTCTTCATTCACAGTTGCTGGTGCCCATTGGGGATGGTGAGGAATGGAATCAGGTATAATCCGTCTCATCAGGAGATGCGCCGGAGCTGTCCCCGTGGTTGAATGCGGGGTTTGCCGGTAGCTGCGGAGAAATGTGAAGATGGCCATTTCCACAGACTGTCCTTTATCATGGGCGATACGAATCACTTTATTCAGAGTCCTCATGAAACGTTCAACTTCCCCGTTCGCTTGTGGCCAGCGCGGAGTGATGCGTCGATGTCGAGTGCCCAGGGATGATAGATAGGTGGCCAGCTCCTGTCCTTGAAATGGGGGCCCATTGTCCGTGCGGAGCTCACGCATGGCCCCATGAGTGGCAACAATCTTTTCTATTTTCGGGATAACACTCTCGGCACTAGTGCTGGTTATTATTTCTACTTCCGGATACTTAGAATGGTCATCGATTATGACCAACGTGTACCTCCCATCCGGAAGACTGCCAAAATCCATGCTGACCCTCTCCCATGGCTGCTGTGGGCGAGGTTCCACTGCAATTGGAGCTTCACGAGGAGCTTCCCCTGTTACTTGACACGCCGCACATGTCCTCACCACATTCTCTACCATATCGTCCATCAGGGGAAACCACACCTTTGTCCGCAAGCGTGCCTTGGTTTTGACTATTCCTTGGTGACCTACATGTGCCAGCTGTATTACTTGGTCAGTTAGGGCTGAGGGTATCCCTATGCGATGCCCTCGCAGAAGGCATCCCGCTTCATCCTCATTGAGCTCCTCCCGGACATGATACAGGCTTTCCATTATTTTCTGAGCCTCGGGGGTGAGCACCTTCCACCCATCCTTGGCCCGATGCCAGTTGGTCGTGTGAATAAGTTCTTTGGCCCTCTGGAGACAGGCATCCTGTGTCGTGGCGTTCACAATGTCACTGATGGAGAGGGGACGAGGGCATGATCGTGCCACCACCCACTTGACATAAGCCTCCGTCTCTTCAGCCTCCTCCATCTCTTCTGGCGTGGCTGGTCTTGGATGTCGTGATAGATAGTCCGCCGGGTTTCTTGCTCCGGGCTGATACTCAATTGTGCAGTTGTACTCCTGCAATTGGAGCAGCCACTTCTCTATGCGAGGCGGCGGTTTAGATGAGGTTCCCGCAAACAGAGACAGCAGAGGTTTATGGTCAGTCACCACCGTGAATGGCTTGCCATAGATGTATAGGTGAAAGTGTCGGCACCCCCAATGAATGGCAATTGCTTCTTTCTCGATCTGCGAGTACCGTTGTTCCGTGTCCGTGAGGGATCTGCTCGCAAAGGCGACAGGTGTCCAGTCGATGTCGTCCCTTTTCCTTTGCATGAGAACCGCTCCCAATCCAGCAGGCCCAGCGTCCATTGCAATGAGTGTGATGTTTCGTGGGTCAAAGAAGGCAAGAGTGGTGTTGTTGGACAGAGAGTCTTTGATGTCTCGGAATGCTTTTTCCTGCTCAGGTCCCCAGTTCCATGGAGTGGAGTCTTTGGTGAGGTCCCGTAGGGGAAGCGTGAGATTGGCCAAGTCTCTGATGAACCGGCCACAATAGTTGACCATGCCCAAGAAGCTCCGGACTTCGGTGACGGTCTGAGGGGGTGGCGCATCTTTAATGTCTTTCACTTTGTCAGGGTCTGGGTTAACACCATCGGCTGAGAAAATGTATCCGAAAAACCCTATCCGGCTCCGCAGAAACTCGCACTTTTCTCTGTGGAGCGTAAGTCCGGCTTCCCTGAGTCTTCGAAACACTTGTGCCAGCCTTTGATTGTGTTCAGGAATGGTGCAGGCATGTATCATTATGTCATCACTGACATTTATCACTCCAGGTATTCCAGCAATTAACTCTTGGATGACATTCTGAAACACCTCTGCTGCGCTGGAGATTCCGAAACTGAGCCGAGTGTATCGTCGAAGGCCAATGTGGGTGGAGAAGGTAGTGATGTTACGCGACTCCATGTCCAACACCAACTGGTGATATCCTGCTCGTAAGTCCAGCTTTGAAAACCAGCAGGCACCTGCCATCTCTCCGATGAGGTCATCGATAGTGGGAGTAATGTGACGCTCCCGTTTTATGGCGGCATTAGGGAGGCGCATGTCCACGCAGATCCTGACCGCTCCGGGCTGCTTCGGTTTCCGAGTGACCACGATGGGCGATACCCAGGGGGTGGGACCCGAGACCTTCTCGATTATGCCCGCGGCTTCCAGTTTATGGAGTTCCTCTTCCACCAGCGGCCGGAGATGGAAGGCAATTCGACGGTGTCGCAGGGCCACCGGCTGCACCGTTGGATCGATGTGGAGGTGAATCTCTCGACCCTTGAACCTACCGATGCCCTCAAAAAGGTCCGGGTATTCCATGAGGAGATGTTGAACTGACTCTTCATGGACTCCGAAGGCAAATGTCACCACGCCCAGGTCTTCGGCTGCTCTGCAACTCAACAGCATACCTTGGCCTTCTTCCGACACAAAGATGTTGGTTCTGATAGTCTTATTCCCATGGCGGATGACCGCTTTGAATTTCCCCCGAATCTTGAGAGGGGTGTCTTGCCCATACGCAAAGACGGTGATGGGGGTGGGGCGCAGCACCGGAGGCGTTTATGGATGCACCCGTATCCACTACCGCTATTAAGTCCTGGTCCGCCACTTGTATGGCACATTGAGGCAGTGGCCTGGTGCGGCGGGCAGCGGTGCCGATCATGTGCACCTTGTGCACCGACCGCTCTTCTTCCTCATCGTCATCCATGTCACTGGGACTCTGTTCCCCCTCCGTTATGGCCTGCACAACGGGGCGTGGTTTGCGGAACTTCTTCGATCGGCACACCTTTTCGAAATGGTTTTGCCTGCCACATCCCGAACACCGCTTACCACGTGCTGGGCATTCTGCCATCTGGTGTCGCGGACCTCCACAATAGCCACATGACTGTCCCGACGTTCCACCCTGAGTGGGCGGTCTCTTGTGCCACTTGGTGGGCGTATGGGCCTGTATCTTGTTAACCGGTTCCACTTTGACCGATGCCTGCAAGGCAGCTTCCATGTGCGCAGCCCTGGCCTTGGAAAGTTCTTTCGTGCGACCGAGAGTTAGGATCTCCGCCAGCGGCTTGCCAGACTCCTCCAGAATCCGTTCCCTCAGTTTGGCCGAGGCACATCCCTGTATAATTTGCCCCCAAATTTCTTCAGTGGTATCTTGAAATCCACACGTCAGCGCCAACCTTTTGAGCCGGGTGTGATATGTGTCTAGCGATTCCTCAGGCAGCTGACGCGCTTGTCTGAACACAAACCGTTCATAATCTTGATTGGCCATGGGCTCAAAATGGGCATTGAGGGCATTGATCAGCGTGTGATGTGTTTTGGGGGTCGCCTCCGTGAGGGTCCGGGCGATGGAGTGAATGTCCTTGCCACCGAGATGTAACACCATGGCCCGTTTCTGTTCCTTGTGTGTTTTCGTAGCTTCGAAGAACACCAGGAGTCTATCCACCCACGCCTTCCATTTGGGAGCGAGGGCTGATGGCGCACCCTCCACCACGAAGGGTTCGATGGGCGGAATCGTGGCCATCCTCCAGGTCGTGCCGGATCAGGCACCCGGCGCGACCACCAAATGCGTGCACTGAAGCAGGGCACCGCCCTGATCGACGGGCTGAGCGGAAGGAAGCGCGCTTCACGCACGGGCTGAGAAACACAGTGCGGCGCTAGGGCTAGAAACACCTACCCGACACCCATGCGCCAGGTCGCTCCTCCATGCGTTCCGTGTGGGGGTGGGGTACACCGTACGGCACGAGCACCACGAGCCGAGGGACGGGCTCGCAGCCGCCGCACGGGGCAGGATGCAGGTACCCTCACCCAGCAAGGATTCAGCAACCACCCTCGTCGCCAATTGTTGTGTCCTGCAATTGGGTAGGGGCAACCTAGGAGATCACAACTGGTGGCCTACACTGCGGGGCATCTAGGTCTAACTAGGCCTAACACGTGGCCCTAGAAATAACTGAGTCAGACTCTGAGAATAACTTGCTGGCTCTCCGTGCGTCCGCCTCTTAATAGCGTACGTGCGTGCGGAGCCTCTCTTTATTATACCAGGTCACATGACTTCAACACTGCACGCCCCTTGCGCCAGGGGCGTATCATAGTCCCAGAACATAACAACATTCACGCCCCTAAAGGACCAGTGCCCGTGCGTAACCGATAGGGGTGTGTCTCTTGAGCTGACGAGTCCTGCACCTGCTGTACTCTGTGCAGAAGTTTCGCCGGAGCCGCAGGATGTGCGGCGGCGCCAAGGTGCGGCCGAGATTGCACTCAGGGCCGGACTGGCCTTTTATTCCACCAGGCACTTCCCCGGTGGGCTGGAGCCCCTGGAGGCCAGCTTTGAAAGCCTATTGCCTCTGGTGCCTCTGTCACTTTCCCCAGCTCCCCAAGGATAATTGCAGCAGGTTCAGGGGTCTTCAAGAGAGAGAGAAAGGAGGGGCGTGGGAGGAAAGTGTGATCATACAGCGTGAAAGAGGAGTAGAGAATTAATGAATGGACAGATGGATGACTTGATGATGGAAGGATGAATGGATAAATGGATGGGTGGATGGAAGGATGAATGGATGACTTGGTGGACGGATGGATGGGTGGATGGATGGATGGATGGATGGATGGAAGGATGGATGGATGGATGGATGGATGACTTGATGGACGGGTGGATGGGTGGATGGATGGATGGATGGAAGGATGGAAGGATGGATGGATGGATGGATGGATGGATGGATGGATGGATGGATGGATGGATGGATGGGTGGATGGATGGAATGGATGGATGGATGGATGGATGGATTGATGGAATGGATGGATGGATGGATGGGTGGATGGATGGGATGGATGGATGGATGCATGGATGCATGGATGGATGGGTGGATGGATGGAATGGATGGATGGATGGATGCATGGATGGATGGATGGATGGGTTGGTGGGTGGGTGGATGGATGGATGATGGATGAATGGGTGGGTGGATGGATGGATGGAAGGATGAATGGATGACTTGATGGATGGGTGGATGGATGGATGGATGGAAGGATGGATGGATGGATGGATGGATGGGTGGATGGATGGAATGGATGGATGGATGGGTGGATGGATGGAATGGATGGATGGATGGATGCTTGGATGGATGGATGGATGGGTTGGTGGGTGGGTGGATGGATGGATGATGGATGAATGGGGGGTGGATGGATGGATCGAAAGAGAGGGATAGAGAGATAGCCAGAGGAGACAAAGGTCGAATGACTGGTTTGATCATTTCTGCCAGGGCAGCTTTTCGTTCCCCAGCCCGGCCCTGACTGCACTAAGTGCATGGGACCGTCAATCAATAAAATGAATGAAATTACATTGATAAGACACCCACCAGTCGGGGACCGAAGTATCTGCCGCTAGATCTGTGGTGGGTGCTTGTGTCCACCCAAAGGTCAGCTCCTGTCCCACGGAGGGTCTTAGCCACGGGCCTCGTTTAATGAAAAGGCGTTGCAAAGCCTGGCTTTAAAGTGCTTTTGCATGCAAGCATCACTTCCATACACCTGTGTCAGTTTGTGGGACCTCATGAAAGCCAGCACAGCCTTGCACAAATGATGCTGGCATGCAATGATACATTAAAGCCAGTCCTTCTGGCTTTGCCCCACCATTGATTGCACAGCATGCTCAGACAGGCTGGGTTCTCCTCGCTTGTGACGTCGGCCGAGGCCCCACTCTCGAGTGCCACTGCGGACAAACACAGAGTTGAGGGGCAGCTTGGGGAGACTGCTGGATTTAGACCTGGGAAGCATCGGCCCCTTCAGTAGTGGGACACCACATACACCTACCCACAATTTGGAGGTCTCAGAAATAGGTATTGCAGAATTTGTAAAGTGCTTACTACCACAGTGTGGGGGCGCTGCAACACTTAGAAATAAGATAGGTTTAAAAAACACCTGCTGCAGAGTTCCTTGTGAGTCCAGCAGCTTTAGGCAACAATAAAAATGTCAAGCTAACTCTGGTGATTAATGTTCCTGCTGGAGAGAGAGCTGAGTTTTTCCTAGTGGCAGTTTTGATTCATTATAAGTAGCCCCAGAGAGTTAAGATGCCTGCTGCAAGGAACGTATACCACGCAAATCACCAAACTGTATTTTATGTGGATATTGCTGTAGGTTACTGCTTTTTTTCACAAAATCCTTTTGTTACTTGCAATTCATAAGTTCCAACTCTAACATAGCACAGTGAGTTATAAACTGTCATCAAAGAGATGCATGCAGCCTGCATGGTATAGGTTAGAACGTTGGGCCTGATTCACAGAACTAACTTAAGACAAAATCCTAAACTTACTGCTTATGGTATTCACAGAACTTAGGATTTTGTCTTAAGTTTGTCACAGACTTAAGACAGACTTAAGTTAGAATTTTGTCTTAAGTCTCTCTTAAGACAAACTTAAGACAAAATCCTAACTTCTGTGAATACCAAAAGTAGTAAGTTTAGGATTTTGTCTTAAATTAGCTCTGTGAATCGGGCCAGTTATGTTTTATCCCGCAGTCTTTCCTAACGTTGCAAGGGTCCATTGGAGTAGATATACATTCTTATTAGTAAGGCCAACCTCTGTGGTAAATTTTGAATCCTGAGTTTTTGCTTCTTCAGACCAAACAATCTTAAAATATGCTGCCTACTAGCATCCTGACATGTGACACTTACACCTTGTAATCCTTATTGTCTTATGTAATGTTTTCTATAGACTGATTTACGCACATATGATTCATTGGCTTTGCATAATGTGTGTGATGTACAGTGCTCTGACACCCTACACTGGTATGGGTAGCGCTATAAAACAAATGAAAGCATGGTAGAGAAGGGCCATGGAGAGGTGACGGGCACTGGTGGAACATGGCAGTGAGGACATTTGCAGAGAAGGAGAACTGGGGACACCAACAAAGATTGTTGCGCTGGGCACCACCATTGATAACGCCGGCCCTGTGTGTAGGGTGTGTGGTTGAAAGGGTGTTTTATTATTTTTGAGCATATGTTGTTATGCTCTGCGTTAAGACCACTGGGATGCAGTGACCTAGCATGGGGGCGCCACAGGGGTGGTTGCCCCGGGCGCAAAATTCCCATGGGCGCAAATTTGGTGGTGCAAATTGCGCCACGCAATACTTGCTCTGGGCGCTGGCAACCCATGCTACGCCACTGCTGGTGTGCTATCATCATTTTTTGGGAAGCAGCGCCTTGCGGAGGCCGGGTATGCCCAAATTATAATTGTAATACAGGCTAAAATATACAGGCAGCTAGACCCCATCAGCCTCCCCATAGGGTGTGGGATGCTCTCTGTGGATGCACCAAAAAATGGAAGTAAATTAGACAAAGCCCATTTCAAGCTCCTTTGATGCCGTCCTGGGCCACATGACAGTGGGGTGGTGGAACAGAGAGCGGGAGCGGGCGGCCTGGTGAAATGTATTTTACCTTGTCACAACCTTAGAGGCATAAAAAGAGACCCACTGCCAGGTGATTTAGTGTCACGTGCCCCGAGCTCCTGCAGGGTGCCAGTGGCTGACATGCAGTCACTATACCCTTCACCCGTTTACCGCGGCAGCAATTCCGCTGTGGTGCGGTGGGTTTAAAGAGTGGGTGGGCCGCGTTGGCCAACTGATGTGTGCAGCACTACGAAGGTAGTGGGTGCGGCGGCCATTGACCGACAGAAGCACGCAAGGGGTTAATCTGCCTCCAGTATTTTCAAACCCTTCCAAACAAGGGATCTTTTGGAATCATTGTGAGTATATGGTGCAGCCAGATCTATTCACCTTCTGAGCAGATCATCAATGACAACATGTAATCATTCTTTTCGGAATCGTGAAAGCCACAGCGCTCTCCTTCGCAGCCCCCACCCATAGCCAGGAGTGTCAGTGGTGTTACATGATGCATCTATTCTTTGTGAGTTCATGCTTTGTAATTACATGTACTCTTGTGACCTTCAACCCAGTACCTCTTACTAATGAGAAAATGCTATCTTAAACCTGGGAACAAAAGGCATTTTCTTCGAACTGCCAATAGTTATCAGCAGTGGCGGCTCCTTCAAAAAGGCGGAGGAGCGACGCCTCACTACTTGTTTGCAGTGAAACAAAGGGAAAATAAAATGACAATCACTCGCATTATTATCATTTGTTTTTCCTACTTCCGCAGCTTTGCGTGAGGGGGCAGGGAGGAGTGGTAGAACCCTCCCATGTGCGCAGTGATTACTTGGCCCGTACCCTCGGGCCGCCCAAAACAGTCATGCGCACTTTGCATGTTCTCCACCCAAGCTGCATTACAGCCTGCATAGAGCACATACTCAGGCCCCCAGTCAGTATCTGAGCAATCACAATGCTGCTGGTAGAGTTGTGATTGGCTGACTGGGATCCTGGGTGTGCCTACTGTTGAGGCCGAGCGAGGGAGGACTATGGAGGAGAGAGGCAGCAAGGAAGCAGCGAGAAAGTAGTTTTTTTTTTTATACCCGCTTCATCCCACCACGTACCCCCCTCACCCCCACCCCGCCCCCCTACCTCTGATCCGTGCCAGCTGCTGCTGGTTATCAGCCAGAAAAAGGAGGTCTTTAGACTAGCTGAGGTTTATTTTGAGTAATTAATACCTAAACATTGACATAAATTGTGTTCCAGAGTATTTAGCGTCCCCTTTGAAGGAATGCAGTCTGTGGTCACTTACCAGGAGGCTTTGGCCTACCTCAGACAGTGGAGATGTGAATCAGACAAGGGTGGCTCTCAGACAGAAAGGTGTAAAGTATGAAGTGCTTACAATTTTGGTTCATGCTTCTATGTCTTTCCTGAACTGATTTACCAAGTTTATGATTTTATGAGTCCAAATAGGGATTTGTGAGCCAGGAGCTGAAAGTCGCTTCTGGGTGTTAGGAATTTTTCAGGAACCAGAAGCTGCCAAGTTTGATGCAAGAGCTAGCAAGTGCTGAAAGCAAAGTCTCAATATTCTGTTGCTAAGAGTTACACACTTAAATAGATGCAAAATGGTGGATTTCCTTAGTACTGACGTCTAATGGGAGTTATTGTGAGATAAAATTATATAGACATGAAATCATGTGGAGGATTAGCATGCAAGACATATAGGCCTACATGCTTCAAAGGAAAAACAGGTCGCAAACAGGCAGATTCTCAGAATCTGTCACTTTGCGACCGGTATTTTTGCATTTGGGATGCATCATCCCCAATGCAAAAATTGCAATTTAAGGAATTGCAAAATTGTGATTATTTTTATTGCAATTGCATTTAAGGAATTGCAATTTGCGATTCCTTAAATGCAATGCAATAGAGTAAAAATAATTGTAATTTTGCAATTTACCGTCAAACGAAAAGGTGATGGTAAATTGCGATTTCTTTGAAAAAAGCACCAAAGTGCATTTTTCAAAGTCCCATGTTACACACACATGCCTTTGGGGCATGTGTGTGCGCAACTTGGGTTCACATCACATTTTCAGGGGTGCAACAGGGTGTCCTTTTGACACCCTTGCGCCCTTGAAATTGCATGCGCAATTTGCAGGTACCTATAGGGTACTCGCAAATTGCGCATGCAATTTCCCAATCATTCCTATGGGCCTTGAGGCCCATAGGAATGAATGGAAAGCCATTCCTTAATTGCGAATCGCAATTAAGGAATGTTTAGGAATCGCTATTTTTATAGCGATTCCTACATGCATAGGCTTTTGCGATTCCTTAATAATCGCAATTAAGGAATCGCAAAAGCCTACCTTGATGCATGTGCCAGATAGTCACGCTCTTGTTGAAACTGTAACATTTACCTTGAAGATGATCTTTTCCAAACACAAAGTGATTGAAGTCCTCACCAGGCCTCGGCCTGTCCTGTAGAATAGTGGTGGAAGAAATATCCAAGCGAAACATGTGCAATCAGCTTATGTGAGACATTTCGTGGATGAAACAAATGTATCTATTTTCCATGGATTTTTTTCTGCTAGGGGAATTTCTTGGAATTTCTCTGTATTTGCTGAATTTTGGGCTCTTTTTCCTCTGCCCTCCATACACCCATGTGAACCACCAAGAACCACCATGAATCAGTGTAATTTACCAGAAGTGGAAAACAGTTTGCTGCATTTTTTCACCCGCCACCGCATCGTTTTCAAACTTGCCTACAAGAATCACAATTTCTTTAGGCTCCAACACTCACCACAGCAGGTCGCCAGATTATTAATAACCCTGGGCAGAGTTCGCGGAGTTGCACTACGCGGAACTCCATGAAGTGCAAAAAAAAACTAGGTCGCACTACGCGGAACTCCGCAAGCGGCAGAGTACGATAGAAAAATGCCGTCCGCTGTGATTGCCCAGTGCCAGATGCTTGTTCGCACTGTGCAATCATCGCGAACGGCACCATGCACAGCGCAAGCGGTCCCTGCTTTCCTTTTCTGCCGCTCAAGTAGATTTTTACTCAAGTGGAAGCTTTCTCAACGCAAACGGGATGTTTCTTAACGCGAGCGGTCGCGAGCATACGCACTCACTCGCAATGAGAAACCTGACCCCCGCGTTGAGAAATCTCACCGGGAGGTTGATTTTCCTCGCTCGCGGTTGCCAACTTGACATTGACGAAGGTAAAAAAGCGAGGTAAAAAAAGCGAGCGTTGAGCGAGGTAAAAAACAGCGCTCCGCTATGTGGAGCAGAGTTTTTCTGAACTCTGCGAGCTCCGTGTAACGCGGAGTGCGGAAAACTCCGCAAACTCCACGAGTGGAGAGGAGTTCACTGCCTAGGGTTAATTATGAACTCAACAGGACCACTGTCCACAGGGACATATCTGAATGCCTGAGGATCAATTCTTCCTTTACGTTGAAGTGCTTACCCGTCTCAGGATTGACTCTCTCCGTTCTGTTGTTCATGCCCTGTCCTGATGAGGACCTCATTGACAGAGGTTGAAACGCCATCGACAATGGACATGTATAGACTCCATTCCCCAAATTGCAACAATAATTTAACCCCTTCGCCGCAGGGCTAATTCCCCTGCTGTGCTGGGGGGAGGGACGGGCACGAGCAGCACCTCTGTGCTCGTGACGAGCTCAGCTCGTCACGCTGCATGGTGGCGCTGTGCTCATGACGAGCCACGCCTGTTTCTTAGAACGCTCAGCACAGCAGGGGAATCAGCCCCGCGTGTGAGTGCCGCGCGGGTCATGATGAGCTCAGCTTGACATGAGCACAGCGCCACCGTGCCTCATGACGAGCTGAACTCGTCATGAGCACGGAAGAGGTTAAAGGAGTCATATGTCTTTTTATGTGTGATGCACGCTTTTTCGTTATCACTGCACTTTTCTTCAACAAGGAGTGAACACTGGATCTCGTTACAAAAAATGCTTTATAATGGAAAAAAGTATGCAATGACTGAATACATTGTTATACAGTATTGATTGTCTGACTTCCTCTTCTTTGTCTTGCATTGGGTACTTCATGATTTGTCTTTAATGAATGAAGACATAATGTTCTCTCATTGTGTTTGATGTCCCAGCGGGCCATTGTGTTTTTCTACAGATGTACTATTGGATAAGTTACTAGCCTCAGCCTGTCCTGAAAGACCTCAATATGGGCCTCATTTATGGGGCCTTACTGGCACTATTGCATGGCCGGAACGTCACTTTTTTGTCGTTCTGGTGGCGCAATGTGACACTGGCATATTTATAAGGCCACATAAAGTCATGTTAGATGGCTTTTCATGGCCATAAAAATATGTGACCCTTTCACGCAGAAAACTGCATGAAAGGGGCGTTCCATGGGTGTTGCGGTGGGTAATCCCAGCAACATCCATTGCGTTTTGACAGTGCCCCAGAAATCGTAACTCTGAGGCAGAGCCAAGAACGTACGTCTCCCCAGGGGAGATGTAAGGGAGGCATAACAAGGAGAAATATCTTTTTTGCTCATCCTTTTTCCTTTTTCTATGTGTGCTGCATTGTGCAGCACAGTAGAAATAGGAAAAATCCTCTTTTGATTGTTTTTGTGCAGGAAGGTTCCCTTCCTGCACAAAAATAATCATCCCCGCAATGCTGGCACACTTGGACAATGGTGCAAAGGTTCCTGTGTTGGCGCACGGCAGCCCTTAGTCGCCAACGCCGGGGAAAAGGACAGAAATGCGCCGTATCTGATAGATACCGCCCATTCCTGCCCTTTTCTTTTGACGTAAAGTAACAGCACAGCAGGAACGTCTGCGGTGCTGTCCTACGGCATATCCTCGTAAATGCGGCCATGAATATCTGCCTATTCTGTAAAAGGCCTCGTAAAGCCACAACCAGTCCTCGAAGCTCTCACCAAACCTCATCCCGTCCTTTAGAATGTCTCACTAAGAATGCGCCTCCCCTATAGAAGGTTTTCATCAAGCCGGATCCTTTCCAAATACTGGCATCAACCATTCGCTGTGTTGTATTGTCCATGCTGTTCTGAAAGGGTTACGGAAATTGTGTTTATCAGATGATAGATTGCCATATCGATCTTCTGTTACATTGCTTACCTCCTGATCTTTATTCATATGGTAAAATCCAATCAATGAAAACGGACATGGAGGAAACCTACGCTTTTTTAAATGTGTAAGTTTATAGACAGTGGGCATTTGTATACTTCCGGATCAGGGCCGGACTGGCAACCCAAAGCAGCCCTGGCCATTTAATCGAACAGCCCCTGGGGAAGCGCTGCCTGGCCCGGGAGGCTGGAAATGCTTGCTTGCTGTTTTTGTTACCGGTGGCCGATATTGCAACACCACTGCAAAACTGGCCGCCAGTAAGAAAACCGGTCCCCACTACTGCAAATCCGGCTCCTACCCTTCCAGCCTCCTGGGGAAATGCCCGATGCCCGGTACGGCCAGTCCGGTCCTGATGATATGGCATGGTCCTAATTATGTTGCTGTGGACATAGATCTGGATGTTAGAACCTGGGTTGATGACAGCGACTCACGAACGGAGAAGGTGAAAGAGAGAGGAGGAGTGAGAGGGAGCGATAGAGAAACGGAACCTCCCCCTCCTCCGAAGAGTTCATTGAGTAAAATGGCTCTTACGAGCTGCTCTGCAGCGGTAACAATTGCTGCACCTCTCGGTACACCCCGGAGGCTTTCGAGGTTCTTGCAAAACACGACAGAACGGTTGTAGGGGGTCACCTCATAAAGCTGCAGTAATTAAGAAGAAGTGAAAGATTGCGGGAATAAAGAATACAAGAGTGAAGTCAGGTGCCTCATAAAGTAGAGGTTACAAGCTAGCTCTTGTGATAGCTTCACTCGCCCGGGGCAGTCTCAGCCTCAGCTGAGGCTATAAATCGGGAGCGGTGGACGTAGCATCTTTAGACCATCGGCTAAAAGCTCTCTGTGAAGAGCACATTTCACATAATGTAAATGCAGTGAGAAATCCACAGGCAGACTGTATTTATGCACTCTGGTTTGACATGCTAGGAGTCAAGTGGGACTTATCTAGAGATTGGTGGAGAGAGGGCTCCATCATAAACGTGGCGGATGTCTGGTCTGCCAAACTCATGGTTCCCCCGATTTAGAGCTTTGAGGACCTCCCTGTTTGCATCGGCGGAGACTAAACTGACTCCACCCGCAGAAATATTTGACCAAAGGCCCATCTGATATTGAGAGTTTACATTCTGATACACTTTTTTCCTGTTCGGAAAGCCTGGGAGTGCTGAATAGGAAATCAAATAAATGACCCTCCATGGAGAAGTGTGGCTCAGGGGTTAGAGGCAGCAGACCCGGAAGCTGAGATCGGTCCTGGACCAGGGTTCAATTCCCCGCCTCGGCGGGGTCTTGGGCTAAAAATTCCACGGACTCGATAATTCTCGCCCCGGTGCCTCCTCGACTCACGGGTTCACACTCTGCGACTCTGGGCAATAGCTTGCTTAATCTCCACAACGGCCCCTCGCGGCGGGATGCCTGACTTTCACCTTGTGGATACCCTGCTATCTCACAGGGGAATACCAGGAAGGGTTCCCTAAGCAAGCGCCGGGAAACCCACTGCGGGTAGCTGTGCGCTATATAAGCTCAACTACATTTACACATATGCAGCGATTAAACCCCTAGTGTATCAGGGACCTTTGTTGTCTTTCAGTAACACATTCCTGCTTTGAGAGTTTGTTCTTGAAGAACAAAAAAATTTGCTGAGTGGGCACATTAAACATGGCGTCTGTCCAGTAACTTTTCAAAACCTTCGGACCAGCCATAATGGTGCCAGTGCTGAGGGCAGCAAGAGCTCCACCTGGCTGGCAGAGAGCTCTTGGTATGGATCTTCGGTCTTCTGACAGCACGGTAGAGTGCATCCCTCTTCAGCCTTGGCTGCTATACTTCCCATGAGAGCGTGTATCTGCATGAAACTGCAATATCAGGCTTTGAGAGAAAGGCCATAGTCCTAATGTGAACTGTGACCGAGCGCCTCGGAGGAGTAATTAGTGGCACTCACAGAGTTAACCAGGGCTCTGTAAATAACTTTGTGGCTTCCCCCTGATAGATTGACTGAGCAGCAAGGCTTTTTTTTCTATTAAAGAGTTTGCAGTATGTGCACAAACGTTGCTAAAAAAAGACATTTGGAATATAAAGAATGCAACAATCCAAACCAGTTAGTCCAAAATGTAATTAGTCACTGTTAGACCTGGCTTTTTAGCGGGTTCAACCCCAGCTTTTTGGTCTCCTGCTTTTGACCCTGTTTTTGTTGGTTTTAAAACTTTGGGCACTTTACCACTGCTGTTCAGTGCTAAAGTGCATAAGCTCTCCAGGTGAATTATATTTATGGATTGGTGTTTCCATGTTTGGCTTATTTGATTTACCTTTAAGTCCCTAGTATAGTGCACTATTTGTGCCCAGGGTCTGTATATCAAATACTGCTAGTGGGCCTGTAGCACTGATTGTGCCATCCACACACGCAGCCCTTCAAAGGGTTCTCAGACCTGCCACTGCAGTGTCTGTGCTCAGTTGTGATTGCCATGTCAATTTGGCAAGTGCACCTACTTGTCAATCCCTAATCTTCCCTTTTATTACATGTAAGATACCCCTAAGATATGCCCATGGTACCCCTATGGGCAGGGCGCAGTGTATGTGAAAAGGTAGGACATGGACTGGTATGGGTGACATATCCTGATAGTGAAATACAATGGATTTCGTTTTTCACTATGGAAAGCCATCTGTTCCATAGGATAGAATGGAAGAACTTTGTAACATCTTGCAAGTATAATTTCCCATTGGGACGAAATAGCTAATTGGAGTTTCGTATGCCTGAACTCAGAAAGTAAAGATGCATCTTTTAGTAAAGATGATTTTTATGTTGTGTGTTTGAAAATACCACTTTTAGAAAGTGGGTACTTTCTTGCTTAGCCACCCTGTGTGCCTCTGCTGGGTTGAGGATTGACTGTCTGGCTTTGGAGTGACAGGGGGTGGGGATGGGCATTCACTGTAGACAGCCAGTGGGGGAAGCCGAGGTGTGTCCTGCCTTTCCTGGATGAGTCAGAACTGGGCTGCATTCAGAGTAGTGGGAGGAGTTTCACTAGCACCTGCATGGGCCTGGTCTGCATTTAGAGTGGTGGGATGAGATTTCCTTGCACCTGAATAGGCCATGTCTCCCTTGCATAATGCTGTCCCCACCTCCTGCCAGGAAGCTGGGCCAGAGAGGAGATATATATATATATATTTTTTTTTTTGGGTGGTGCTGTCCCGAAATCCTACCTTTTTTTTGTAATCACTTATGTCCCTTTACCACTTCTTGTCTCTGAACACTAAAAGTGCCTTCTAGCCCCTTACTCCAACCCACACCAGAAACCTAAAAACTCCTTACTACTCCCTACTAATCCTTGAACCCTTAAAATCCCTTACTAATATATATATATATATATATATATATATATATATATATATATATATATATATATATATATATATATATATATATATATATATATATATATATCGGCTCCCTCGTCAAGTGGCACGAAAAGACGGCGAACCCAGGCCATCGAATTCTGAATCAAAATTCCACGATTTGCTAAAAAGCAAACGCGCACTCAGGGGTTTAGATCTTTGCAAAAAGTTTATTCCAAGGTAACGCTTGTAAGGTGCTTTTTAGCAAATTGTGGAATTTTTATATATATAATATATATATATATATAATATATATATATATATATATATGATCAAGGGCTCGAGTGCTCGAAACGCGTCATGGCGGTATTTGTGTTGCACATGAAATAAAATTATCGCAAATTACCTGAGCGGGTCCGTCCTCGTTCTTCTGGTGATAATTAGAAAGAAGTAAACGGAATTCTCTGGATATATATATATAGCAAGCGCTTCGGGAGGGCTCACCGCCTCATCCGACCCTCCGGTCTGTATTTGGCTCCTCTGCAATGTTCACAGGTTCCCTTGAATTAAAATTGGGTCCGACGCGTTTCGGGGCCACAAACGCCCCTTCCTCATGGACTGTGCGCAGTTCAACATCAAGTTCTCTTCACGCTGGTCAAACGCGTTTTAGTTTGAACAGCTGGCGTCGTCCTCCCTGAGTGGGTGGAGTCTGGCAACACCGGGACTCTTGGTCAGCGTAGTCCTGTGAAGTGAAATAAAATAGTAACCTTAAGTAGGCTGGCGTGTCTGCACTTTTATTACTGTCATTTAAGATCCTTAAGTAGGATGGGAGGGAAGCTGCGGGCATCACGTTTTATTCAAATGGATGTTGCGCTGACAGGCGAGTGTGCTTGGTCTCGCGTCGGACCCAATTTTAATTCAAGGGAACCTGTGAACATTGCAGAGGAGCCAAATACAGACCGGAGGGTCGGATGAGGCGGTGAGCCCTCCCGAAGCGCTTGCGCAATTTGCTCTACTATATATATATATATATATATATATATATATATATATATATATATATATATATATATATATATATATATATATATATATACACACAAACAAAACATCTTCCCACTTCAGTGAAAGATGCACAAATATACATACAAGCATATATACATGCATAAACATATATATATTTATACATACATGCAAACATATATACATACATATGACCTGCACACATCTCGAACACTGCTGGCTCTGAGGAAGGCAAATGGTGCCGAAATGCATTCGCCGTTGTTCAGTGACGAAATAAAGCTGCCCTCATGGTTTTCCCCTACTGTGGTCTCATCTCTTTCTTTGAAGGAGCTCACTTGGATATTTTTGCGTGGTGACCAGAAACGCGCTGTGAGGCCCCCGTATCTTCAAGTTGGTCTGGCTCTGCTGGTGTCTGCTGCAGCGGAATTTTCTTTTGCTCCAAGGGATTGGAATAGCCAGAACCCACCCATCTGTTCCGGAGGAGAGGAAGTGGTGCAGGGATCTTTGACTTCACTTTGGGCATTATTGGGCTGCCAATTTTAGCCCCCACTGATAAGATTCCTGAACATTGGGTTGATGCGGCTGGGGACCCAAGGGGGCGCTGGAAATCGGACATTGGCATCTAGCAGGTTTGGTGCTTCACTTTCATCGCGCTTACTTCACATCCCGCATTATTTGGAACTTTCCTTTCCCCACGCTACACCTACCTGATTGTCGAAATGGATGTTGGGAGTTGCAGTTCACATAAACCACGTGACTTGCAACAGGTGTGCTCCAGTACTAACTGTTGTTGGGGGCGGAGACTATGAAGGATTTTTAAGTCGATGACCTGCACACATCTCGAACACTGCTGGCGCTGAGGAAGGCAAATGGTGCCGAAATGCATTCGCCGTTGGCAAGTGACGAAATAAAGCTGCCCTCATGATTTTCACCTACTGTGGTCTCATCTCTTTCTTTGAAGGAGCTCACTTGGATACATATGTATATATATATAGATATATATACTGCTAGCTTTGCCGTTAAGACTACTCAGTCAAAAGAAGGACGAATGCAGACCCGTTGCCGGTGCGTTTTTATGTTTATTTAGAAATGCTTTACACCACCCCCATGACGTGTTTCGGGCAACACAAAGCCCTTGATCACATGACGCACATGTGGAGTGCGTTCACCAATTTAAAGTGATAGTGTAAACATGTGACTACGTTTCAAAACACTGTTGCATAGATATAGAAGAAATTTTAGTTGAATAACATAGAGACATTACAATCGCCCTAAAAAAATAGATAAATGCATGTGTAAAATATCATATTCGTATATGTAAGAGCATTTGATGGTAAAATATTTATATAATGATAATAAATATTTGACACACAACAAGCAAAGCATACTTTAAAAATTTCATTAAAATATGCTAATATTTGAGCTGCAAAACAACACTAGATTTGAGACGTGAAAAAGGTAAAACCATCAATGTTCAATCCTAAAATCAGGTCATCAATCAAATATTTCTAGCCCCAATGCATGTGTGGACAGACCTTCGTGTAAATACTAAGTCAGGTCATATACCATCAAAGCGCTTGAAATCTTGTTGCAAATCAACTAAGTTCAGTCCTGCCCAAGTGGACCTTGGTATAAAGTCTATGACCGGTCATAAATAAAGTGCAAGTGCAAATAGTGCAAAATAGTCACCCTTAGAAATCACGTCCGTGACTTACTAAAGTGCTAATGTGTATAAAACAGCTAATTACGATAAAAGTGAAAGCTAAAAGTTAATCATTAGAGGTAGCGGTAATGTGAGTTAATGCAAATGTTCAGAAGGATATATGGAATCTTAGAACATTGGAATGTTGGGAGCTTCATTGAAAACAATGGAGTGCTCCGGCTTATAATGGCTGGTATAAGCCCGGAGATCCAACATTCCAATGTTTCTTTGTTCACAGCTCTGGCTGTGAACAAAGGCTTCAGGGGCCCTGAGGGGATTCCAATCCCCTCACGCTCCCAAAAGGCTTTGTTTTTTTGTTAGAACATTCTGTCCTCTAGTGACAGAATGTTCTAATAGCCTTATAGCCCTTCGTAGATGGGCTATACTGCTATTAAAGTCCCTCTCCCTTGTTAAAGGCCCTCGCCTTCGGCTCTGGCCTTTAACGCTGGAGAGGGCCTTTAATAGCCGGTATAGCCCTCTATGGCGGGCTATAATGCTATACTCATAGCCAGGTGTGGAAATCCTCACTTGAATTCAGACCTTGAGGCATTTTACTGTCTAATTCGAGACTATATCTAGTCTCAAGTCTCCTTAGCAAAAGTTCACAGTTGCCTCCTTGTCTGAGGGGCAGGATCGTGTCCACAACCATGGTGATCCTTAAAATGGCTGGCAACCGGATAAGTGTCATCTTTGTTAGTAATGGCCCTCAGCTTGGAGCTGCCCACACTCTGCAGGCCACATGAACACCCCAGCACATAAACAGCATGGTCAGCTTGGCAATTAAGGCTCTTGGTAATTGGTATTGGATTAGGAGAAAAAGGTGTCCAGTAAGTGGTTGCATTGACCCCATATCTGCATGCCTTACAGCTGGTGCATCTCTTGAAACCCCTCCTAGAACTCAACCATGTTTTGATCGATATCACCTATGGCTAAAAATCTGTGTTTAGCACAGTGTGCCGCCAGACTTGTATTTTGCTGCTTCTGTCATTGCGTCCAGATATATGATACAAGTCACATCATACCTACAAGTCAGGACTGTTGGCTTTGCAAATGGTTGCTAGTTGCATACAGTGGTCGAAGTGGGCGGGATCGGCAGGGCACGGTGTGCCCCTACTTCTTTCATTTAACCGATTCCGTTCCCCTACTTTTTTAGTTAAACACGCGTCCCAGGGCCAGAAACATCTTAAGCCTACAAATTGTGGCAGGTCGGGGAGGCAGGACTGGCTGAGAAGGAAAAGGACTATGGGGCATATTTATGAGTTCTGGCGCATCTCTGCATTTCAGCAGAGATGCGCCAGAACAAATGCGTCACGCAAAACTACCCTTGCGTCATGGCAGATGCGCCGCATTTACAATGCGGCACGCCGTGGCGCAAGGGTAGGCAGATGCGTGACGCATCTCGTGTTGTAAGGGCGGCGCATCGCTGGAGACGCATCGCATCCGCGACGCAACTCCAGCAATGCTCAGGGCTACCCAATACTTAACGTGCTGTGTCAGTCCTTACGCCTGCTTCAAGCAGGCGTAAGGAATTGACGTAGCAGCGTCACGGAAGTGCCTGCGTGAAATCTTGTAGATTTCACGCAGGCACTTTTGCGAGGCGCACAGGCGCCGGAACGCCCACCCTGCGTGGGAACACTCCCATTGTGGCGCTGGGCTTTATAACGTGACGCATCTCCCTAGATGCATCACGTTGTAAATGCCTCGCAGGGATGCGCCACGTTTACGCCACTGTTGCGTGACGCAAGGAGGCGTAAACGTGGCGCAAGGGGCTTTTAAATCTGCCCCTAAATTTCTTCCTTTCTGCCCCCCTTCACCCTCACAACAACACCCCGTAGAGTGTGTCGGCCCGGGCTGAGACAGATTCCCAGGCACACACACAGCCGCACCGGAGCACTTCACAGCTCTTTGAGACCCATTATGTGTTAACTAGGCTTTGTTGCTTTTCAATCAATCACAAAATTTGCATAGCGCGCTACTCACCCGTAAGGGTCTCAAGGCGCTGAGGGGGTGGGGGGGGTCTCTACTGCTCGAACAGCCAGGTCTTGAGTTGTTTCCTGAAGGAGAGGTGGTCCCGGGTCAGCCGTAGATGAGTGGGGAGGGAGTTCCATGTCTTGGCTGCCAGGTAGGAGAAGGATCTTCCTCTGACAGTGGATTTCCGAATTCTTGGGACGGAGGCGAGGGCGAGGCTGGCGGATCGGAGCTGGCGGGAGGGTGTGTAGAAACTGAGGCGGCTGTTGAGGTACTTCGGGCCCATGTCGTGGAGAGCCTTGTGTGCGTGGGTGAGGAGTCTGAACGTGATCCTCTTGCTGACGGGGAGCCAGTGCAGGTCTTTCAGGTGGGCGGAGATGTGGCTGTGGCGAGGGATGTCCAGGATGAGTCGTGCTGAGGCGTTCTGAATGCGCTGGAGTCTTTTCTGGAGTTTGGCTGTGGTTCCAGCATAGAGGGTGTTTCCCTAGTCCAGGCGGCTGGTGACGAGGGCCTGGGTGACCGTCTTCCTGGTCTCGGTGGGGATCCATCGGAAGATCTTTCGGAGCATGCGCAGGGTGTTGAAGCAGGATGATGAGACTGCGTTCACTTGCTTGGTCATCATTCACCCCTTCTTGGAGCCCTGCAGTTCCACTCTGCATATTGCTGGAAGAGTCAGCCCACCCCCGACATTCTTCACAGCCCCGTACCCCCCAAATTTGGCTCTAGCTGTGCCTCTGCTGCCCAGAGAAGGCAACAATTAAGATGTACTGGGTAACTCTGGGCATTAATTTTCTTCCTAAAGAGAGATGCAGTGTCCACTTCTCCTGCTCTGCAGCTGACCACCACCCCCGCCAGCTGCCCCCACCCACTTTCTTACTCTGTCTCACTCTCTTTATGTCTTGCTCCTCCTCACTTATTGAAACTATTCCATTAAAAATGCTGGTTTGAGGTAGTACCCCGTTGTCAAACTTTAAATACGCCCATAGCGTATTTGGCTATACCAGACTTTTTGTTATGTAACACTGTAATTAATCCATGTCTTTTTTCCCAATCTCAATGGTTTTAATTAATCAACCTTGGAGGGGTGAAAAGCTGTGCTGGCCACAGTGGCACTGGAACCCATGTGTTTCAACTGCTTTACAGATTTCCTCAATAGAATCATTACCTCACTCGGCTATTGTAATGTTTTTATGCGGGCCAGAGGAAACAGATTGCAAGATATCCCAGTGGATTAAGGGACTTGCTGCAGCGATCCGTGTGTAATCAAATGCACTGCTTTCTTTCAAACTAATGGAATAGCTCAGTTGGTCAGTGTGTTTGGTGCAATGCACTGTGCGTGATCTGTATGTCACATGGTTGAATCCTAGCAGAGTGTTCCGTGGGCTCATGCATTTGTTAGAGATTTAGGGCCAGATGTAGGAAGCCTAATACCGGTCGGTAACGGCCGATTTCGGCCGTTACCGACCGGTATTTGGAGTTTCAGATGTAGGGGGCTCTAAAATTACCGATTCGGTAAATTTACAGTATCGGTAAATTTACCGATTCTGTAAATTACAGAATCTGTAAATTTACCCAATCTGTAATTTGTGATGTAGCTGGCACTGAAAACAGTGCAACAGGGCTTCAGAATTCGTTATTTACCATCAAATACTATTTGTTGGTAAGTAACGAATTCCTGTGTACATGCACATCTGTGCATGTACACCTGTGCCATGTGGCACACATACATGCCCTAAGGGCATGTATGTGAGTCACATGGCAGGTCATGTATGTGTGTCACATGGCACACAAGCCTGAATCAGGGGTGCAACAGGGTGTCAAAGTGAATCCCTGTCCCCCTTGTCAATTCGGTAATTTTACCGAATCGGTATTTACCGATTCGGAAATTGCCATTGGTTCCTATGGGCCTCAAGGCCCATAGGAATCAATGGCAATTACTGAATCGGTAAATACCGATTCGGTAATTACCGAATATTCCCGATTCGTTAAATTATTCGGAAAAAATACCTACATAGCATTTACCGATTTGTAAATACCGAATCGGTAAAATTCGGTATTTACGAATCGGTAAATGCCTTTTACCTACATCTAGCCCCTAGTGACCACCTTTAGGGCATAGGTTCTGTTACTGATAAGAAAGCGAAGTGTGTTATGTACATGCTGCAATCAATCATCAGCATGTCGTGCCCCTAGCACACATTTGAATCTCTGCAGGGCCAACTCGTGTTTTCATTCTTCTGAGGGCGATCAAACGAGTACCTTTGGAAGTAATTAACGCAGTATTTAACACTAATTAAAGGGCAGTTAACAATTACTTTTACGTTCTATGCCGTATATGTGGAAATTACTGGCTGAATGTTCACATACACTTCAAATATATGAAATATATTGTCCATTCAGGAGACTTGTTTTCCTTGCCTGCTCTAGAGGTGAACTGCAGTACATTTTATTTTTGTATGTCAATCAGCAGAAATACTGTGTTTGCCTGTCCAGAGGGCAGGGGCACGGACAGGCCCCAGCTCTGTTGGGCCCTAGCTGACTTGTGCTCTTGTGCTGCAGCCCCCCGACCTCCCACCCCAACTCTCAGGATATTTAAGCACCTACCATAAAACTGGTACTGTGTGTCCTCGGGTCAGTGGTTACAGAGAGGGCTGGGCCAGCTCTCTGCACTACTCCCTTGTGGGCTGGGCAAGCTTTGGTCGAGCAAGAGAAGGAGTAGATCTACCTATGTTGGCGAGACGGAGTAAGTTGGTGATACACCCTTCCCAGGGCTGGGCGGCAGTGTGGGGCCACCAGCTAGACTCAGCCTCAGAATCATGTCCGCTCCTTTCAGTCAGACCACTGAATGCCCGCCCACTCCTGTTTGTGTAACAGACTAACATATCCACCATCAAATTACTTTCATATTTCACTATAGTAATTCACCACTAATCTTTTATGGGTTCCGGAGTAGCGTGCTACTCGCCGAAAAAGCGCTTCAACACCCCTTCAGGTGTAGCAAGCGCTATATAAATGCAAACCTTTTTCCCTCTTCTATCCCTCCACTATCCTTCTTAATCCAAATAACGGACTAACCTATCCGCCACTCAAATTACTTTCATATTTCACTATAGTAATTCACCGCTAATCCTTTATGGGTCCTGCAGTGCCGTGCTACTCGCAGAAAAAGTGTTTAGATGCCTCGTCAGGGCTAGTACGCGCTATAAAAAATGCAATTACAATACAATACAAGATAGAGTGGTCTCAAAATGGCCAGATTGATTTCATTCACCAAAACATACTAGCGCCACTTTACTACGTTTGCCTGTAAAGCGCTACTTGTTTTCTCGTCTTTCTTTGAACAACATTGTTTTCCACGGGTGGGGAAGGGCAGCATTCCTGGAGGAACTGACTCTGGTTAGGTGCATTATGTTTGCAAGTATATCATGTTTCTAAAAGCACTTGCTGCCTCATTCCAGGGTCCAGCACTTTGAGAAACAATAAAAACGTAATGATAACTCCGGTGATTAATGTTCTTCCTAGCGAGAGATGGAGTTTTGTCAAGGGGAAGCTTTGACTCGTGGAAAGATAGCGCAGAGGGTTAATGTGCCTGCTGCCAAGAACATGTACCATGCAGATCACAAAGTGCACATAATGTAAACAGGTCAGTGGGTTTAGGCTTTTGTCAGAGAGATCCTTTAGTTACTTGCAGTTTATAAGTCAAAATCCTAACATAGAACATTGAGCTATTAACTGTCATCTAAGAGTTGCATGCAAACTGCGAGGTATAGGGGTTGGCCTAACGGCTAAGGCGCTCGACCTCGGACCTGGGGATCTGGTTTTGAGTCTCGGTAACGACGCCAATAACCCCCTGTGATTCTGGGCAAATCACGTAATCTCCCCGTGCCTAAAAAAAATGAAAGTGTGTCCTCATGTAACGTAACTGGTGCTATGTAAAGCGCTCTGATAACTGATTCGGTTCGGTTCTAGTTCGCGCTATATAAAAAAAATTAAAAAAAATTAGAGAGTTATGTTTTTCCCCCAATCTTTGATTATCCTAATGCCGCAAAGAGTGTTCATATAGGTCAAATCAATTCTGATCATTAAAGAGAATCCCAAACCATGGTATTACCTTCTAAATTCAGAGTTTGGATTTCTCCGGACCAATCACTATTAAACTATAGTGCCTGCTAGTATAGTGTCATGTGACTCCAACCCCTTGTAGTACTTGTTCTTATGTATTTCCCATAGAGCGATTTACACACATATGATTGATTGTCACTCTGCAATGTGTGTGATGTAAAGTGCTGTGACACCCTACACTGATATCGGTGGCGCTGTAAATCAAATCAAACGCATCTTAGCGTGAAGGTGGTTATGGAGACTTGAGGGGCACTGTTGAAGGGTGGTAGTGAGGGAATCCATGGTGGAGGAAGTCACTGGGGGGCACCAACAAACATTGTCGCACAGGGCTCCACCTCCATTGGCCCTGTTTCAGCAGTAGTGTCTGCAACTCACCAGGGATCGGCAATGCAGGATTTGCACGCACACCAAACTAAGTTCACAAACTTCACAGTCACTCTGCTTTATGCAAAGTCACTTTAAACATGTGCTGCCTGCTTTGGGACCAGTGTAATTATGCAGCAATGGAGGACAAAATTATTCTGCAGTGTTGACTAAATTATGCAGCAAAAAAAGCTGCAGCGTAGTGCTGTATATTTTCTGATACTTTATTATTTTTATATTTATACACCTGCTAACAGTCGGCAAAGATTTTGCCTTATTAGTAGCAGTGTAGCATACAAATGCAGCAGTGAGAAGCGTGATCAGTCAACCTTTGCAAAGGGCCCTCCACTTCGCAGAAACACAAGTCACATTTTTTAGTAACTTTTGAACCGCTTGAGTTACAAACTATTTATTAGTTAAAATCGTCAAATTATGCAGCAGGTGATGCATTATGTCACAAATATTGCAGAGCCATAATCGGATGTCGGGTGGATCGCCACCGCCTGCATGGCGGTGGTGGTCCGCCCGACATCCTAATGGGCCCCCTGGGGTCAATATACAATTGTCACCAGTTGTCAATATCCCATCAACAGCACTTCTGTCCACCACTCCCCCGGAAGTTTACTTTGGTGGTTCCAAGATTGTCTCTCCACTTGCCGCTTCATCGCTGCCCACTCTAATGCCGGGTATTGGGGCTTTTGGGGTCCCCATCTTTACCGTACTGGGGTTCTCTTCCTGGTCCTACATTCCTTCTTCCAGAGCCCAGACTGCTTGTATTTCTCCTTTGGCTTCTTTGGCTCCAGAGCTTACGGTCTCTGGCCAACTAAAATTCGAGTGCATTTTTCTTTTCCATCATCTCCATTATCTCTGCTTTCAACCTGATGGGGTGAGAAGACTTCGGAAGGAGGCCCCTCTGACAGCCACAACTGGGAGCCTGGTTCTGGGGCAGGATCCCGTCGGATCGCCACCTTGGTTTCAAGCTGACTCGCTCCTTCAAGTACCACAACAGCAAACGTTCGCCCAGACTTTGCAGCTCTCTTTTTTTGCACACTAAGGGCCTCATTTATGAGGCCTTGCGTCAGTTTTGCGCTTAAGATGCTTCACTTTTTGTGACGCATCAGCGGCGTAAAACGCCTCCTGTTGCGCAATATTTACAAAGTGACGCATCTAAGCAGATGTGTCACTTTGTAAACCCCTGACCTACATTATACCTGCGTCAGGTATAATGTATGCAGGGGGGGCGTTCCCCCGCAAAAATGCCTCGTAGAAGTGACGCAGGAAATCTATGCGATTTCACTGCGTCAATTCTAGGACGCTGTTGTGTCAAAATCTTGCGCCTGCCTCACAGTAGGCGTAGGACTGACGCAGGCCCTTTCACATGGGGCTTTGCATTGCTGGAGTTGCGTCACTTTTGTGACACACTCCAGCAATGCGTCACTTTTGTGCCATACAGATACATCAGAAATACTGACGTATCTGTAACTCCTTGTGACATGATGCGTCATACAGTAAATATGATGTATCAGGTATGTCGCAAGGAGGGCGCACTGAGAAGTGACGCATCGCGGCTTTCACACATGGATGCGTCATTTCTCATAAATGAGGCCCTTGTAGTTTTGCTTTTCACGCAGCGCGTTTTACTGCAGACGTGCTGTTTTGAAACCTTGGAAATAGTGTGCATTAAAGTAAACAGTAGGTTAGGGCCAAATGTAATTTACACTGGCGCAATCTTACGTACTTTACAGTATTTGTTATGACGCTTGTTCGAGTAAAAATTATATTGCAAAATGATGGAAACCAAACAGAGCACAGGCAGATGCTGCGGTTTAACGCATTTTTTAGTGTAAAATGCGTCCTTGCGATTAAAAATTAACTCAGGGTTGCTGATTTCGCAGAAAATGCGCAAAATGCTGGGTCACGATTTTGCGTAAATTTGGGGGAAATGTTATAATGTCAGTAATGGAAATTAATGAAACGACCTCTCGTAGGCCTAGTAAACAGCTTTGTAAAGAGACACGCTAACTGTCTACACCTTGTCCTTCAGGGGTGAACGGAAGGCTGTTGCGCCTCTAGGGGGGGACAAGAGGCCCAAACCATGTCATCGGGGGTCAAAGCGCACAGATGTCGCCACCGCGACACCTCAATTGTCTTCCACGTTTGACGCACGCACACATGCACAGGTCGGTGGCTCTGTTGGCCCTGGTGGCTGTGCCAACGGGCCCCTGCGTTTCTGCAGTACCTTTCCATCCCGACCCGAAGGCGGTTATTGAGGGAAGGACCCCGGGTAGGGTATGCAAGCATCTCCATGCAGAGACGAGGCTCTGTGCACGTATGCACCGGGGTGCACGCGCACGTGACCTGTTGTCCGCACACACGCACAGGGAGGCTGCGATCCATGCCATCTGCTTTTTGCTGATCTTTGGCTTTCAGTTAATGGCCGGGGGAGTTATCGATTGCGTCCGAGCGGGAGCGGGAGGTGGTCTCTGCATGCCGAGCAGCCCTCGTGGGCAGTGGGGGTTCCTCGCCTCGGCCCCCGGCTCGGGGAGTCCCCAGTGTGCGCAGAGCACTTTGTTTAGCGCGATTACGCAGGCAGCGCGTCCGCCCGGCCAGCCTCCCCGGCCGGGCTGACGGGAAGGGCCATTAGGCCGCCTGGTCTCTCTCCACTGCCCGGGTGGGTCTGTGCGCATCAGAGGGGAGTGCAGGCCGGACCCTGGCCTGTGAGGGAAGCAGCTGTCAATTCATAAGACTACACGTGCCGCGCTCCCAGCGCCTCTCCAAAGCGGCCAAGTGGTCAGCTTGCTTATGTGTGACGTTTCCATGATTTCAGTGCACTTTTGAGTGACACTCAGCTGCCAAATGTGTGACACTTAGTGTGACGTGTCCTGGCATGTGAAACCAAGCCCTGAAATGCATGGAAAGAAAGAAATGTTAGAAATGACACCCTTTTGATCAAGGAGAATCTCTAAAATATATTAAAACGGCTTCAAACCCCCCAAAATGAAAGGTTAAGTTACTGATATGATTTGTGCGCCCAGTAGATATAAAAGTAAAGAAGTCAGGGCTCGAGTCGGGGTACCACGCGGGTGGACGGTGTCCCCCCACTTATTTTACTGGGTGGACGCCGTCCCCTCTGCCAAACAGCTAGACTTCACTCTTTGGCCTCTCTGGGACGGGATCGGAGCACCTTTTGTGACGTCACTTCCTGTCTTGACGTCACTTCCGGGGACAGCATCCCCCCACTTCTTTTTTTAGGACTTGTGCCCTGAAATAAGTTATCATAACACATGCACCACACTCCCATGCCACTGAACTTTGTTGCACCCCTATACATTTCAACACGTGCTGCAGAGATCAAATGAACACAGGGCTGATGTCTGATGTTCCGAACAGTATCAAAATAGGCAACATCACCTAAAGTAGGTATTTTTACCCTTTATCTGTACATACTTCAAAGAACAGAGAAAAATAAAGCACTTTAAATGTATTCTAGAGGTGATCCGTGACTAATACTTAAAGTAAACTGTTGTAAACCGGGCTGCTTTCAAAAGCCCCCACATGCCCCGCTTTTTGCCCCCATTTCAACTGCCAAATGCTGTGGTAATTGATCTGAAAGTGTGCTGGATCCTGCTAACTAGCCCAGCACTAGAACTTTTCCCCTTAAACTGTAAATGTGAAAGAAACAATAGATGGATGGAATGCTGGACAAGGCAAACTTTCACCCCCAGTCACAAGGATCTGGGTTCAATCCATCCTTCTTTTGCTCACCACCCCAGTTTGGACTCAGCCATATGCAAATCAGTCTTGACCCTGTGCCTCATGGGAACAGTCCAGCCCGAACTGCCAAGTCAGGTCCTCCCTGGACCGGAAACAAGCATCCTGGGACCGGTTTCAGGACATCACCCTTCATCAGCCAGGCTAGCTTGAATACAGTGGTGTAGTGAGCACGCAACCCACGTCTGGGCATACCCTTCCCACTTAGGGCGACATATGCAAAAGAAACGATTGATGGACGGAATGCTGGACAAGGCAAAAATTCATCCCCAGTCACAAGGATCTCAGTTAAATCCATCATTCTTTTCTGGGGTGAGTGTATGACATTGTTCTGCATTCTGTCCATCAATTGTTCTTTTTGCATTTGTCACCCCGAGTGGGACGGGTATGCCCAGACGTGGGTCCTGTGCTCTCCATGCAACTGGAGTCATGCAATCCTGGCTGATGAGGGCTTAAAGTCCGAAACCAATCCTAGGATGCTTGTTTCCAGCCCAGGAAGGACCTGGTGTGGCAGTTCGGGCTGGACTGTTCCCATTGGGGACAGAGTCAAGACTGATTTGCATATGGCTGTGTCCAAACTGGAATGGCATGGGGAGCAAAAAACAATGGATTTAGCCCAGATCTCTGTATTGGGGTGAATGTATGACATTGTTCTGCATTCTGTCCATCAGTTGTTCTTTTTGTATTTGTAAATGTGAACTGGCACACCCAGTTGGCAAGTACTTTTGCACCCCTGTAAAGCCCTAGTATATGGTACCAGTGGTACCCAGGGCAGGGATGTCAAAGGGGTACCAGGGTGCAGCACTTATTGTGCCACTCTGAGTGACCCAAGAACAGTCGAGGTCTGCAGGTCCGCCATGTCAGCCTTGCACAAGCAGCTTGACTACTTGAGTTGAACCCAGCACACACCATGTGTGACAAGGTCACTTTACCGCATCTTTTTCATGTAAATCAACCCCTAAGGTAGGCCTCCTACAGCCGAGGAGGCAGGGTGCATTATATTATATGTGTGGAAGGGTAAACTACCATTACTACGTGGCCACTACTTCGAAATACCATTCGTACGCATCTTTTACTTCGCGTGTACCATTGCAACGCATGCTTTATTTATGCATGCTTCTACTTCGCAAATATCATTACATTGTAATTAGCTTAACAATGAAGGTAAGTATTTAAAAAAAATACGTACAAATGGTAGTGGCAGCGTAGTAATAGTAGATAACCAATCTAGCCTCTTATGGATTAGCTCTGCGTACCACACTACTAGCGTTCTTAAGAACAGAGGCAGGGAATAATAGCCTAGAAACTTCTAAATTCTCACTGATTATAGAGGGCGAAACTTCTAAATTCTCACTGATTAAAGAAGACGGAGCGATGTAAGAGCTTTGAGCCAGAGAGCCAATCGTACGGGAAGACAGTGGAGTCCGGAAAGACAGAGGCTAGAATTCAAGGATGCATGCTCGTTTCTTTAGTTTCTATTTACAACCGTCTACCCCCAACAAGTGCTGGCTTTGCAAGTTCTGAAAACTATCCACCAACACAATTCAATATGGTTCTAAAACCGGGCAGTACCGTTACTACGCGGCTAAAAATAAAAAAAGCGATAGCGCAGAAATGGGGAACCGAGGATTTGCCTACGCTAACGACCTGGTGTAAAGATATGGATTTAACTATGATGGCCGAAACGACGGTCTATATTACCCGGGGCTGTCCTCAAAAATGGACCAAAATATGGGCAGCATGGAACATTTATAGGGGGAACATTTGTGAGCCTATACCCGAACATGAGGAAGATAGTTCTGATGAAGATATATGAGTAATATGGGGGTGAAGTGTTAAATTTAATGTATGTGGTCTTATTTGCAGCCGATCGGGCTACTGTGCGATTTGTTACTGATTTTCTAAAACAGATGTGCACGATGATTGTCATGATTGATATTCTATATTTTAATATATTTGCCATTGTTTTGATTATAAACAATAAAAACAGATGTTCTAAAAAAAGCGATAAGGTACTTCGAAATACAATTTGTACGAAAGGTTTAGTCCTTTTTCTATTTTTATGAAAAAAGAAGAACCTAGACGTAAGAATGTAACGTCATAATTATTAACACTCCCCCACCCAAAACCCTTATTTCCATGCCAACCCGTCCCAGGGGATAGGTTACTATTTTAATTATTTTATCATTTAAATGAGATAAAAATGAGTAGTGGTTGTATGCATTATAGTTTACTGCAAACTAAAAGCATTTTTATTACTTTTCAAAGCAGTTTCGAAATAAAAGCATGCGTACTAAAAACTTGCGCAGTAATGGTAGTTGTGAAGTAAAAACTTCGTACTAAAAGCATGCAAAGTATTGGTTTGCGTAGTAACTCATATTCGTGTGGAAGTATATGTGCAAGCATATACTGCCTGGTGGTAGCATACTAAATATAATTCTACCACACATGACCGGCGGTCCATAAGATACCATGGGCTGGCATTAGGACATTACCTGTTTGTCCAGCTCCGTGATGGCCTGGCTGATTATTTTCAAGTTTGGTGTCAAACACTGTGGGCCAGTTGTAGGTAATTCTATTTTACCGACTCATAAATACCGAAATTTACAGATTCGGTATTTATGAATCGGTAAAATAGAAGGAGGGAGATTTAGGTAAAAACGGTAATTGAATTACCGAATCTGTAAAAATCGGTATTTACCGAATCGGTAAATACCGATTCAGTAATGCCCATTGATTCCTATGGGCATTGAAGTCCATAGGAATCAATGGGCATTACCGAATCAGTATTTACCGATTCGGTAAATACCGATTCAAGCAAGGGTGCAGGGGGTGTCACTTTGACACCCTCTAGCACCCCAAATACAGGCATGTGTGCCATGTGGCACACAGACATGCCCTAAGGGCATGTCTGTCTGTCACATGGCATAGGTGTGCATGCACACATGTGCATGCACACCTGGATTCGGTATTTTACCACCCAATTGGATTGGGTGGTAAAATACCGAATCTGAAAGGCCTTTGGGGCTCAGAAGAGTCCCACCTACATCGCGAAGTTACCGAATCGGTAAAAATACCGATTCTGTATTTTACCGATTCGGTAAATTTACAGAATCAGTAAAATTGGCCCCCTACATCCCAAATACCCATTTACCGGTCAGTAACGGCCGAAATCGGCCGTTACCGGTTGGTAAATGGCCACCTACATCTGGCCCTGTGCTTTTTAACCCCAGAAACACAAGTGGTGTTGAGGTTTAACCAGTATGTACCCAGATGACACTTTAGACAGTGTCCAGCTAGTTTAACCAATGGTCCCGTGGCTTGTCGGCCTTTTTCAAAGCTTTGCGGCCAAGGCAGAAGTCTGACCTCATGCTGGGAAGTGCGTGCCACTCCCAGAGGTTAGAGACAAAGGACTGTGTGAGCAGGAAGCGGCACCTCCGCCCACACAGGATGGCTTGTGAATTTCACAGGTGTGGCGGTGACCCTCAAAGGCATCATTTGCACCACTGGACAAAGGAACTGTCCCCCACTCGAGGACATAACCTCCCCCTACCCTAGGCACTGTTTTTCACAGGCAGGCGGCAAATTAGCTATGTAGGAGGAGTCCACCGCCACAAGGCTGCCTAAACCTTTGGGTGCTGGCAGCTGAGGTGTACGACTGAGGATGGCTCTGGCCATCTTGAATTTAGGCTTAGAAACAGGTTCTGACTAGTTTTAGTGACAAACACCCACAGGATTTTGTCGCTACTGAGGCGGATTAGCCACAGGACTAGAAGACCATTGGCTACTCGTCCTCACAACCTCTAATAACCCCAAAATCCAGGATTACAGGGCCACCCCAGGCATCAGAACCTCAGATACTACGCGATACAAGAAGACACAATTTTCCACGACCAGGCAGGACTCCATCAAGACAGGCGCTGAATTCTGCACCTGTGGCAGCCTCCCTGCACCCGCTGGATTGCGACTCGACCAAGGCAAGAGATACGTTCCAAAAGGAAGGTTAACCCCTCTGCAAACTCCAGACTTCACTAGAACTCCCTTTGGCCAGGGAACTAGCCCCCTGCAGTCGGCAGGCACAAACCGCAAAGTCCACAACCTTGAAGTCTTGCATCTTGAGCCACCCGGCGTGGCCGCTCACAGTCCATGAGCAGGTGACTTCTGGGATCTGTAGTCCTGACCCTCAGCTAGGCACAGCTGTCTACTTCGTTCCACTGGCCATTTGGATAAAGATTTCTCTCAGTGGTGTGCTTCCAGGTACCAAGGCTTGTTGGTGGTCAGTTCATCTACAACCTGCTTCATTCGATGCTTCAAGAGAAGAGATACATCAGCTTGAACAACCAACCACCCCGTTGCTCCATCGTAAAGATCTTGCAGTTGTTTTTACCCTCTCTTGGCACTCCTTCCAGCTCATCTGGCCACGGATCCGGTCAGCACCACGGATAGCCAAGAGCACCTCTGCACCCAAGTCCCCCGAGCCAGGTAGATTGGATCTGCCTGGAGACCCCTGTTCCAGTGCCAGCTCCTTGCTTTGTTTCATAAGGGTTTTGCTCAACTCGCCTCACAAGTACCTTTTTATAAGGTAACCTTTCCAATACCACAAGCCTGACTGACAGCTCCATTTGACAGCTAAAGTGCACCCCGCTCCCATGAGCCAGTTAAAATTGTGCTAGCTGTTGTGAACTGGTCTAAGCACTCCTGAGACCTTAACTCTGAGTGGATTCCGTTGAACTCACCCTCTAAAAAATCGATTGCATATATGTGTTTTTCCTATTGATTGTAACGTTAATGTTTTTCACATTGCAAAGTATTATTTATTTATTGCTTGAAAAGTGACAACTCTGGATGTACTATATGTGTTGATTTCATTTTAATGTCTAAAAGTATTAAAAAAAAACAGAGCTAGTTTTATAAATTGGTGTAAAATTTCTCTCAAGTTGTGTCAGTTACTTATCGTCTATTTTGGAGATGTGAAATGCTTAATACATGTTCCTCTAAGTAGCCTGTCTGCTCTTTGCTACTCTATCAGGACTGACAGAATGTATACTGAGTGAGTATGCGGGGTCCAACTTTGTGTTATGTGTTAATATTACATGGTAAGGTACCTCTGCCAGACCACATGATACTTCCAATTTGCAACATGAACATATAGAGAAGTGGCACGTGTTGGACCTGGCCCTTTCTGCAGGATTGTCCCCAAACATTTTGCTTTCCTCCTCCTATTTTTCTGATCCTCTTTTTGCTGGCCTTAGGGTTCTGGGCAACTTACCACGGCTAACCAGTGCTAAAGTGCATATGCTCTGTACTCTAAACATGGTAATGTTACCTGAACATGAAATACCTTAAAAAAGCAAGAGACAAGAGGTGTTTGACAAAACAGGAACAGCTTGTTTAACCCCTTCCCTGCTGGCTCCATTCCCCTGCTATGCTGGGGGGGGGAGGGGGGCGCGCACAGCGCCCGCATGCTCATGACGAGCTCAGCTCGTCACAGGTGCATTGGCTCGCATGGAACGCTCAGCACAGCAGGGGAATTCTCCCAGCACCTGAGCGTTCCATGGGCCATGACGAGCTCAGCTCGTCATGAGCATACAACGGGTTAATTAAGCATTGCGGCCGGGAGAACAGTTACAGGCATAGGGTCTGAGGACTGTCTCAATTTACAATAGATCTGTGTCTTTCTTATATACAGGTCATCGTAGGCTATAAAATGTTTCCGGCGATCTTTGTATGGTGAGGAATGTAAGTTGCTGCCTTTGGAGTCCTACAATATTTAATGGATAATACAGGTGGACTTGACCTTGCATGGATACAATGTGGTTAGTTATGCTATGTTATGTTATGATTTGTTAATGATACTTATATAGCGCATAAATACCAGTGGTTTCTTGGTGCTTACCTTAAGATGATCATAACATGTTACTACCAAACTTTTTTAAATAAAAAAGTATTCAGCCTTTTCCGAAGGAGAGCTACTTCTTTCCTCAAACTCTCCGGCAATCCATTCCAAATCTGAGGAATCTCGGTCAACATTTCCAGCTGTCTGGAATGGGGAGTGTGTGATCATTGCATGTGCTGTGTTCTGATTGGCTATATGTTCCTAACATATGTGGCACCTGTCTCTTATGGTGGTTTAGGAGTGCGCATACTCCCTCGGGCCATGTGTAATTTATTGGGGCCAGTATCCTGTGACCATTGTAGTGTCTCTATGCCTATCTGTGGGATTGATCTAAGGTTTCCTGTTCATGCATTGGTCTGCCGGCTACGTGCTATCCCACATGTGACCGATCAATCTATAACCTCGGGCCTAGGTCTCAGTGCTTGCCTGACTACGTATTTGCGAGTCTGGGTTGACGTGTAGTTCACAACGGGTGAATTCATTAATAAAGACGCAATTTTGTTCACATAAATAAATTATCCTTTTTCATATCAGTATCGACTTTTTTCATATTAACATTATCCCCTCTCGTTTATTTTTCAACTACACTATCTAACGTAAACTTCTTGACAGTTATTTTTTTGGGGGCCTGTTGTTCTTTAATGCTTGCTTTCGACAACCACTACCTTCCTAGTTACTTGTATTTTTCCCATTTTGAGGACTGTGTTTTTATAGCAGGAAATCCCCAACTGTACGGACCCGTACAAAAAAAAGAACACAATGAAAACTGCCAACAACGACTTGCACAGACTGGAGAGCCACTGAGGGAGCCAGGAGAGCCAATTTGAAAACCATTCCTGCTCAGGGGCATCTCCCTCTTCACGCATATATCTTTGTAAATGGTTGTTAGAAATGGGGATTCCCGGTTGGCTAAGGCTTGTGCCAAAGCCAGGCAGAAACCCCCACTCTAGTCAGGGCAAGGAAGTCACCCACCAAAGATAACCCCTGCTCCCCCCCTTGGTAGCTTTTGGTAGCTTGGCACGAGCAGTCAGGCTTATCTCAGAGGCGATGTGTAAGCGCGCGGACCCTGCAACAACACCCAAGGCCCACCACAAAGGAAACTCCACACAAGGTTATATATTGTAATATACCAAACACATTAGATAATAAACACACACTTTACAATGTGCCATAGTCACGGGTAGGATTTACAGGGGATTATGTACACGGGACAGGGCCACTTGGGCCACTGTCAGGAATAGGCACTTTTAGAACTAGCACTTGGTAGAATTAGCACTTTGTAGGAATAACGCTTAGCACGTATAATAACTGTAGCACCAAAAAGCAAAATGTAGCACACAACCAGTAACCACTGGTAAAAGGTAAGTACCACCTACGCAACCCTAACCACCTTAGGAAAACTCACTACCATAACCTATACTAGGAAAAACAACCTCCTAAGCATAAACATACATTCAGAGGTATAGGCATAAAGCATTATACATGATGCAGAAATCACATTAGGCAGGTAATCACATTTGCGCAAAGATCACATAGGGCATAAACACGTACCCCATGCCAGGGCACAACCCATAAACTGTCCCCAGGCCAACTGGCCCTGTGTCCAGCAAAGTTAGGGCAGGCTGCGCAGGCAGCCAAAGAAGATTGCGCAAAGGTTCCTAAAGGGAGCAGCTGCCCACTAAATGCTGGGCAGCTGTAGAACCTGAGCCTGGCGGTAAACAACATTTACAACGATTCTTTTTCTCTGCGGGTAACAACGACTTGCGGAGAGGGGGGGGGAGGTGTTGGATTTAAAATCCAACACCTTCCCTAGTGTCCGCACTGACTGGAGTTGGAATAGTAAATTATACTATTCCAACTTCCAGCGCCCCCTCTCCGCAAGTCATGTTACGACTTGCGGAGTAATGGTATGCGGAATCACAACGCGGTCATGATAACGACCGCATTGTGATTACCCGCGGAAAAAAAGAATGCGGGAATTCATCATATATTCGAGCCTGGCACCAGCGTGCCTCCTGGCTCTCCTCTGGGGTTCCCAATAACAAATAGGGCCAAAACAACGTGGGAGCCTAGGAACCTCGTGGGCTCTAAACAGCAATGGCCCGGGAGCCTAGTGGGCTCGAGAGAAAGGTGCCCTCCAACTGGGAGGAGTGGTCCGCTGCCAACCGGGGCCGCTCTACCCTCCAAAATTCCCCCACCGTTGGTGGAGCCTCGTGGGCTCTAAACAAAACGCCCCCCTTTGAGCCTCTTGGGCTCTGACTGAAATGTGGCCCAAAAACAAAGATAGCACAGGCAGGAGGGGGGCGGGCACCGGCAATGTGCCCCAACGCCCCCTCTAACAACAATGGCCCCTGGAGCCCTCGTGGGCTCGAAATCACCAGCAGGAGAGGAGGAGCGGGCACCGGCAATGCGCCCCAACGCCCCCACTTACCACAGCACTGGCGCGACAATCACCCACTCACCGGTGAGACTGCGGGGCTCCTCTGGCGGCCTGCAAGCGGTGGGTGTGGCTCTCTCACTCGGGAGAGCCTCGCCGGGGAGGAAGGACGCTTCTTTCTCTGGCCGGTCTCCAGGTGGCTGCGGGGCTCCCTACACGCCGGGAGCTCCGTGAGGAAACATACACCTTTTCTGGGCACCCCGGGGCTCTCCCTCAATCTTGGGGGCCCCGGGTGCGAGCGCCACCTCTTCCGGCTCGTGGTCCGCTTTCCTTTCCAGGAGTGCGGGGTAGGCTCCCGTCGGCTTCCTGGTACCGGCTGACTCCTCCTCAGTACAGGAGCGTGGGGTGGCATCCCGTCCGCTTCCTGTTTGGCACACAGCACTTCCGGGTCGTGCTAGGCAGCGGCCCGGAGGTGATTCTTCTCGCGGCTCGGGCAAAACGAGGGGTAGGCACCCTCTTCAAGATAAGGCCCCTGGTGGGGTGGGCACCCTTCAGGGGTTAAGACAAAGTATAGATACGCTATGTGGGCTCCCGCTCGGGGGAGACAACGGCAGATAAGCGGGGTAGGCTCCCACGCCGCAAATCAGCCAGGCAGGGGGATCCCCACGCCGTGGAATCCCTCAGGGCAGGGATCACTGCTCCAGCAGCGCAAATGCGCTATTCTCAGAAGGGGACGGCCGGCTAGCAGGCAGGAATCCCAAAAGTCCAGGCAAAGCTCTTTTAGAAAGACAGGGGGCAGGCAAAGGCTGGGCCCAGGGTCCAGCTCACAGTGCCCTCCAGGCAGAGAGGCAGTCCCCAGTGGCGGTCCTCCTGGTACCCAGCAGCAGGCCCACCTCAAGTTAGGATCAGCAAGAGAACATTTTGCATGGGGACACAGCCCCTTTTTATACATCTAACTCCTTTGTCTCAGGGTGCAGGGTGGGGGAAGACCAGTCGCAGCTGGTTTTGGAGCACTCTGATGTGCTCAGCCCCTCTTCCCATTCACGGGCCAGGCTAGGGTCATCAGTCGCACCACAGGGGGTGGAGCCATCGTTGTGTGGGGAAAGCCCAGCCCTATTCAGGTCCCAGGTGCACTACTCCCTCACATCAATCATGCAGATCTCTCCACTCACCACCGGGGCAGACCCATCCTGACTCCTGGAGCCAGGCTCACCAGCCAGCTCCAGCCAATCATAAGCCAGACAGTCACTGCACGTTTATTACACAGACATGCCAAATTCTAGAAGTGGCACTTCCACACTAGGTACATTCACGCCGCACACATCATCGTGCAGCATTCAATCTCACGAGTCCGCACATACCAAACTCGAGCCTGTACTCCACACGCATCAGGAACTAACATGGACACATACATTCCCCATGCATTCCTAAGGGAGGCCAGGCCAATCTCACCACACACACGCACTTTACCCTGGGACACAATGGTAAAGCGCGCAGAAGCCAAAAATCACTAACACCAGGTCACAATTAGAAGCAAAAAGTTTAGGGGTGAACCTGCCAGAAGGGCCAAGTCCAACAATGGTGCAGTGCTTGGATGGCAAGAGTGAATGTTCCGTTGTCCATATCATCCCCTAGGATGAACATGCAGCAGGACTCACCGATCTTGGCACCCACTCCTCCCTCCATCAAGGTCATTAAGTCTAGTACATTTTGGTGCTGCATCACCATGAGGCGGATTGCTCTCAGTTCTTCCTTGATCGAATTAAGGCCAAGCTCAGTGCTGTTCATCATTTTAAGCATCTCCTGTCTGGTTATCTGTGATCAGTGAGCATTAGCTTTTGTCTGTGGGTTAAAGAAGGGTATAGATCCTACTGCCAATACTTGGGTATCTATGAACAGTCTGAATTCTTCTGGAATGTCCTTGTACCGAGAACAGCAACATTTTCTGCAGCTCTCTTTCATGAGCTTGATGCAGCAAAGTTGTCCTCTTCCTTCACAGGTGCTGGTACAAGTCTGACAGTTCTTCTCTGGGAATCTCCAGGGTTGGGTGTGTATGGTGACCAGGGAGCAGAGCCCGTGCCATCTGGGGTTAAGCTGAGTATAGGCAAACTCGCCACAATTCCAGTCGTAATCCATCAGCGTGGAGGCGCCCGATTTCATATCCGGTATGTGCTAAATCGTGGTGCAGTTAGCATTTGTGCCGAGTGGAAGCGTTCCTTTACCTCGGCGTCCCAGGTTTCCTGACATGGGTTGATCATGTTCTCATTCAGCCTTCTCCCATGTGACTCATTCCCCTTCTTATCCTCAAGCAGGATGGCCCTAGACTGGAACTCCATGTTGGTGGAACACTTGTTGTTAAAGAAGACCGCCCAGATACGCTAAGGGCCACCCATTGTCTGCACCAGGGGTCTCCAACCGGTCGATCGTGAGCTACCGGTAGCTTGCGGACAGCCTGTAAGTAGCTTGTGGCCCGATGCCCACTTTTGTACCCTTCATTGTCATTTTGTATATTTTTAGGCCATTTTTGACTTCTTAAGCATTCCTGGCTTCTGTTTCATGAACCAACTGTCCCATTGGCTATTGAGCTTAGCTGGGGAGGGGGTTGGTCAAAGCGAGTGACGCTGGCCTGGCATGAGCAGTGTTAAACTGCCCACGGAGAACTATGACCCCTGCTATCTGCTGCCCAGCACTGTACTTTGACCCTGCACGACTTGTGCAGCAGGGGCAGGGGTCTTGGAGGCACAACCAGACTGCCAGCATAATGCTTTATTCAGGCAATCAAAATGGTAAAGATACTTCATTTTGTAAGAAAGAATCTCTTTGAAATGCTGTTTAAATGTAACATTATGTTAAAGCAGCGTTTTACAGTGATCTTTCACTTTTAAATAAAGTACATTGCAATTTGTTCCTGGCCGCAAACAGGAGGCAGGAATATCATTTTACATTTCTTTTCATTAAACTTTAATGGAATAATAGAGAAAAGGTAAAATGAAGTTCGTGGCTCTGGTTTGTGCATAGGGACAACTTGCAGGAGGAATTCATTTTTATTTTAAACCCTACAAAACGCGGATTCAATTTAAATAACGGGAGATATTTCAAAAGAAGTGTTAATTTTAAGGCACTCTGAACACAAAGCTTAGCAGGTCATTTTAAATTCATCCAATTAAAAAAAAGTACCTCACTCTTACAGTGGCTACATTTTTCTATTGTAAATACAGATAATAACTGGAAAGCTGAGACATGAGCCAAACATCGGTGTCTATCCCCTTCCTTACACAAACAAATATTCGAAAATATTGCAAAAGGTGACACAAAAGACATATTAAAAACAGCCAACTTTAAAAAAAACACAACTTTTATTTCTCCAACATGCAGAACCACTTAATCAGAACGTCTAATTATATGACTTGACTGAGAGACATTTTTATAAGGGATAGTTTTTGAACATGAAGCTGCCATGGACTCCCACCATCCTTGATGACAAAGTTATATTAGTGAACTAAGAGGCAAGTTGTGATTTCCATACATGTGGCATAGGTTATAACTACATGGAGCGACGTTATAGTTTGTCAGGAGATATTTTTGTATAGTGCACACCCTGAATACAAGCATTTCAAGGTGCCATCATGTCTCATAATAAAGAAAAAGAAGGCATGGTGTAATAAAATAATTGTATTGCAGCATCTATATAGCACTTACTAACCCTTTACACCTTCGATGCTCATGACGAGCTCAGCTCATCATGACCGCGCCCATTAGATGGAACGCTCGAACGCTGGGCTGATTCCCCCGCTGTGCTGAGCGTTCCATTGAACGGGCGCGGTCATGACGAGCTCAGCTCGTCATGAGCACAGGAGCACTGTGCCTCATGACGAGCTGAGCTCGTCATGAGCACCGGGGCGCTGTGCGCGCCCCCCAGCACAGCGGGGGAAACAGCCCTGCACGGAAGGGGTTAATGGGACACTGAAGTGTTTACCTACATGCTCTGCGAGCTACGCCATGTAAGCTGCGTGGTTGGAATGGTGTTGTCATTGTTTTGTGATCCTATATGGGACGTGTTTCCATGTCATGCGTGATGATCACAGATGTGCATTGTGCTAAGGGACATTGTAGTGTGGTGGATGACAAGATTTGCGAAACAGACGTATAGTTTGTTTTTCAGTATGCTGATAGCTTTGCACAGCTTTGCAGAGCCCTATAATTTCTTAATGATTGTATTCTACTTAGCTGGTGACTGCAGAGCTCAGGATCACACAATTTGTTGAAGAGGGAATCCAGGACTAATGCCAGGTTTCTGGTTTCATGTTGTGCATTGCATACACTAACCCCCAGATTCATCATTGTCCCGTTTTGCGAGTCCTTAATAGCGATTATTAAGGAATCGCAATTAAGGACTTGCAAAACGGGATTCATATAGAAATCACAATTTTATTTGCGATTTCTACAGCTTCCTTATTTGCGATTAGCAAATTGCTAATCGCAAATAAGGATGCGATTTCAAGGGTGCCAGGGTTGTCCAAAGGACACCCTGTAGCACCTGAAATGTCAATATAGACTGATGTTGCGCACACACATGTCCAAAGGACATGTGTGTTTGTAACATACAACTTAGAAAAATGCACTAAAGTGCATTTTTCTAAGTTTTCGCTATTTACCACAAAGTCAGACTTCGTGGTAAATAGCGGCCAAAAATAGCGATTTCGCAATTCAGAAATGGTTCACGAATTGCATTTAAGGAATCTCAAATAGAGATTCCTTAAATGCAATTCCTCGCAATTTAGCGAATTCGCAATTTGCGATTTTGGCATTTGGGATGATGAATCCCAAATGCAAAAAAAGCGCTCGCAAAGGGCCAGATTTGCAGAATCCGGCCCTTTGCGAGCCGATTCTAGCTTCATGAATCTGGCTGTAAATGTCTATCTATTTCTCTGTGGAGGCGCTTTAGTGAAGGAAGCAGGGAGTGGGGGGACTATGCTCAGCCTTTAGTAGCTCATGATGATACTCACTGATCAGAAGTAGCGCTCACTACAAAAAAGGTTGGAAACCCCCGGTCTATACGCAGGAGCTACCTCCAATAATCTCTTCTATGGGAACTCCCGGGCCAAACAGCATCTTCCCTTATGGTGCCCTTTCTGTGCATCCTGTCCAGCTTGGATTCAATATCAGTAGACTCAGTGAAGAGGTTCAAAGCCGTTGGAATGGTTTTGTATCTGGGCAAATTCACTACTACCCGGTGGGGTTCTAATGTGTTGGGTTGGATCTTGGCCCTCATTCTGCATAGATTTAAGGCATCAAGGCCCAGATGTAGGTAAATCTGATTTACCGACTCTAGGATACCAAATTTTACCGATTCGGTATTCTAGATTCAGTAAATCAGATGTAGGTAAAAAATCGGTAATATTTACCGAATCTGTATGATTCGGTAATTACCGAATCGGTATTTACCGATTCGGTAATTGCCATTGATTCCTATGGGCCTACAGGCCCATAGGAATCAATGGCAATTACCGAATCGGTAAATACCGATTCGGTAAAATTACCGATTTTGCAAGGGGAACAGGGTGTCACTTTGACACCCTGTTGCACCCCTGATTTTGGCTTGTGTGTCATATGACACACATACATGCCCTTAGGGCATGTCTGTGTGCCACATGGCACAGGTGTACATGCACAGATGGGCATGTACACTGGAATTCGTTATTTACCATGCAATTGTATTACATGGTAAATAACGATTCGGTAATGGCCTCTGGCACTGTTTGAAGTGCCACCTACATCTGGATTTACCGATTCGGTAAATTTACAGAATTGGTATTTTACAGAATCTGTAAATTTATCGAATCGGTAATTATACCGATTCTGCAATTAAAATGCCCCCTACATGTCAAACACCAAATACCGGTCGGTAAAGGCCGAAATCGGCCGTTACCGACCGGTATTCGGTGTCCTACATCTGGCCCCTTGCTTTTTAGAGGGCCACTTCTTGGGATAAGTAAAGTCGGTCTGCGCCTACTGCATGCAGAATCAACGAATAGAGGTAACATGACCGTTCTGATGTTCGGGAGCCCACTGCGGTCATGTGCTGATGCCATGTGTTTTGCAAATGGGTGCCGTTTAGTTTACGTGGGATACTAATGTTTGGCTTAGAGTAGTTGTAGGTGACATGAGAGAGATCCATGTGGTGACACTTTTTTAATAGATTCCTTTTGACTAAGCAGTTCCTCGACATAGACAAGTGCGGTATCACCCATAGTAGACAGAGGGTACATAACAATACAATCATATATAACTTCACTTTTGAAATTACAGATCTTGTTGTGTGTCCCCAAGGAGGTATCTGTGGTCCTCCAGTGACTGTGGTTTCCCTCATCAGTTCAAACAAAAAAGTTTGCGCTGTTAGTTCAAAGTCTTGACTTGTACACTTCTTGGCCATGCTGGGGTGTTTGATATGGCAGCTGGGTGATGGTGCCCTTGGAGACTCTATGGTGGATCTGTTTAGCTGGGTTAATTTAACTCAGAGACATTACATGTGTTCCGTAAAGGGAACAGCGTTTACAGCGCAACTTTTACAACGAAGTACCTTTACGACGCAACCATTACAACGCAACTTTTACAACGACTTGCGCTGGGGGGCGCTCTAGGATAGGGAATAGTTTTAATTTACTATCCAACACCTTCCCTACTATCCACAGGGACTGGAGTTGGAATAGTAAATTAAACTATTCACTATCCAGCGCCCCCCAACGCAAGTCGTTGTAACGACTTGCTTTGTAAAACTTGCGTCGTAAAGGCATGCGTTGTAAAAGCATGCGTTGTAATGACATACATCCATTCCGTAATTAGTGGTTCTCAGGGTTCCTGTATTTTGCCTCAGGGGCGTGTTCTCCACACTCCACTACTCCCAAGTTTTAGTGCGGCACCGGAAGGTGGCCCCTATCAGGGTATCTTTTGATGCTTTTTTTCTTTGGGGAAATTAAAGGTGATTACTGGTTATGAGACAGATTACTCTCTTTTATGAGCCATTGAGCCCCCCTTCTCCATACCTAACTGAATGCTTAAATGAATGCAAACTATATATGGGGTGGTTTCATGGGCATAGGGATGGATCGCATCATATTTAAGCAAGGGCTCCATGGACGCCACTATCTTTCCAAGAACGTATCTCGTCAGGTGTGTTCATGAAGGTGCCACTGGTGTGAGTTGCGTCTTTCAGCCTACGTGTGCTTTTCACTAGTTTTGGACGTTTTCCCCTAAGTCGCGCGTGATCCGCTGCCTTATTTGTCATGCATGAGGTGGAAGGGTTCAGAGACTGCTCTGTGGCCCCTTGCTGCCGCTACCTATGCCATTGTATAATGGAGAAGTGTGGCTCAATGGTGGAGAAGTGTGGCTCAATGGTTCGAGCGGCAGACCCTGATGCAGAGGTCTAGCCCGGGACCAGGGTTCAATTCCCGCCTCGGCAGGTCTTGGGCTCAATTTCCTCGGACCTGATAATTCTCGCCTCGGTGCCTATTCTAATCATGGGTCCCACTCTGCAACTCTGGGCAATAGCTTGCTTAATCTCCACAATGGCCCCAACAACTTTAAGGATGCCTGGCTTCACCTTGGGGGTGCCCAGGAGTGGACACCTCACAGGGAAAGCCAGGATGGGTTCCACAGCGGTATTCGTACAAGCGCCAGGACACCCATGGGTATTAGTGCGCTTTACAAGTACAAATTACATTTACATTACATTTACATTTACATGTCCGAGTTGGGGCCTACTGCTTTCTCTGGATGGTCCCTGCAAGGCCTGGAGCATTTGTTGGTCACTTTGCCTGATATGGAAGGGAGCACATCCGGTGTCCTACCTTTGTCTGGAGCTGCAGTGGACATTGGGGATCCCCCTCTCCAGGCACCCCCCTCTCCGTTGGACCACATCCTGCTTCCTTTCAGCACATTTGAGCTTGCTGTCCCTCACTTGTGGCTAGGACCTCCTGCGGAATTGGCATGCTTTTGTCACTATTTTGGAGGGGTATGGCGCGGTGGTCAAACCTCAGAAATCGAAAAACCTGATGAACACAGCTGGGGACACACAGGGGCATATTACCAAGAGCAAGTATCGCCGCTTTTTTGCCGAATTGTGCCGAGAAAGCGGCGATACTGCTAGAGCCCTATTAACATGGGCATTTTAAGGTATACACCCGTTACAACGGATCTTTTACTCCGCAGACCCATTACAACGCGACCATTACTCCGCATACCATTACAACGCATTGCGCTGGGGGGCGCTCTAGGATAGGGGATAAGTATAATTTACTATCCAACACCTTCCCTAGGGTCCACGGGGACTGGAGTTAGAATAGTAAATTATACTTACCACTATCCAGCGCCCCAAGGTGCTATGCGTTGTAACGGTATGCGGAGTAAAAGTCGCGTTGTAATGGTCTGCGGAGTAAAAGTATGCGTTATAACGTCATACATCCGCATTTTAAAGCCTGGCGCAAGCCCACTTTGCATGTCGGCGATAAACATCTCTAATGACATGCAAAGTGGGCGCTCCCACGTCAAACCACATGTAAAATGTGGTTGGAGGTGGGAACACCCTATTACCTAGGCAGGCGTTGGGAGAGGGAGTCCTGCGATAAACTCGTTTATCGCAGGACTCCCAACGCCTGCTCTGACCAGGTGTTAGGGCATTGATAACATGGGGGAGTGGATCATAACGCTGATTCCACCCCCCATATTATCAAGGCACACATTAGCGCATGAAAACAACGTTTGTTTTCATGCGCTAACATGCCATATCGCCGACTATCGCCGGATTTCAATTCACCTACGTGATGCGCATTGATAATTGCGCGCTAAAACGGCAATGAAATCCGGCGATATGGGGATGTGCATTGTGCGTTTACTAACGCACTTCTTGGTAATATGCCCCACAAATTGTAAAAACCCCGGGGCTTTGACCACAAAATGTTGACAAAATGTTCCGGGTGGTGATAATGAACGGGGACTGCCTCAGCAATTCTAGGACAGCTGGAATCCCTTGTGAAACCCTCCGACCTGAAGGCTTGGACTCAACATCATGCGGATGCCTCACAGCCTTTTGACTCTTCGTGCGCGCACTGTGGAGTTTTTAGGGTTTTACCGTCCCAGGCACATGAGACTCCTGGTTCGAGCTACGAAGGACAGCTTCATTTTAGAACTGTAAAGGGGGCCTCAATTGAACAGAGGCTTCTAGTTTTTTGGCGGCGCTGTTGAGACTGCACGCCATGAAGGTAACATTGGTCCCGGGCCAGATGGCAGAGAATGGGAACTTTTCAACTTGGTGCTTGCAACCCACCCCTACTGACTTTCTGGACACTGGGACCCAGATACCTGCTTTTTAAATACTTTCTCTGGGTGCTGCCCTGCCCCCTGTCAGACTGCCCTCTCCAGGGGTGTGGCCAGCCACATCCATCCTGGGGGATCAGCAGCAGAGGGGGGCGTTAACTCCAGGAGACCTGGCTATTCCACGTTCTTGTGATGTTGCTATAGAGGTTGGTTTTTAGTGAGGATACCCGGTTGTTACAGATCTGTCGCTCTGAATCCCTGGATGCAAGTAAAGGTTGAATTCCTAATGTTGTCTCATTGCTCATTCTTTTGGTTTGGTACAGTTTTTGGGGAAGAGGGTGAGAGGGTGCTAATTATTCTTACTTATGTGGGGTGTTTATTTTAATGCGCATTTAGGCTTTGTTATTGCGTGAAGGCGTTACCTCCCCACACAGTTACCCCTCCTGCTGGGGTTGTGGCTGCAGTCCCTATTGAGCTGAGTTCCCTGTCTGCGGTCGGTACTGCTACGGGTTTGTCAACTACCGTATCCCTGCTGCGGAGGTGTGGTGGATGGCGAACCTCCCGTGGCTGAGTGTAGGGTGCACTCTGATTCCCCTGTGCTTGGTTCTGTGGATGAACATTTTTGTGGTGTTGCGGTGCCTAGCCCTGGCCCATCAATCTCTGCTCATGGTATGCCTTTAACCACCAATCTGTCTACCACAAGGCCCATCCGGTGGCAATAGTAACACTTCCTAAGGTCTGGAGCTCCCTTTAAAACTGGTGCCCTTGAGGGCCTTCTTTTCCAGTTTGTGTTAGGACCAATTTAGCAGTGCCTCTCTGCTTGCTTCTGTTTTCCTCTGTCCTTTTCTTGCTTCTTTTTGTGGTAATGTAAATATATGGGCTTGTATCTCCAGCCAGGGTTTAGTGTCTAACCCAACTAAGCTGTTCAGTCCACTCTGAATCTCAGTGGGTAGCCCCTTTTTAAGAATATTGTAAAAGAATGCAACTTGTGAGCCCTTATCGGTCCCCGGCTGCCCTGTCTCTTTTTCCCATCGTTCACTCATTCTATTCAAGAAATTGGTTATACTCTACCCTGGCTTCATAGTCTCTGCCATTAGCCCTCCTACATCTGAGCGGTCAGGGAAATATCTCTCAGGGATGTCCATATCCGGTGCCTGTATGAATTAAACGTAGCCCCGTCATGCTCAGTGCCTGTTGGCGCAATGGCTGGGATTTGAGCTTGGGTGAACACTGCGTTAGTCTGCTCTCCGATAAGGCTACTTAGCAGACTTTTAACATCACCTATGGCTCGGTTTATTCCTGCAGTGTTCTCTTCGAAGCATGAAATCCATTTCCCTGCTCCGTACAGCAATGTCCTTAACCCCTCTGCATCCATCTGAACCCATGGCACATAGATGATCCCTGCTGGGCCCCTCTGTCGGTGAGGGGACAATCTTATTTCAGGTGACTCTACGAGTTTCCCCCAACAAGGTGTGCCCATCTTTTTAGGCATTCCTCCATGTTGGGGAAGTTCCCCCTGAATCTCCTCCTCCATGTCAGATGCAGTGCTCCGCTATAGCCATGTTCTCTGGCTCAAATGATCCTTCCTTTGTCCAAGGTCTATCATATTTTCCTCAGTCCAGTTGGCTAATCGGTAGCAGAACGGGCTCCCAAAGATCTCACCTAACTCTCTTGCTAGTATCTCTCTCTGTGTTAACTTGTCTTTGACGTGCCCTCGGGTGCAGCAGCGTACATTCTTCTCGCTGCTCCCCTCTTGCACTCGCAAGGGCGCCATCTTGTTCTTCCTGCATCTCGGTTTGGTTAGTACCAGGCTACCTTGGTCTTTTATTTCCTCGTTGGCCCCTCTCCTTTGTCGCCCGACTGCGGAGGCTCTGATCCCTTCTAAAAGCCTCTAATCTATGTCTGCCCCTGATTCTTTCCGGAGCGGTGCCCTGTTCCTGCCCCTACATCCCTCATGTGACGAGTGCGCTGCTCAGTTTTCTTGTTCCGCTTCCTGGGTGCATCCACTTCCCTGCCTCCTCCTTTGTCTCTTTCTCTCTGAGCTACGCTTTGTTTTTTGGGATGTATGACATTACAACGCATGCTTTTACATCGCATGCTTTTACAACGCGGTTTTTACAACGCATACCATTACAACGCATAGTGCTTTGGGGCGCTGGATAGTGAATTGTTTAATTTACTATTCCAACTCCAGTCCCCGTGGATAGTAGGGAAGGTGCTGGATAGTACATTAAACCTATTCCCTATCCTAGAGCGCCCCCCAGCGCAATGCGTTGTAATGGTTTGCGTTGTAAAAGTTGCGTTGTAAAGGCACTGTGTGGTAAAAGTTGCGTTGTAAAGGTTGTTTACCTGTTTTTTGTGGCCAGTCTACGCTTTCAAACCCGCTCTCTGTTGTCTCCTCGGCTACCTGGGCAAATCCTGTAGCCCCACCCTCATACTTGGTTGCCCGGGAAGTGGAATTCTCTTCTTCACCCCCACTCGCTGAATCGATATCTAGAACTGGCACAAACCTCCATGTCACTCAAGTATTATCGCCAGAACAGGTGGGGGGGGGGGTGCGCTGTTTGAATTCCTATGTGTTTGGTGTGGTAGATGGTGGGGTTAAGATTTTGGGGACTTTCCCAAGGGGCGTGCCTCAGCTCAGTGGCTTGTTGGTTCCTCGTGCTTGGGCCTAAATTTCCGTCTTTCGATGGCCGGCTCCTACTATTGGCGGATTGGAATATCCTAATGCGGGGGGAGCTGACGTGAGCACCCCCAAACCTGCAAATGGTGGGGAGGTGCTAATGCCTTACTTGCTGTCGGCATTGCAGGGCTTTTGCTCTGGACCTTTTTGAAGATGGCCCATAGTTCTAGTAATGCCTCTCTCTTGTCTCTCTATTGACTTGTATATTTAGTTTTTATCTATAATTTAGTAAGTTCTACTATGTTAATGTCAAACGTTCCCTCCTTGGGCCAGGGAAATTTGTGTGCCTTACTGTGTGCGTGCCATTCTTGGCAAAACTTATTTAGTTTCTTTACCTGTGTGGGGAACCAGGCTTGCATGTGTTTTAATGGGGAATCATGGTATCTCTAGTGGTTGTGTTTACAAAATATTATTTAACTCATTTTGGGAGATTTTGTTCATTTTAATATGTTCATATGTGGTGCGATCTTACAATTTCACACACTATGAGCTCAGCGCTATTCACAGATGCATCAAGCAATTTAACTTGAACAATTCAATAAAACCAAATTACAATGCATATTAGGGGAGGCAACATAGGTAAAAAGTGTGCAAAGCTTGCAAAAAATAATAGCACCCTCATATGAAGTATTGAGACATAGATGAGAATATTTAGGACAGTCTCTGATCCACTCTTGTACAAAATGCAGCTTGTAGTACATAGCAGCACCGTAACATCACGTGTACATTACACCGACTTAACAAAGGTTGACAGAAAAGATGATTGCTTTGTGAAAAGTTTCTTAGCTTGCTCCTAGCGCAGGCTATCCTGTAGGGGAAGTTCCGCGAGGTAAACTGTACTAAATGAGCCCGATAGTCTGCCAATATCTGCTTTGAGACAATTGTAATAGTAATAGATGTGGAAAAAAGGAATAACTCGGGAACCAAAGGGCCCCTCCTGGCCACACAAAAGTTACACCTAGTTTCCCAGAACTAAGGGCTACATGTAGGTAATTTAAAATTACCAGTTCGAAAATAACGAATTTTACCGATTCGGTAAATACCGAAAAATTCAAGGGTGGCAGGGTGTCACTTTGACATACCCGTTGCACCCCTGATTAGTGCTGGTGTGCACATGTGGCATACATACATGCCCTAAGGGCATGTATGTCTGTCACATGGCACAGGTGTAAATGCACATTTATGCATATACATAGGAATTCCTTATTTACCACCAACTAGTTGGTGGTAAATAACGAATCCTTTGAGCCCAAAAGCACTGTTTGAAGTGCTTCCTACATTTCATTTACCGATTCGGTAAATACTGAATTGGTAAATGATGATTTGTTAAATACCGAATCGGTAAATACCGATTCGTTATTTACCGAATCGGTAAATGTGCCCCCTACATAGGAAAAGGCTTTCACCGGTCGGTAACGGCTGATTTCGGCCGTTACCGACCAGTAAAAGCCTACCTACATCTGGTCCAATATCTTTTTCCCTAATGTCTAAATTACACCCTGTATCCCACCCAGGGGCCAAGCACATCATCTGTGTCTCACCCAGTGGCCCAAGCGTACCGTCTGTGTCATGACCAGTGGTAAAAGCGTACCGTCTGTGTCATGACCAGTGGTAAAAGCGTACCGTCTGTGTCATGACCAGTGGTAAAAGCGTACCGTCTGTGTCATGACCAGTGGTAAAAGCGTACCGTCTGTATCATGACCAGTGGTAAAAGCGTACCGTCTGTGTCATGACCAGTGGTAAAAGCGTACTGTCTGTGTTATGACCAGTGGTAAAAGCGTACCGTCTGTGTCATGACCAGTGGTAAAAGCGTACCGTCTGTGTCATGACCAGTGGTAAAAGCGTACCGTCTGTGTCATGACCAGTGGTAAAAGCGTACCGCCTGTATCATGACCAGTGGTAAAAGCGTACCGTCTGTGTTATGACCAGTGGTAAAAGCGTACCCTCTGTGTCATGACCAGTGGTAAAAGCGTACCGTCTGTGTCATGACCAGTGGTAAAAGCGTACCGTCTGTATCATGACCAGTGGTAAAAGCGTACCGTCTGTATCATGACCAGTGGTAAAATCGTACCGTCTGTGTCATGACCAGTGGTAAAAGCGTACCGTCTGTGTCATGACCAGTGGTAAAAGCGTACCGTCTGTATCATGACCAGTGGTAAAAGCGTACCGTCTGTATCATGACCAGTGGTAAAAGCGTACCGTCTGTATCATGACCAGTGGTAAAAGCGTACCGTCTGTATCATGACCAGTGGTAAAAGCGTACCGTCTGTATCATGACCAGTGGTAAAAGCGTACCGTCTGTATCATGACCAGTGGTAAAAGCGTACCGTCTGTATCATGACCAGTGGTAAAAGCGTACCGTCTGTATCATGACCGGTGGTAAAAGCGTACCGTCTGTGTCATGACCGGTGGTAAAAGCGTACCGTCTGTGTCATGACCGGTGGTAAAAGGGTACCGTCTGTGTCATGACCGGTGGTAAAAGGGTACCGTCTGTGTTACGCATTGCAATCCAAGTGACTAACACCCCTTACTCCTTACAGATACCACCGATGTTAAGAAACCGGTGGCACTGAGAAACACCTTTTAGACTAAAAACAGGAGATTGAGGTGCCAACTCCATACATTCAGGCTCAAAAACAGCATCCTGGGAGTTATCAAGAGCTGTGTACAATAATTGTTCACCTTTACTAGTGTGCTGTCTATCGCAAAAAGGTGACTTCTGCAGGATTGCCTACGAGGCCACCTTACATCTGCTCAGCTAGGACATATAAAATAGTCAATAGGCCAGATTATGTTAGTGACAGAGCACTCAGGTTATCTCTTTACGCTTCTACCTAGTTTACCATATTCCAGATGCTTTAAAATTAGGTTCTGATGTAGTCTCCTATCATCAGTGATGGCTGCTTCAGGACGGACCCCCACCCCGTGGATTCAGCAGAACTTCCAATCCATTGCGGTGTCTGCTCATCTTCCTTGCAGCGCAAATTTTAATCCAGCTGGGGGGGGTCTTCTTTCTTTGTCTGTAGTTGAGCTCAAGGTAGCACTGGTGGCTCTACAACATGTTACTTGACCATGAAATACCTTGAAAAAACCAAGGCACAATAGGAATTTGGCAAAACTAGAACAGTTTTTTTAATTAAACATTGCGGCCGGGAGAACAGTCACAGGCATAGGGTCCGAGGACTGTCTCAATTTACAATCGATCCGTGCCTTTCTTATATGCTGTTCATCTTAGGCAATAAAATGTTTCCGGCGTTGCTTGCATGGTGAGGAATGCAAGTTGCTGCTTTCTGAGTCATAAATTAAATGTCTAATGGCTCATACAAGAGGGCCCTCGACCTTGCATGGACACAATGGGCCTCATTTATGAGAAATGACGCATCGCTGTGTGAAAGCAGCGATGCGTCACTTCTCAGTGCGCCCTCCTTGCGACATGATTGATGCGTCATATTTACAGTATGACGCATCATGTTGCAAGGAGTTACAGATACGTCAGTATTTCTGACGTATCTGTAAGCGCAAAAGTCACGCATTGCTGGAGTGTGTCACAAAAGTGACGCAACTCCAGCAATGCGTCCTTTCACATGGGGAAAGCCCCATGTGAAAGGGCTTGCGTCAGTCTTACGCCTGCTGTGAGGCAGGCACAAGATTTTGACGCAACAGCGTCCTAAAAGTGATGCAGTGAAATCTCATAGATTTTACTGCGTCACTATTACGAGGCTTTTTGCGGGGGAATGCCCCTCTGCATTCATTATACCTGACGCAGGTATAATGTAGCGCAGGGGTTTACAAAGTGACGCATCTGCTTAGATGCGTCACTTTGTAAATATTGCGCAACAGAAGGCATGTTTTACGCCGCCGATGCGTCACAAAATGTGACGCATCGGAAGGGCAAAACTGACGCAAGGCCTCATAAATGAGGCCCCATGTGGCTAGTGGGTATCATATCCAGAAGTCCGGAATGGGGAGCGTGTGATCACTGCATGTTCTGTGACCTGATCGGCTATATCTTCCTAACTTATGTGGCATCTGAATTTTAGGTGTTTTAGGAGCACGCGTACTCCCTCCAGCCACGTGTGCTTTATTGGTGCCCGTCTTCTATGACCATTGTAGTGTTGCTGTGCCTATTTGTGGGATTGATGTTAGGTTTCCTGTTCGCGCGTTTGTTTGCCAGCTACGTGCACCCCACCTGTGACCTGTCAATCAATAACCTCTGGCCTAGTTCTCGTTGCTTGCCTGACTATGTATTTGCGAGTCAGGGTTAATGTGGAGTTCAAAATGGGCAAATTCTTTAATAAAGACGCAATTTCGTTCCCATAACTAAATGTATCATTTTTCATATCAGCGTAGACTTTTTCTATATTAACAGTAACATTGTCTTATCTACAATTGGCCTATTTAATTAATTTTAGGTCCCTAGTACAGTGCATATGTGCCCTGGGACTGTAAATTAAATGCTACTAGTTGGCTTGCAGTACTGATTGTGCCACTCACTCAGTAGCCCTTTAAACATGGCTCAGTTCTGCCATTGAAGACCTGTGTGTGCAATTTTAAACTGCCATTACGACCTGGCAAGTTAAACCTTCCCTTTTATTACATATAAGGTAGACCCTCGGCATCTCCAAGGGCAGGGTGCAGTGTATTTAAAATGTAGAACACGTACTTTTGAGTTTTACATGTCCTGGTAGTGAATAACTGCTAAATTCATTTTTCACTACTGCAATGCCCAACTCTCCCATAGGTTAACATATGGATTGCCTTAAAACACCTTTTAAGTGTAGTTTCCCATTAGGAACTAATAGAAAATTGGAGTTTGGTGTCTCTGAACTCACAATTTAAAAACACATATTTTGGTAAAGTTGTTTTTTACATTGTAGGTCTGAAAATGACACTTACAGAAAATTGGTATTTTCTTACTTTAACCATCCTGTGCCTTGCTTGTCTCTGAATACACATCTTGGTCAGGACTGGGCTTTGTACATTCTCTCTAGACAGTTACACAAAGGGAGGAGGGCTGTGACATTTGCATCCTGATGGCCCATCACCAAGCTGATGGTCCTTCCTGATATAGATTGGAGGGAGGGGCTGACACCTGCACCTGAAGAGGGCTGTGCCTGTCCCCACACAAAGAGCTGCATACTCCCTTGTAGTGCCAGGAAAGGAAGGGCAGTGACCTTGTGAGGGTAAAAGGCCTCTTTGATGTCTCCCCTACTTCATGGATACATTTTGGTATAAGTATTGGACATCTGACATCCCCACTTTAGTTCTCCTTGGAGTCCTGAGGAGACTCTGCAACCGAGAGTAGCTGCGCTGCCAGGAGGGACTGCCACTTTGTCACTTGCTTTGCTGTGTTTGCCTGCTGCCTGCTGATAGTTGTGCTGTCAGGAGGGACTGTCACTTTGCACTGTGCTCTGCTGTGCTGGCCTGCTGCTTGTTACCTCTGAGGTGAGGGGGACTGAATCTGCCTTTACAACCTACTCCAGCCTCAGTGACTCCAAGGGCTTACTGGCTTGCCCCTGTTCTCCTTGAGGTCTCAGGGACATCAACGCCCTCGTGTTACAGCTCACTGCACCATGGGACTAGTTCACCACTCCTCTCTTACAAACGCTTGTGTGGGGCCCGCGTTGCAGGAAGAAGAGCGCGTGGGCCCTGCGGGACAGTACCTTGAAATTTGAGTCACTGCTTTGGGCCCCTGCGTCCTGCTCTCAACTCCCACAGCATCAAGGACAGTTGAGGGGAAAGTACTCTGACACATTCCGGGCTCCTTGTTTCCGAGGCTGAGGCAGCGGGTAAGTTGAACCTAAAAATGACCGTAAAGGCTCTAAAAGGAGCCCAAGTTTGAAGCACTTTAACCCCTTGCATGCTTGTGGCGGAACCGTTCCGTCACAAGCCTCGGGTGGGCTGTGCTTGTGACAGAACGGTTACGCACGGCCCGCTCGCCGCGCCTGCGCGGCGCGAATTCCGCGCCTGCGCTGAGGGTTCTATTGGGCGGGCGGGGCCGTGACGGAACCGTTCCGTCACAAGCACAGCTCACCCGAGGCTCGTGACGGAGCGGTTCCGTCACGAGCACGGGAGCGCCGCGTGGCCCCCCCGCCTCGTAGCACTGCGGCGGAATAGACGCCGCAGTGAAGGGGTTAAATTCATTTCATTTATCCTAACCCTTATTCATAACTTAGATATTACTCATTGGATTTTTGTTGTGCTGGTCTGATTTGACTCAGATACATATCTACTTTTTTATCTTTTTGTGTTGTCTTTCACTGTAATACTGTACTAAAGTATTGCCCAAATACTTTACACATTGCCTCTTTGATAAGCCCATCTGCTCTGCTACCAGAAGGTAAGCACATGCTGTCTTATGTTTGTCTCTGACTTACTCTGACTAGAGTGGTGGGTTCTGCCTGGCTTAGGTGCATACCCTAGCCAACCAGAGACCCCATTTCTAACATCACGTTACAAAGGAATACATATAATTTTGTTTCCAGCCCTGTTTAGTATCAAATCTGGGCCCTTGCAGACTCTTGAAACAACAACTAATGCCTGGCAATATTCTCTTGGAAAGGTATCAACCCTAAGGTGACTCACCTGACTGTTGCCTTCCACAAGTGCCTGCGAGGGTGTCTCAAGGCTGAGCACTTCATCGGCTAGCTACATTCACACAGTCTTGAGCTGGGACATGTCTTGGTACTTGAGCTGGGAAGGAAGGCGACAGGCTGCAGCTGCAGTTTAAAGCTCTGTCAGAGGTGGTGTACAGCCTCAGGAGTGTTTCACCCTGCCTTGCAGCAGTTTTCAATTCTTCCAGGACCCCCTGTATGCTGTTTTGTGGGGGTCAGCCCGAGCAGCAGTGATGCCTTCTTGGGGGCAGCCGGGCAGGGAGAATTTGTAAAATTAAAAACATTCTGCATGGTGCCAGTCACACGAGCTGACAACACTGCCAAGGCTAGTTAGCACACAGAGAGTGCACTGTCACTGAGGCGGCATGTGCAGTATAGCTTGCCAGGCCCACACACTTTCACTTCCTGCAGCCGGCACCACAATAAGAAAAAAGTTAGTTACATTTGCCAGCCACTCAGCGTGGATGTATTGGGCCCAAGCTTTAATGTTTTCTCCTAAAAGTCACACATGAAGGTAACCTTAACAGACAGAAAAGGCTTGCAGACTGAAAGAGCAGTGCTTAATTTGAGCCAGTGCTTTCCGGTGCTCGGCACCAGCACTTAATTGTCAACGCCGGCACTTATGACCGCTGTCACATGGTGGCATTGTTTGTGTACATTAGTGATGAGCACAACAACAGTTGTTTATTGATTCCTTACACATTCAAAAAGACTAAAACCTGTTTCCCAAGCCATTGTTATATCTTAGGGGGCCTGCAATAGTCTGAATTGTCTCATGTGTAAAAATATGATGGTTACTAGTGGGAAACAACCTTTACAACGCAACTTTTACAACACACTACCATTACAACGAAACTTTTACAACGCAACATCCATTACATCGCATGCCATTACAACGCAACCATTACAATGCATGACACTACAACGCATACCATTACATCGCATGCCATTACAACGCAACCATTACAATGCATGACACTACAACGCATACCATTACAACGCATACCATTACAACGCATAACATTACAACGCATAGTACCCTTACACTATTCAACACTTACCCTACTGTTGCACCCCCTGGAGTTAGAATAGTAATTTTTACCCCTACACTATCCAACACTTAAACTACTGTTGCACCTCTTGGAGTTAGAATAGTAATTTTTACCCCTACACTACCCAACACTTACCATATTCTTGCACCCCCCTGGAGTTAGAATAGTAATTTTTACCCCTACACTATCCAATACTTACCATACATGCAATGTAATGTTATGCGTTGTAATGGTATGCGTTGTAAAGGTAGTATGTGTTGTAATGGAATGCGTTGTAAAGGTAGTTTTTAAAAATTCGTTGTAATGACATGCGTTGTAATTGGAATGCGTTGTAATGGATGTTGCGTTGTAAAAAATGCGTTGTAAAGGTATGCGTTGTAAAAGTATGCATTGTAACGTCAGACATCCGTTACTAGTTGTGCTAGTAATGTCACTGGCAGTGGCAATGGGTGGTAAAAGCGGCAGTGTTCTCCTGACAAGGGCCCTGGCACTCATCGTTTTACTGTTTAAGCACCGTGAAAGACACACTGAACATGTGCCGGCAAAACTTGTTTTCAAGGGCAAGCACAAGTGTCTGTCAACATTTCCTTACAGAGCCACAAATCCTGAAAAAAATACCTAAAACCAGCCGTAGCCACAAAATGACAGACAACAACATTGTTAAAAATGTCAATAATGAAACTGTAGCTCAGCGCACCAGGCTTGCGCTGCTTTACCTTGGAGCACGCCTCCTCCCACCCTCTCAGCTTGTGCCACGCAGCGCCAGTGGTTTCAGGACGCACTAATAATGTGTGACTTATGCATTTTAGTGCTGTGATGCGGACCGACACTAATTTGCGTTATTCTAACCCCTGATGCGAGGTACTTGGCAGGGCTGTATATCACCTCTACTTTAGCACTCAGACAAGACGCATACACATGTTTTCCAATGTATCTCTCTTCGGTCCTCCAGCAGCTGGTGCTGTTCCTGCAGTAGACCCACACAGTGGTCAGCCAGTGTCCCGGACTCCGAAACCGAGAGGGGACCCATACGTTCTTCTAGCATGCCCTGCTTGCTCCTGCACTTGGTCGGCATGCAGCTCAGTCGGTGTTCCACACCCACTGGCAGGCCCGGACTGGCTGTTGCGGGCACCAGGCAATCCCCCGGTGCGCTGCAAGGGTGGGGGCCGGTTTTGGGCCCCTGGGGGCCATTTTTGTTACAGGGTCGTTTTTGCAGCGTTGCTGCAAAAACGGCCCTGTAACAAAATTGGCCGAAAACCGGCCCCGGCAAAGAGCTCGGTCGCACCTCCATCCCCCCTTGAGGGGTGGTGGGGCCGGCCGAGCACTTTGCCGGGGCCGGTTTTGGTTCCCAGTCCGGCCCTGCCCACTGGTATTCATACACTGAGACGGGTCCCATTAATACTTCTCTTACCCCAGCATGTGTTTTTCTTCTAATTAGAAGGTACTCCTCGAATTACAACCCAAAGTGGGGCCCACAAACGTTTTTGCTTTAGGCTCCACAAAAGCTTCAGACAGACCTGCTTTTGTAGGGTGGCTAGATTTTGAAAAACAAAAATTCTGACATTTAGCAAACATAGAAGAAGGACTACATTGTGCACATCAGTCATGGTACACAACATGACATAAATGACAGCCCGTTCCAGCATAGAAGCACAGACATGGAGGCACTCAGGGAATACATTAAAAGCTACTTTTAAACCCAGCCTCAAGGTGTTCATTTGGGGCTAGATGTAGGTAATTGAAATTTACCGATTCGAAAATAACTAATTTTAGGATTCGGTATTTTCGAATCGGTATATGCTATGTAGCTAAAAAATCGGTAAAAATGACCGAATCGTTAAGATTCGGTATTTACCGAATCGGTATTTACCGATTCAGTAATTGCCATTCATTCCTATGGGCCTGGAGGCCCATAGGAATGAACTTCAATTACCGAATCGGTAAATACCGATTTGGTAAAAGGGGGAAAACATTGAAGGGTGGCAGGGTGTCACTTTGACACCCTGTTGCACCCCTCAATTGTGTATGGGTGCACATGTTGCAGACATACATGCCCTAAGGGCATGTATGTCTGCAACATGGCACTGAAGCAATTTGCTTAAAATTGCTTTGTTTTTTTTCCGTTATTTACCACCAACTTGTAGTTGGTGGTAAATAACGAATCCTAACATGGGATAGGCACTCATTTAAGTGCTCCCTACATTAGGAATATGGTAATTTACCAAATCGGTATTTAAGAAATCGGTAATTTACCGATTCGGTAAATTACCAATTCGGTAAATGACTGAATCCTTAATTTTTGCCCCCTACATCAGAAAAGCCTATTACCGGTCGGTAACAACCGTGATTCGTTAATTTCGGGCGCTACCGACCGGTAATAGCCTTCCTACATCTGGCCCTAAATTGTGTTCTGATAAGAGCTGCTAACTCGTCCTGCCCTTGAGTACATAAAAACCTCCCTACCTCCGTTTTCATATGGCCCTCTTTAAAAACTGGGGCATGGGCTAAATTAGTCAAAATATGTTGGGACAACAGGTGAAATCCAGGACGTCTGGTCAACCTGTGCTTTTGGGCTTTAGTATCCGATTATGAGAATCGGTTCAAACAATCACAAAACACACCCCTTCAGCCGCGGCCGGTAGTGGGAGAATTTCGTTGCTTGCACTGCATCAACAAATGCGATGCAGTGCGTGCAACAATTTTTTTTTATTTATTTATATGTCTACTTGCCTGTTAAACTCCGTAATCCATACATTACTACCCCTCACCCTGCCCCTCCCATTCCCCACGTCACCGCCCGGCCGGTACTCCCACTACCGGCCGCGCCTTACCTTACATAGGGTGACCAGACGTCCCGGATTGGCCCGGACAGTCCCGGTTTTCCACCAGCTGTCCTGGCAGATTTCGGCAATTTTGGCTCATACCCCTGTTTTTAGAGGGGTCGACTGAAAACAATGAGAGGCACTTTTTTGGGTGTTCTAAAGCTGTTCTCGTTAGCAGCTGTTATAAGTAAGCAATTCAATTAATAGGTAGGATGTTGGTTGTAGAAATTACATTTTATACATTTTCCTAATGCGTCTTCTGTGATCATATGTTGATGGGAGCTGTAATTTGAGGAACATCCTTTACGAGCGGATGTTACCCTGCAGTACCTTTACAACGCGTATTTTAGAACGCAAGTCGTAACTGCGACTTGCGCTGGAGGGTGCTAAAGGACAAGGAATAGTAGATTTACTATTCCAACACCTTCCCTACTGTACGTAGGCTGGTGTTGGAATAGTAAATTAAACTATTACTAAGTCCGCACCCCTACAGCGCAAGTCGTGGTAACGACTAAAATACGCGTTGTAACGGTATGCGTGGTAATACCACGCGTCGTAACAACGTACATCCCTGTAATTTCTGCGCCATTCTGTGGATGAAAAATTGTAGTCCCCCTTCTATTTTTCCAAAATGTCCAGGTTTTTAGTTCTCAAGATCTGGTCACCCTACCCTTACTGCACTGCTGTCTTCCCAGAGATTAATTTGTGTCAGTGGGGACCACCAGCCCTTATTTATGAGGGCCGGGCCTTACTTTTCAGCGTCAGACTTTGATCCAGAGAAAGAGAGAAAAGCAGAAGGAGGAAAAAAGAGAATCAGGAAAACTGTGATAAAAGGAGAAGACTGGGACAGAAGGAATCCGCAAGAGGGAGAGACATGGGGTGGAGTAAAGCCCAGGCAGCCGTGGTATTCGGCAACTCCGGCTTTCATCAGGACTGGCGGTCGGGCTCCTAAAACTTTTTTTAGGATCCTGCAGTCATATCTTTTTTTTTTTTTTACAAATTAAGCACAAATCCTGGGCCTATGTTAGCCCGCTGTAGTACCCGCTATATATGTTGTTTTAATGATTGTCAGTCTTGCCTCCTTAAACATAGTTTCCTGGCTGCGGGCCTGAAATAATGCCTGATCCTGCAAGGGTCAGGCATTGGAAGCAGCCATGGCCATCTTGACTGCATCCTCATCAAAGCTTGTTATTCTCTTCTCTACCTTTATTGATCAAAAGAGATCTGTTATGGTTGCCTTTAACTGATTTCCTTTCTAGTCGTAACCCCTGATTTACCTGGTATATTTTTACTTCTTTAATTGTAATTTTTCTTCTGCTCTTTCATTTTTACCTTATAGCATTTTTGGATATCTAATTTGTATTTTTGGTTGCCCTTCTTTTGCTCTTCCCCCTCCCCCTTCTCTCTTTCTCTCTCTACTATTTCTTTTCCCCCTCCCTCAGCACAAATACCTTTAAAAAGCTTTTTTCCTTGGTACAGCTTTTATATCCCTTTTTGGGACTGCATTGTACACTATTATTTTTAATATCATTTTCCCTCTACCATTGTCATATGTTTATGCAATGATGTTTTACTTTGCCTATTATTTTTCAATAAAGCTTTCTAAACTTAAAAAAAAAAGCTTGTTATTCTCAAGCCGGGTTGCACCTGTTAACCCCTCACGGTTCCTACTGCTTCCTAGCTTATTTTAAACTTTATTGTTATAACCGCGTTGAAGCTGGGACTCCTCTTCGCACATCCCGCTGCCTTGTGTATCACACCCAGGTGACCACTTCCGGAGAGCGCGAGCTTCGGGCTGCGCGCGCGGCTGAAGGGCTCTCGCGCTCTACGGCGATGAGCCCCGGACTGGAGATTAAAGAGGCGCCCGCGAGGAGGCATCCATCTTGCCCTTATTGTCACCGGCTGTGAAACTCATAACCCTGAGAAGCAGCAAGAATAATAACTCAACGAGGTGGTTACTGTGGCTAGAGCTGCTGCTGCAGGGGTCTGTGTGTCATCTGCAAGTCACCGGGGTGAGTAGCAGAGGGCTGGCTCAGCTTTTCATCATTAAAAGGCTTCGCTGGGCAGAAATAGCACCTGCGCTGGTTATACTCTGTTTTATTGTTATCCTTATCATTGGTAGTAGTATTCATGGACGTTAATTCACCAAAATGCCAGTGTGACATCACACGCCCTTTGACCTCCAATTTCACTCACACACACATACTTAGACAAAGTCACACATATACGCTCTCTCAAATAAACACCTTCTAACCCACAAGCACACACACACAACAATTGATCAATGAGGAGTTTGTGTAGCGCGGCTACTCGCCCATGAGCGTCACAAGGCGCTGAGGGCGGGGGGGGGGGGCTGTTGATCCGTCTAGTCGTCGAGGTTCAGATGAAGAGACAGATCTTGAGACCCTTCCTGAATTGGGCCAACGTTGCAGATTGCCTGAGGTGGAGGGGACAGGGTGTTCCAGGTCTTGGTTGCGCGGTAGGAGAAGGTTCTTCCTCCATTTCTGTTCCTGTGGATCCGTGGGACGGAGGACAGGGCGAGTTGGGCGGGGCGAAGTGGTCTCGCGGGTGTGTGGAATGCGAGGCGGTGGTTCAGATATTTTGGTCCTGCCTTGTGGAGTGCTTTGTAGACTTGTGTGAGGAGCTTGAAAGTGATTCTCTTGTTGACTGGGAGCCAGTGGAGTTGTTGGAGGTGTTGTGTTATGTGGCTGCAGTGAGGGATGTCGAGTACCAGGATGGTTGTGGCGTTATGAATGTTCTGTAGTTTCCTGAGCTGTTTATGGGTGACGCCGGCGTAGAGTGTGTTGCCGTAGTTAAGTCTGTTGGTGATGAGTTTGTGGGTGACTGTCTTTCTGGATTCTATGGTGATCCCTCCAAATGTCTATTGGAGCAGGCGGAGCGTGTGGAAGCAGGATGAGGATACTGCGTTGATTTGGGGGTTCATTGTGAGCGAGGAGTCCAGTATGATGCAGCGGTTGAGTGCGTGGTCCATAGGGGTGCAAGGTGGTCCCAGTGCGGGGCAAACAAGGAGTATATTTTATTTATTCGCCTTTAGTGTAATAAAAAAACGACATAAAATAAAGAGAGTGGATCCCCAGCTGCCCCTGTGTTCCTGCCCCTGAATTTTCCACCTCTGAGACCAGGGGTCGCAAAGGCAGTGCTGGCAGTAGCAAAGGGCAAACCAGGGGTCACAGCTGTGAACCCAGGCGACCCGTAAATGGCGTCATGGTAGTATTATTACAAGTGTATCTGCGCACTGTCACTGACTTTGCCAAAAAGGACATGAAATAGCCGATATTGGATCATAAATTCAAAGCTGGTTCTAGCAGGGGCCCCCAAAATGCTTTTAGCCCAGCCCCCCCAAATCCTTTAGATGTCCCTGCATTCCCACAGAAAAAATGCTCTTGTCATCAGTGAGTTGAATCAACTGTCTGCATATCCATCTATAGTCACTGGTGGCAAACCTTTTAATTAGGGGAAACAGAGGGGTATATTACCAAGCTATAGCGATAATTATCGCTAAGCTTGGTTTGCGGCCGACAAAAATATCGCCGAGCTTCGGCTATTTTTATCGCTTAGGAGCCTTGATATTATCAAGGTTTATCTCCTAAGCGATAAAAATCATAAATATCGCTGAAAAGTCAGCGATATTCATGCATTACCGAGCAAATGTTCTTAGCCATGTTATCCACCTACCATTGGATAACATGGCTGAGAACTGCTCTGGGCAGGCGTTAGCTTTTGGAGATAATCGCGCTTAGCGCGATTATTTCCAAAAGTAGGTGATAGGGGATAGCGATGTTAGCGACTGTTTCCAGTCGCTAACATCTTGGCGCACCCACTTTGCATATCACTAGCGATAATTATCGCTGACATGCAAAGTGGGCCCCTAAATGCCCGCTATCGCCTATTAGCTGTCGCTAACTGGTGTTAGCGACAGCTAGGTAATAAGGCGATTAAATTATCGCCGCTTTAGTGGGAAAAATTCCCGTTAAAGCGGCAATAAGGCCCTTGGTAATATGCCCCAGAATTCTTTTAGTGTAAGTAGATTAAAAACCATAGAAGAATAAAAAGTGTAGCAGTGATTGGCTTGAACTCCCATTACATGGGCAGGGGGTGGAGTCAACATTTTCCTGAAATCCCAAGGGGAAGCTAAGTATATATTTCATTCACAGTGTCAGTCTTGAATCGAAACAACAGACATCTCTCCCATCGCCACAAAGGTTTCGTTAAGAACATTGCCAGTAATCTGTCCAATCCTAAATTCATGTATGCTGCTACGCCTGACTTTAAAACCTCCGTCGCCAGTCTGTCAGAAATGAGAAAATTGTGCAGGGCCGTTTGAAGCCCCTTTTTACTAACGATTGGCGATCCTTCCGGGTTTTCAAATAAGTGTTGGTAGCCTACTTTCCGTAGGTGAGATTTCAGTGTTGCCAGCCATGGAATACTCTTGCCTTTTTCACATGCGAGGCAGTCTTGAATAATATCTTTAGTGAGGCTTGCCCCCGTATTCCTCCATAGTGCGAGCCATAATAGTGGAGGTCGGCCGTCTATGTAATCCTCAATATACGGGATATTCAATTCACTATTGAAAATAAAATTCGATGAGGAAATGGGAACTCCTAATATTCTTCTGCAAAACCTGTTTTCTTCCACTTGAATTGAATTACACTTATTAATACCCCATACCTCTGCCCCGTAGGTAGCTATTGGTCTAATCTGTATTTTAAAAATCTGCAGAGAGGGAGAAGGGCACCTCCCTTCCTTGGCTGTGGCAAGCTAAGCAGCCAGTTAACAGCTCCTGATAATTTATTGCTGCTCTGTGTAACATGTTCAGTCCATTAACCATTATCTGTAAACGTTATTCCCAGATATGAAAAGACGCGAGGGCATTTCAGAGAGGCCGCACCCACCATAAGTGTTTCCAGGTTCAATTTCCTTGGCCCTCTGGTCATTTTGTAAGATTTATGAAAAATGGTGTGTAAATCCAGGGATTTCATCAAATTTACAAATCCGTACACTAACTGTCGTAGGGCCCTTGGGGTACGTGCCATTAAAACTGCATCATCAGCGTACAGCAGCGAGGGAAGGAAGGAGCCCTTAACTTTGGGCACATCAAGGGTAGTGGTGAGTGAAAATAGGTGAAGATCATTTATGTATAAAATAAATAAAAGTGGAGCTAAACACACCCCTGTTTATTACTCCCCCTAAAAATTCTGATTGCCACGGAAACTGCCCCTTCAGTATTTATTCTTATTCTGGCTTTCATGTCTCTGTGCAAATAGGCTATAAAGTGCTCCAGTGCTGCATCCAAAGCAAGGGTTAACCCCTTCCGTGCTCATGAGTAACGGTGGGCGTGTGCGCATGATGGCCAGGGGCCGTCCGAATCCCTCCCACGAATAGAATGTCTAGCACCGCGGCGGAATTCGCGCCGCAGCCAAGGTGTTAAAAGAGCGGTCACAGCTTCGAACGGTTTATACTATCGAACGCTGTGGTCAAGTCCATGAATGCCAGATATAGAGGGGAGTTTTGTGCTATCAAGTATTTGCCAATCAATAGGTTAAGATTGAGACACTGCTCCACCGTTCCAATCTTTGATCTGAAGCTGTACTGACAAGGGTAAAAAATTGCTTTCTCAGTTGCCTAGTCTTTGATCCTTTTGTATAAGGCCCTACCCAGAATATTTAGTGTAGAGTCAAATAATGAGATTGGCCTGTAACAGCGTGGGCTCCGAGCGATTTCCCTTTTTAACCCCTTGGCTGCTGGGGGTTTTCCCCTGCTGTGCTGGGGGTCGGGGGGCACGCACAGCGCCCCCATGCTCATGACGAGCTCAGCTCGTCATGAGGCACAGTGCTCCTGTGCTCATGACAAGCTGAGCTCGTCACGACCACGCCCCTTTAATGGAATGCTCAGCAGAGCATGGGAATCAGCCCAGCGTGCGAGCGTTCCACGGGCCATGACGAGCTCAGCTCGTCATGAGCACCGGAGCACCGTGGCTCATGACGAGCTGAGTTCGTCATGGGCATGGGAGGGGTTAAAGATTGGTACTATTATTAAAGTTGACCATATGCTTGGTACGGGAAAGTATCCTAAACTGTTAAAAACGTTCAATAGCAGCGGGGGCCAAAAGCCTGGGTTTTATTTAAGAAGATCAATCGTTACCCCATCGGGACCTGGGGCCTTTCCCCCGATACACTGATTTATAGCCTCCTCGACTTCCCGCAGAATGAACTCTATTGGGGTAATATTTGTGGGCGGCATGTGGAGACTAGTGCGTACATTTTTGAAAAGTGCTGCTCCAGGCCTCGCTAGTTATGTTACAGTTAATTTTTCCCTCTGCCTGCTTAAACTGTTTCATTTCTTTTACTACTGCCCAAAAACGTTTGCTTTTCTTATTCTTGGCAATCAAGGCTCGGGAGTCCCATTGCTGGTGTAGGACTTTCTTTTGTCCGGAAATGATTACTTGCATGTAAGTCTTTCGTAGGCCTCTCGCCTCCCGCCTTGGGGTGGCCTTAAGAGCCTGAGGAAGTTGGCGGTTGGCAATAGAACATTGCTGGATAAACCATTTTAGTGTACTGCTGTGGGGTTTTATAGGTCTCTTATGCTCCTTCTTGATGAGGGAGCAAAGTTGTTCAAAAGCCGTAATCACTGGATGGGCCGTATGCTCTTCGCTAAGGCATGCCATAACCACAGGGAGATTGTCTTTATTAACTTCCTGGAATAGAGTAGCAGCCGCAACTGCCTTCCATATTAATCTAAGACCGTCCGATGAGGGTTCAAGGATACTTGCTCCAATTTCCATCAGATAGTGTGTTTGGGACCAGAGAGAGGACAACCTCAATTGGGTTGTGATCTCCAAAACCAGACACAATAACTTTCCCTGTTAGCAGCAAGCCCTTCAGATTTGGAGATACAAAAGGATAGTCAATTGTAGACATGTAGTCGCGCCCCCTGAAGGTAGGTAGTCCTGAGCAGTTGCCTAAAACAACCATAACGTTAGTTGATCATATGTTTCCTTTTTGGCTTTTTCTCTTTTCTTTTTTTATTGATTAGATACTGTATTTTAAAAAAATTGGAATGGATTGCGCCTAGGATTTTGGATTTGTCAGTATGATAACTCTGGAGTACTGGTGATAGCAAAACAAAATGCTAGGATTTTGGGGTTGTGAAGGGATTGTATGCCAGGTATGATCAAAGAATTGAAAATAAGGGACCCGGTCACTGTTGAATTCTGCCACTTTTTTATTTTGATCAGATTCTCACCCTAAGGTAATTGATCCTTGGGTGATGTATATACTTTTTTATATCCAATACAAGTTACATCACTTTGTATGTGCATTCGTAAGCCCTTATCTCATTTATCGGGCTTTTCTTCAGGGCTTTTATTTGGGTACCTGTGTAAAAATAGGGGGACATATTTTAGAGTGGGACCTTCAAATTTACCGTCGGTGGAAGGGAGTTATTTGCACTTGTTTATTACGTTCCGAGTGCAAATAACTCCCTTCCAACGACGGTAAATTTGAAGGTCCCACTCTAAAATATGTCCCCCTATTTTTACACAGGTACCCAACTAAAAGCCCTGAAGAAAAGCCCGATAAATGAGATACGGGCTTGGAAACGCGTCGGCTTTTTCACATTCGTCGTAAATACGAATGCACATCCCGCAAAAGGCCCTAGAAAGTCTTTGAATGCAACAGATGAAATAATGTTTACTAAGTTCTATGCCTTTGCGTGACCAGTCCTAGACTAGATGTAATCAGGATAACACAGGTCTGGTACTATAATTAGTTGGTAGGGTACAACCTAGAAGCCTGGTAAAAATGTTCTTTGGTAAATGTATTGTTTAACAGATAAATGTAATTCAATTGTTTTGTGTATTGTAAAAAGTGTGTACAGTATATGTGTAAATTCATGTTTTTGTACGGCAACGAGTAAAACCTCAGACTGTTTTTAGAAACATACAAAGTGATGTAACTTGTATTGGATATAAAAAAGTATATACATCACCCAAGGATCAATTACCTTAGGGTGAGAATCTGCTCAAAAAAATAAAGTGGCAGAATTCAACAGTGACCGGGTCCCTTATTTTCAATTATTGAGACGTTGTCCTACCCGGACACAGTGAAGGACACAACCCCACTCTTTTTACAAGGGATGATCAAAGGGCAAGAAAGGTGAGTGTTGAAAATGTTAGTCTGTCATTAGTTATGTTCTCTAGAAGCAATCTTTTCCAGGCAGCCTGCATCTCCAAACATGCCACATGCTGAGCCTTTGAGAGTAGATCTTCATTAATGTCTTTAAATTGTTTGCTTACTCCGGCTTGCAAAGTACCTGCAAAGATTGTGCTTGTGGTATGTCCTGGAAACTTTCTACACGTTTCGAAATTTCCAGGAAATGATAGTAACCTCTGTGAAGTTTTCCTACAGACGAAGAAAAAGAGCAATTGCATTTCTCTGTGGCATTATTAGTGTTTGCTCCACCCCCTAAACCGGCCGGGTAGAAGTTCCACCAATCTATATGAAATATTGACACTTGTCTGTGACTCAACCTGTTTAGATGGCCAATCCCTGTTTCTTTAAAATAATTTAATAAAGGCGCCACCTTTTCTTCAGTGTTAAAAAAAATGTTGAGATAGAATAATTGCTGTGTAGAAACTGTCTATTTGTTTAGAGGGAACACAAGCTAATGCAATTTGTTTTTCAATGGTGAACTGTACTTTAGTGTAACGGTGGGCGCCGAACTGTGCTCCGCCAGCGGAGTTTGCAGAGCTTTGAAAACTCTGCGCTCCGCTGGGAACGCGGAGTTCGGGCAAAAACTCCTACTCTGTGGCACAGTGGAGTTTGCCCCTGGTCCGGAGCCCACCCAAGGGGTGAGGACTGGAGTAGGGGACCAGCACTTACCTAGTCTGGCATTTTCCACCATGCCCGGGCTGCCCCCCTCCTCGCTGCACAGTCCTTGCAAGACGTACAACTTAGGGGTTTGCTGAATTACCACCGGAGAGGATGGTGAAGAGAAACTGTCGAGAAGGAGGGCAGTCCGGGCATGGCGGAGAACGCCAGACCAGGTAAGTGCTCTCTGCCTGCCAATGTGGGTGAAGCGGAGCAGAGTTTCTAGGCAACTCCGTGGAACTCCGCGTAGTGGGTTCCGCCCACCCTTAGTTTATTGTCAGACATACAGGGAGAGATTTTCCGATTTACTTTCCAGCGCTAAACTTGTTTAGCACTAAAAATAACAAGAAAATAATGCAAAGCAGCGCCTAGCGCTGCTTTACTGTACTTAGCTCCAAGGGAGTGTATCATGGGTGTATCATGGGTGGAGCATGGGCGTTCCCATGCAACCACCCAAGGTTTCTGACACAAAATCCTATTTACTAAATAAAATAGACAGGGTTTAGTGTCAGAAAATTGCGCCCTTTTGAAGTAGGCACAGCGAAGGTTTCCTTTACCGACTTTGTACGTGTGCTACACTTTACAGCACACACACAAAGAGGAAAAAGCGTTAAAGTCAGCCTAAGCATAGTATTTTGTACTGGAAGGGTTCCCTTCCACTACAAAACCTATGCCAGACCCACGGAGACACCCTTGCACCACGGTTCAAAGGTGTCTCCATGGTACATGACAGCTGATTTCAATGCTGGCACTATAGAAAGAGAAGGAGCGTGCCATATTTCTGTAAATTTCTGTAAATATGGCGCTCTCCTCCTGTCTCCTTTTCGCGCAGCGCAGCATTTGCGGCTGCAGCCCTGCGCTGCCTGATCAAATGGAAACTCTGCCCCATAGTCTCCTGCAGTGGAGGTTGTCTGTATTTTTCTCCATATGGCCTGGGTAAAACATAAAAAGAATCCCTGACTTTGGGTGTGAGGGCAGACTTTTTCCTTTACTGTAATGATTGCTAATTCAAAGTGAATCATTATTTTTCTTTTTGTTGTTTGTTTTTTCCTTGATTTCAGCCAATCATCTGTTACATGTAGAAGATTATCTTAGGGTAAACTGTAAACCTGGGGAACGTTAGTATTATTAATTTTAGTAAATTTGGGTGAATAGATCAGCTAAAGTTTAAAAAGTACCATCCACCATCCAAATCTCACTTTCTTCTATTTTTACTATGTTATGTAGGCTGCTGATACGTTAGTATGTGTTTCTGAGGGTGGTTTTTGCTGTACAGTAGAAAGGGTTTCATCAGGTATTGTTATGCCATTAAAGTTTTTGGATTGAAGGGAGATCTTTGCTTGCGTCTCTTTTGCTATTAATTACTCTTTTTAAATTTGCGGTGGCAGGCATTTCTCCAGCAACATGCGTAGGGACATTTTGAGCGACCTCTCTTAACACTCCATCTGAGGGCTCATCAGAAGAGCTGGCTAGTGCCTTAATTTGTGATAATGTTTTTCTAACTGTTATTTCAGTTGCAGATGCACTGTGGTTTTGTTTTGAGGTTCTTTCAACAAAGTCCACCAGTGTAACCCACTGCAGGAGATAGAGAAATAATTGACACTTCCAATGAGCCATTGGATCAGTATGCCTTACCTTACAACAAAGGTTCTCCCTTTGCCCGACATCATACGTGCCTATGCCGCTAGCGTGTTCGCCGACAAGATCTTCAGCCGTTAATGACATCACCACCTTCTATGATGGGCTTCAGATGAGAGCAGGGGAGCTTAATATCCAAGTGTAAGTTCCTAGTCTACAGTTTGTCATTATGGAGACATTGCAGCCTTGATCAGCTCCAAGGCCACTCTTGCTTTTGATTCCTGGGTTTGCAGAACCTACAGAGGAAAGATTCCTCTCTTCAACCACAACCAAAACGGCAACTTTAAGACTTCTAAATAAGTTCATGCCTTCTGTTCAAGACCAGGCATATTTAAGACAATTTCATAAACCAGAATTGGTTTAGTGGTCAGGAAAAGGTAGGCATCTGCCACGGAGATATCAGTGGCATAGGATTGAGAGAGTAAGCGCATTGACGCAGCAGGGCATGATGTTTGCGTTTGCTCATTGCCGGCATTTAAACCGGCCAGTGCCACTGCCCTTCTATGAAGTTATGACAGCCTTAGGTAAGACCCTGGCCACCTTCTCAGATACCTCCCAAGAGATCAGAGACAGGACTTTCAAAGCTCATGCAAGGGGGACAACTAGTTTCTAACCAAATAATCATTGCTTCTACTGAGTCTGCAGGTCTGGCCTTCACCATATGTATTTCACTCCGACCTACATCCTGGCTACGTCTGGCATTCCTGAATCCTAAAGCTCAATTAAATGCCATGAACCTCCCATGCACCACATCCATTCTATTTTTTTTCTTTTGTGGATGATGAGACAGAAAGGATGAAAATGGAGGCTAAGGCCTAGAAAACAGAAGACTTGGAAAAGAAGACAACATTCTTCAGATCTCAGTAGAGGTGCGTGGATCCCCGTTGCCATCAGAGGTAGAGGGTTCAATCACCACACCAGTCCTTCCAGCTGCAGCCACAAGGACAACAGCAACAATCAAGCCCCAGATGACCTGGCAGAGGTACAGGACATCAACCACCCTAGTGTCCCACCTCTTCTGGAAATCCCATCCTCATTCCAGGCAATGTCTTCCCCCCCCCCCCCCCGCACCCTGTTCTGTGTTCACCATTCCAGTGGAAGGGAGTGTTTCAAATCAAAAGCTAACAATTGACATTTGGCTCCCACAAATCATACAAAATGGTTATTTCTTTCAATTCAAATGCCCTTCCTCGCTCAGTCGCTCCAAAACATTCACTGAAACCTCAGCCTGTTACTAAGAATGGAAGTTCCATTGCTTCAGACATGCAGACTACAGCCTGTTCCTCTCTCTCAAAGAGGCAGAGTCATCTAGTCAGGATATGTTTTGGTTCACTATCAAGAATTCAGACCAACTCTGGACCTGAGATAAGCCAACAAATGGATCAAAAGACAGAAGTTAATAATGTTACCTCATACTAGATATACCCACACCCTATGAAAGAATGCTAGAAGTGCCCTGCGGACCTTCAAGAGTCTTATTTCCACCTTCCAGTGGTGAAAAGTCACAGAAAAGTCCTGAGCTTCGCAGTATCTCATTACCAGTACATAGGGGCAGATTTACTAGCCCCTTGTGACATCTTTACAACACCGTTGCGTCACTTATGTGACGCAGCGGTGTAGTAAACAATGAGCCTCTATGCAACAGATTTACAATGTGGCGCATCTAGTGAGATGCAGCCCTGCGCTACATTATACCTGCGTCAGGTATAATGTAGCGCAGGGTGTGCGTTCTGTCGCAAGGAAGCCCCGTAAAAGTGACGCAGTGAAATCTACAAGATTTCACGGAGTCACTTTTACGTCCCCACTGCGTCAAAACCCTACGCCTGCTTGTAGCAGGCATAAGGAGTGACGCAACGCTGCAAGTATAGGCCGCCCATGAGCAGTACTGGAGTTGCGTCGCGCTTGCGACACGACTCCAGCACTGTGTCACCTATACGCTGACAGATGCGTCACGCATCCGTCTCTCCTTGCGCCATGGCGAGCCACATTGTAAATGCAGCGCGTCCATGGTGGCGCAAGGGGTTCCTAACGTCACGCAAAATAACTGGCGCATCCCTGCTGATATGCAGGGATACGCCAGTTATTGTAAATCTGTCTCATAGTCTGTACCTGCAGCTTGAAATCGGCTCCGCAAACCTTGTAGATGGGCAGGTGTTTAGTAGCATCATAATTCTAGTAAAATCAGATAGAATCACATGTGTATTATACAAGAGTAATAAGAAAACATGACATTCAGTAAGGCCCAAACCAATATCTGGGAGCGAATACCTGTGAGCCAAACTAGTATGCGATATCGTGGAATAATTTGAATTGCAGCGACCAGAGTGGATCTGGAGGGGAACAATACGCATCATCGTGTCCCAGTTGTACGAGCGTACAATAGCGTCATTGGCATTCTCTATGTAATATGGAGACATGTATCTCACAAAGTCAATCTTGGATAGTCGTGCTGGAGTGGGGTAAATAAGTGTGCTGGGGTTGCCAGCTATCTTGAGGACAAGTCGTTGGTGGTTGCATCTGAGCATATAGTTCCCTAGTTGCGTCACAGAAGACAAGACTTTTAGACCATTGCGCTATGGTGGGGCGGCGGGCGCTTCCCCTATGTATTGCAATATCACACTTTGCAGGAAGGAGTGTGATTGTGACAAACCGCCGGACCTCCTGTGGGACATCGTGTACAAATCCCAGTAATGCCAGCAGGGGGTCGCTGCCATTGTCATTTACACCATCTGGGATGTACGTGAAAAATTGTCAGTCCAGTAACTACCTATGTGGGGGCACATCCAAGCAGGAAACATCCTTTACAACGCAACCATTACATCGCACTACACTTACAACGCAGTCATTACATCGCAACATCCTTTACAACGCATGTCACTACAACACAGGCATTACAAGCATGACACTACATCGCATGTCAGTACAACGCAGGCATTAACAATGCATACCATTACAACGTATAGTACCCCTACACTATCCAACACTTACCCTACTATTGCACCCTTTGGAGTTAGAATAGTCATTTCTACCCATATACTATCCAACACTTACCTTAAATGCAAGGTAATGGTACGCGATGTAATGGAATGTGTTGTAAAGGCAGTTTCTAAAATTGCGATGTAGTGTCATGCGATGTAAATGGAGTGCGTTGTAAAGGATGTTGCGATGTAAAAACTGTGTTGTAAAGGCATGCGTTGTAAATGTATCCGTTGTAACATCATACATTCCATCGAAGCCAAGTGTAAGAAGTCTGCATCTGTGGTGTTGCATTTGGGGCAGATCAATGAGCGTGTGGGGTCAATCCTAGCCTGGAGACTGAGGGTCATGTAGGTGCATCAAAGGAACTTAAAATGCAGCAGTTTGTGTCTGGGGCTGAATGTCCTTGGGGTCCCAGGGTATTCCGGTGGGTAGGATGACATTTAGGGGTGTAGAGTCGGCTAGGTCCCGATTGACCTTGTCATATGGTAGGCGAGCGCCCCTGTGGAACCAGCGGTACACATATTGACACTGAGCTACCAAATAATTAAGATGAAAATGGGCACACCAAAGCCTACCCTTGCATAAGAAAGAATCAGCGCACGCCAACCAACTTGTGGCCCAGAGCCGGCACAAATCAACCGCAGCAGGAGACCCCTCAGAGTGGCAAATAAAGCATTGGTGAGAGGATTGGGTATACTGAGAAACGAATAAAGAAATCTCGGCAGTAAATGTAAATGTACAGGAATTTATATAGCGCAAATCACCAAGCGGTTTCTAAGCGCTTGCTTAGGGAACCCGTCCTGGTATTCCCCTGTGAGATAACCCCGGCAGGGTATCCGCAAGGTGAAAACCAGGCATCCCACCGCGAGGGGCCGTTGAGGAGATTAAGCAAGCTATTGCCCAGAGTCGCAGAGTGTGAACCCGTGAATCGAGTAGGCACCGGAGCGAGAATTGTCGAGTCCATGGACATTTTAGGACTCAAGACCCCGCCGAGCCGGGAATTGAACCCTGGTCCCGGGCTGACCTCTGCTTCCAGGTCTGCCTCCTCTAACCAGTGAGCCACACTTCTCACACTTTTTCGCAGTACAACCATTTTAATTACTGCAATACGCCTAGCCATTGATAACAGTATTTTAATCCACCGTTCGACCCAATGCCGGCGTGCTGCACTTGTCTCAGACCACTGCCCATTGTTGCGTGCTTCCAGACAGCCTGGAGCTGTCCTCCAGAGGTGTTCCTGTTTCCGCCCCGTTGCCTGCCCGTGAGTTGCGTCTCCAGTGCCCACCTTTCTTGCCTACTTCCGTGCCAAGCAACACTGCGCGCTCCACTCCTGAGTGTTACCACCTCTGTCTGAGGTCATCCCGTCTCTTGGATGCTGGATTCCGCAGTGGGTCTATCCTGCTCTCTTTGTCACTGCCCTCAGTCTCTGGCTCTTGATGGGGTACATCATGGCTGTGGAATGGGGAGTAATCAAAATGCCTATTGTCCTGTGTTCTATACAGGGCCCATTGTAGTTTTCTCTATGATAGCCGAACTGAGCCAGACACAGGCCGCATTAGCTTTGCACACGTTACGTTTTTGTTTCTGTGCCACATTATATTTTCACACAGAACCTGCAGTTGTTTTCTCATTCTGTTCTTAGCTTGAATTGAGTCTGTACAGCAGACAAGGTCAAACAACAATGTCCATTGTTATTTTGTTCTGGTCAGACATTCGCACCTACACACAACAAAGAAGCTATTGTTTATGAACATGTAAACCTTGTCATATAAATATGCAGAGCAAGTTAACAAACAGAGAGAGATAGATATTTCCTGAGAGATGATCACGACTGTATCTGAGAGGTAGAACGTCCATCTGTGTAGGCCAAGGTACGGGGTCCGCTGATAAACCCACAGATCTTTGCTGTATAATCGGTTTGCTTCTGCAGAAGGGGAGATGAGTTAGGCTATACTGTCTTATAATCTGACGGGGATTTTCATAATATAGGTTTTATTGACAATGCTTATGATATTTATGCTAGGCAGTTGTTTTCTGATTGTGGCACTAATAATGCATTCTAGAGCACGATAGCTTAAATAAACATTTCAAACTTCCTTCGTGTCTCTTTTATATCTTATTGTGGATAAATATGAGTGTGTGAGCAAAAGGAAGTGTTCTGTCACCCCGATTCCTAAGAGGGTCAGGAGTGTTGTGTTCTAGGGTGTCAAATCACTTGTCTCACTGGTTAGGGGGGCAAGTGAGACACTATAGCTATTCGGACTCTGGCTCATCATTCTGAGGTGATGTGGTGACTCCGTCCCCATCTACTAATGTTCTATAGTCCAAAGCATAGTTCTGATCTTGAGCAGAATCCCTGCAACACTACCTGTACTACTGCCGTCCTTGAGTGGAGTCGCTGCTCTGTGTATGAAAATAACTCCTACCTTCTGGTGCATGAAAAATATCACCAAAACAACAAATCTGTTCCGCTGGTTCTGCACGCACATGCCTGTAGAAGTCTTAGGGATGTACCTTTAATCGGAGCGCCTCTAAGCCAAAATTAACCCTTTCACTGCGGTGGCTATTCCGCCACAGTGCTAAGGGGCAGGGGGGCCGCGGGGCGCTCCCGCGCTTGTGACGGAACCGCTCCGTCACGGCCCTCGGGTGAGCTGTGTTTGTGACGGAACGGTTCCGTCACGGCCCCGCCCGCTCAATAGAACGCTCAGCGCAGGCGCGGAATTCGAGCCGCGCAAGCGTGGCGAGCGGGCCGTGACGGAACCGTTCCGTCACCAGCACAGCCCAACCGAGGGGCGTGATGGAACGGTTCCGTCACAAGCGTGGGAGGGGTTAAACTTGCCTTGATCTCTTCAATCATGGCTACAGGCTGCCTGGATGTGCCTCCCCCCAGTTTTTCCAAGGGCTTGAAAAACATAGTCCCACTAGCCATTACAATCGTAATGTTACTTATCTTGCCTTTTATGAAAAGGGGTTGTTTTGTGAGCAATGTGAAGTAAATAACTGGAGTATCTTAGTGGGCCAAAGTGAATGCGACATTGTTGTAGAGATTATATATCACGAGGCAATCACCTTTGAATGCCATCTCCCCCTTTACACGGTGTTTCACAAGCATCAGCGTCAAGTATGCCTACTCATATAATACATGCATATTCTATGGTTTGCTCAATCATTTCATTTTGCCCTGATTATGACCCCTTTGACTTTGTGGGGTTGAAACACTGTTGATGCTTTGGGCAGATGGGAAGGGTTTAAAGCCCTCACATTTCTAATTTGTTTTGGATCTATGGATGATCTTAAAAGTTAATTGTTCCAATGCCAGTGTTTGTTTGCTATTAACACGTTATGTATTGTTTAGTGTTTTTGTTGTGTAATAAGTTGAGCACTAAGGGGCAGATTTACTACTTCTGGCGCATCTCTGCTAATCAGCAAGGATGCACCAGAAGAGTTGTGTCGGAACTGCCCACCCATGCGCCACCACTGATGCCCCGCATTTACAATGCAGCGCACCATGGCGCACGGATGGGCAGATGCGTGTCACATCCCCAGTCGGAAAGACGGCGCATTGCTGGAATTGTCTTGCAAGTACGACGCAGCTCCAGCAAGGCTCGGGGTGCCCCTATGGCTAACATGCCGCGTCAATCTTTACGCCTGCTTCAAGCAGGCGCAGGGTTTTGATGGAGCATGGCCGTAAAAGAGCCCCTAAGGATTGCTTTTGTGCAGAAATATGTCAAAAAAGAGTCCTGGCTGTAACGCACCATGGCGCAAGGGTGCCTGGTTTGGCGCTTGGCAGTACTCAGTAGCCGCGAGAGAGCAGAAACGCATCAAATCTTATTAGAACATTGGAATGTTCCTGTCACCAAACGAAGCATGTTGTCTTGCTGCATTGCATTGTGTGAAATGTTAACCACATCGCTGCGGCGACTATGCCGCCGCTGCGCTAATGGGGCCGGGCGGCCGCATGCTGGTGACGGAACCGCTCCGTCATCAGCCGCGGTTGGGCTGTGCTCATGACGGAGCGGTTCCGTCACGGCCCCGTCCGCTCAATAGAACGCCCAGCGCAGGCGCGGAATCAGCGCCGTGCAGGCGCGGTGGCCGGGCCATGACGGAACCGCTCCGTCATCAGCACAGCGCCACCGCAGCTGATGACGGAGCGGTTCCGTCATCAGCATCGAAAGGCTTAATACATCTGCCCCCAAGGGTTTCATATGAAAATGTGAGGTCACATCTTTGTTGCCCAGTACTAAAATAAGGGGGAGCAGTGAGGCCTTTCTAAGCAGATTTAACCTTCTCAAAACGGTGCTTTCCTCCTCTAACTGTGTTCTGCAATTCTGATTTCCACAGAGCTGCGACCCATGGAGTATAGATCAGAGTGCCTATGCACTTTAGATCTCTTGTGTCTCAGTAGCTGCATCCAATCACATTATTTGTTGACACTGAGGATTGCTCCACACTGCCTGCTGCATGCCTTTGGCTCACATAAGTAAGCAGGCATATCAACCACATCCAGGTGTTTTACACCAATCTTGAAAATAGGAATATTAGGTCTTAATAGTTTAATAATTATAACCATGGTTTTCTGCAGGTTATTAATAGGCAGACTTTTCATAGTGCAGAATTCCACAGACTCCTTCAAAAGAATGAATTCCTAGAACACTGTCCTCTTCCCAAACAGCCTCCACCTGCCACAGCCAGCCCAGGGATAAACAAACAAAGGTGGTCTGAGAATGGACCATCAGTGAACACCCTGCCCCATGGGATAACCCTCAGCACATGCTTCCTACTTCCTGTAACTCACCTCAGGAAAAATTGTCTTGGTCCATCACCTATATAGACACCTTAAGCATTCTTTGATCTGCCCCCATACATTCCAGGATTTCTCACAACTTCCCTCGGTCAGCCTTGTTTAAGGCTGTTAGGAGAAGAACATACATATTACACAGCACAGGCAGACCAGGTCGGAGGACTTCAGGGAAGTGATAAACAATGCTTTATATGGACTGTAGAAACTATTATCTAGTAATTTTCTGGATTCCTGACTTGTGGTTTAACTTGAGTATCTTGAGTCTTCATTAAGAGAACAGAAAGAGGGTCCTTCTGCTGGAACAAAAAATGGGCAAAGTGTGTTTCGCGATATCAAAGTCGCGTCATCAGGGCCCATACATAGTCCAATTGCTGTTCGACATCCAAAGTTCATAAAATATATACTTCATGTGAGAAGTTGGCCTGGTATATGATGTTCACTATTCTAGTGAGCACCTTGCACCAGTCCAAACAACCCTTATGGTGATGGTTGTAAAGTCAACCTTATAGACCAGCTATCCTAGTGGTAGCATGGACAAAAGCAGTCTCAGGCTAAACTCAAGAGGGCATGTGAAGCCAGCTGTTTTACCATATGCAAACCTTTTAATATCAAATGAAAGGACACCACACAGGTTATATATTCAAAATATATATGTATTTATTTCTAAACAACCCCCTGAACTCTTTATGAGCACAGGAGCACAAGCGCATAATAAGAAACTTAATATAACATACAAAAGTTGCACAAATATGGATAGGCCCTGGAGGCCCGCTAAACCATATACTAAAATAGTGGTATAAGAACCACGTCACGAACAATGGTAAGGCCTAGGGCCTTGGGAATCGCTGGGGCTACACTGGACTAACAGCAGTTAGGGAGCAGGAGGCCCACAGGATGCGGGTGCAGTGTCTAAATGCACACACGTGCACACATAGAAGTCAATGGATGCATAAAGTTAGAAAGTTAGAGTTTTAGGAGTCTTCCGACTGGACTAGAAACTAACCACTTGAAACTAGGACACCAGGAGTGTAAACCTTTACAGGAGCACCACAGTACTCGCGTTACCTCACCCACAGGAAGCGGGTGCATAGGTGTCAAAGTGTGTTGGGTTTCGTCATGGAGTTCTATGGAGCCTTGGAGAAAAGATGCTGCAGGCGACCAGGAGAGAAGAGTCCGGTTGGATCCAAGGGCGGATCGAGGATGAGGAGTACCTGAAAGCAGAGGGGACAGAGTCTGGGTCACTAGCCAGAGACCAGGATGGAACCAGGAAGGAACCAGGCGATGTCGGGAAGCGATCAGGTGCTGTCATGAAGTTTGTCTCCGCTGCCACGTGGACCAAGAGGTGTCGACGACAACCAGGAGCTGGGCACGGACTGTCCAACAAAGGCTCTCGCTGTTGGCGGTGTCGGTTCTCGATTCGGAATCAACAGGCCTTGGCAAATGCAACCCACGCAGGAATAAAAGATGGCTTCTGGATCAGACCAGCAAGGTCTGATGGGCTGCTCCTTTTCAGGGGAGCAAGGACCAGTCTGGAGCAACCAGACCAGCATTGCAAATTCAAGTTTTCGCTGTCATAGAGGTCACTAAATAACGGGCAAGAGACCGGACAGACGCGTCAAGCAGGAAAATGCAAAAGGGCCCCACGCAGCACTCGTGAGTGTGGAGAGGTGATCTTCGGTGCAATGGATGCTCAGGGCTGGAGCTTTTCAATCCCCAATGCACAACTTCAAGGGTGCCTTGAAAGCTGCATGGATAGCAATTTGCTGGCTTTCCAAGATGGCCAGTCCCACGTCTCTCGTCGCCTCCACGGGTCTCAGCTTTGCTGTGGCTGCGGATCGGGCTGTTGGATGTCTGAAAGACCGGGTCTTGTCAGGCTCTGTTGTTTGAGCTCCAGCGGGAGCAACGACAAAGCAAACTGTTGAGCGCTTGATGGTGCCTGCTTGCACAGGGTGGTGACTCCTTGACCACAAGGGAGATTCTTTAGTCTTCTACATCGAGTAGGATGTCGAAGGGTCCAGAGTTTCATATCAGAGTTTCAGTCAGGATTATCTAAAGTCTTGGGACTCAGCTCCTACCTTTATTCCAAATCAAGGGGCTGGATTACCTGCTAGGTCCCTCCTATGGGTGGGACCCAGGAAGGGGGTGGTTACACCCCTTTCCCTTTGTCCAGTTTCACTCCAGAGCTGGGGCTGGAGTGCCCCAGCACCGGTTTGAACTGGACTATGCATGGGACACCTTGTGTGCCCCAGGCAGTGTCTCATTTCATTCAGCCCTCCCTGCCCCAAAACACTATGGCCTATCTGGGGTGGTGCTCGCACCTCCCAAGACAGGAAACCTATTGTCCAAGCCTCCCTCGCTGGAAGGACTCCCAGCAGCAGGAGGTCAGACTTGTGTCTGTGACAGTAGCATCCATTTTGTGATGCTCTGGTTAACTTTAACCAGGATTAATGGAAGTAACATGTCTTCTCCCTCTAGAAGGGTGGAATGCTACCCCCGTTGCCAGAACTGGCGAGGGGGTAGTATTCCAAAGTGTATGACACCTTACCCGACATGTTTTGATAAAGCCAAACCAAAGATAGCATTTAACCGCGAGGTTCATAATGCACTTAAGAGTATTTGGTATGGCATTATCCTACAACAGCTATAAGGACATGGTTCCGAAAGCTGCAGACAGGCTCAGCTCATGCTAGAGCACCATCTCACACATAACCAAGCACTCTGCCTCCAGGATTGTTAAGGCCTGCCATAGGAGTGACTTATAGGTATATATGTGTCCAGATATAGGGTTAAACATAGGAATACTATATCTAAGCAAGGGGTGATTACACAACCTTGCCCCAGCTGAGTGATCAGCCAGTTGTGTCAGTTTGGATGGCCAGCCAGGGGTGGCAAAAGATATGCTGCAGCCCCTGTTAGGCCTTGGATGCACCTATGCCCTGGGTACCTATAGTACACTGTACAGGGCTCATAAGGTGACCCAATATCCAATTAGTTATGTACCTAGGGTACATGGAGTCCATTTTACAGAGAGAGCAGATAGCCTGGGGCCCTGATTAGCAGGATCCCAGGCCAACTAAGTTGAAAACCAGCTAAACACAAAGCAAAAAATCTGGGGTAACCATAGTCAGGTATCCACCTTCCTACACTTCATATACGTATTATTACCCATATCAGGAATACCAGTACACAGGTAGTAACCGATTTAATTAGAGTGTTTCAACAGTCATAGGCTGATACGTGTTCGGTTTGATAAATCACCCTTCATGGATTTACATCTACATAAACCATCCCTCATGTCCACTTCAAGTGTAACGGGTAAATTGTCCCAGCCTGTCCGTGTTGCATATGTGAGTGCCAAGGGGAAGGCACCGCATAACTTTGAGGTCTCGTCTTTTTGATTATTTAAGCTTTTTTCTCCTTCCTGGGCTTGGTACATCTTACACAACAGGGCTTGTACATCACCACATAATTTGTGATGGTGACCTGTGCTGGGCTTAAAGTGGGATGAAAAAACTGGGGGGAGGGTCTCTCAAGGGGGCGTGACCAATGCAATTAAGGGCGTGGCTTAAAACACGTAAGCTAAACATTTGTGCTTAGCATAGTGTGCTGCCCAACTGGTATTTTGTTGTTTCTGTCATTGCACCCAGATATATGATACAAGTAACATCATACTTAAGTCAGGATTATTGGCTTTGTCAATGGTTGTTAGTTGCATAAGATAAATAAGCAGCAACTATGGCTTGTATATAATATTGAAAAAGCTTCCACTTAAAGCCCTGGTGACACCACAACAGTGTTGCTGCTCCTGAGTTTCAAAAAGAGAAGAGAAATCCAGAGAGAAAATGACTCTTTAAAGGATTTCCCTGCCCCTAAAACGCTCGAAAAAACGGACCGCCTGTGCCAGGGCACATAACAGAGCCCGATAGAGACCCGTTTCGAGGCCTCCTTAAAAAACTGCCGGTGCTCAGACCCGGTGAGACCCGGCCCACTTAAAGCCCCGCCCCTTTGCTGCTCCTGAAACCCCCTGTAGGTGTGAAATGCTGCATCTGTTCTCGAAAGCAGTTCAATCGCTGCAGCATCTGGGTCGCCATGATTTTTGTCAGGGGGTGTGTCTTTTGTTTTTTTACCACTTTTCTGTTCTTCTTTTTAAAGATGGAGATATTGTCACTCCCAAGGCCTTAGGTAGGAGCCACCCCATGAACAAGAATTAGTTGACTATTTTGAAAATGTGTGAATCCAAAAGTTCTGTTTCAGTCCTGAAAAGGTCCGCGCGGGCACTCTGTGGGTGCCTGGTGCTTTTCTGAAATCAAATCAATCTTTATTCGGCTATTTCCAGCCATAAAGGAAAGCAGATACAAAATACACATTACAACCAAAAAATATGAGTGTTAAACAGGTGTGAATTTTGTTAAAAACAAATCATCATATCTTTTAGAGGTGGCCTATGTATATTGCATAATCAATACAACAATAGGTTGAAGATACATTTATAAAATAATCAGGACCAGCAAGAATCATTTCATATCAGATGCACAGGATATTAATAGTGATTATGTCTTTATCGGGCCTATGAAAATGTACAGAGCAGAGTAAAGTGTGACGTGCTTGTTTCAAAACAAAGCCTGAATCATGTATTGCTCTCTTTGTTGACCACCCAGTGTATAAAATATCTGGAATACCATTAGAAAATACACATATAAAAAGCCACATTATAACAACAGAAAGGGGTTATAAACATAACGTAATGTGTATTTGTAAAGCGGACATTCACCGCAAAGGGTATCTTGGCGCTGAATAACAGATGTTTATTGGTATACCCAACTTGATGGTATTCGTTTTCAGGGATTTGAACCTGTGATTTGGGGTGGGCCGAATGTGCGTAGTCGCGCTACGCAAAGCTCCGCGAAATGGTAAAAAACCTCCACGAGCACACAAAAGTTCTGCGAACACGCGGAATTGCTTGTTCCGCCCGTTCGCAATGCTTTTTTCCTGTTCGCAAGCACTGTTTGCATCCTCGGGGAGAAATATCTTGCGAACACGCATTTTGAAAGCACGAACAAGCAAAAATTCTGCGAAGCCGCAGATCGCAGAATTTTGGACAATTTTGCATTCTCCGCAGAACATGAAATTACCCAAATTCCACGAGCGGAAAGGAATTTACCGCCCAGGCCTACCTGCGACTATGAGGTCAAACAAAAGCCCCTACCGTGGACGCATTAGTTCACTAAGTCACCAGACTCGGCTAATATACATTTTCCAGTTAAACTATTCAAGACAATCTACGAGGTTGCATTGCAGACAGATCTTTTCCAAATATTAACAGCAGCCTGGATAAATGACGCAAACGATGCAGCAGTAAACAACTAAGGGAGCATCTGTAAAACGATCAGGGCCCGGCGGCACTTTCTCTGGTTGGACCCCCGAAGGGTTAATAATGGGTATCTCAGATCAGAGCAGGGCGGCACTATCTCAGGTTGGCCACCCAAAGTATTGGTAATAGGTATCTCAGACTGGGGCCTGGCGGCACCATCTCAGGTTGGCCACCCGAAGGGTTAATAATAGGTATCTGATCAGAGCAGGGCGGGACTATCTCAGGTTGGCCAACCGAAGGGTTAATAATAGGTATCTGATCAGAGCAGGGCGGCACTATCTCAGGTTGGCCACCCGAAGGGTTAATAATAGGTATCTGATCAGAGCAGGGCGGGACTATCTCAGGTTGGCCAACCGAAGGGTTAATAATAGGTATCTGATCAGAGCAGGGCGGCACTATCTCAGGTTGGCCACCCGAAGGGTTAATATTAGGTATCTGATCAGAGCAGGGCGGCACTATCTCAGGTTGGCCACCCGAAGGGTTAATATTAGGTATCTGATCAGAGCAGGGCGGCACTATCTCTGGCTGGCCACCCGAAGGGTTAATAATGGGTATCTCAGATCAGAGCAGGGCGGCACAATATCAGGTTGGCCACCCAAAGTATTGGTAATAGGTATGTCAGACTGGGGCCAGGCGGCACCATCTCAGGTTGGCCACCCGAAGGGTTAATAATAGGTATCTCAGATCGGGCCGGGCGGCACTATCGCTGGTTGGCCACCTGAAGGATTGGTAATAGGTACCTCAAACTGGGGTGGGGCGTCACTATTTCAGATTGGCCACCTGAAGGATTGGTAACAGGTATCTCAGATCGGGCTGGCCGGCACTATCTGGGGTTTGCCACCCAAAGGATTGGTAATAGGTATCTCAGATCGGGTCGGCCGGCACTATCTCGGGTTGGCCACCCAAAGGATTGGTAATAGGTATCTCAGTTCGGGCCGGCCGGCACTATCTCAGTTTGGCCACCCAAAGGATTCGTAAGAGGTATCTCAGATCGGAGCTGTGTGGTACTAGCTCAGGTTGGCCATCCGAAGAACTTGTAATAGGTATCTCAGATCAGGCCGGGCGGCACTATGTCAGGCTGCTCATCCGAAGAATTGGTAATAGGTATCTCAGATTGAGCAGGGCAGCACTATCTCAGGTTGGCCACCCGAAGGACTGGTAACAGGTATCTCAGATCAGGGTGGAATAGCACTATCTAAGGTTGGCTACCCAAAGGATTGAAAAAAGGTATCTCAGATCAGGTCGGGCGGCACTATCTCACTTTGGACACCCGAAGGATTGGTATTAGGTATCTCAGACTGGGGCCGGGCGGCACCATCTCAGGTTGGCCACCCGAAGGGTTAATAATAGGTATCTCAGATCGGGCCGGGCGGTACTATCGCTGGTTGGCCACCTGAAGGATTGGTAATAGGTACCTCAAACTGGGGTGGGGCGTCACTATTTCAGATTGGCCACCTGAAGGATTGGTAATAGGTATGTCAGATCGGGCCGGCCAGCACTATCTCGGGTTGGCCACCCAAAGGATTGGTAATAGGTATCTCAGTTCGGGCCGGGCGGCACTATCTCGGGTTGGCCACCCAAAGGATTGGTAATAGGTATCTCAGATCGGGACGGCCGGCACTATCTCGGGTTGGCCACCCAAAGGATTGGTAATAGATATCTCAGACCGGGCCGGCCGGCACTATCTCGGGTTGGCCACCCAAAGGATTGGTAATAGGTATCTCAGATCGGGCCGGCCGGCACTATCTTGGGTTGGCCACCCAAAGGATTGGTAATAGGTATCTCAGTTTGGGCCAGCCAGCACTATCTCAGTTTGGCCACCCGAAGGATTCGTAAGAGGTATCTCAGATCGGAGCTGTGTGGTACTAGCTCAGGTTGGCCATCCGAAGGACTTGTAACAGGTATCTCAGATCAGGCCGGGCGGCACGATGTCAGGTTGCTCATCCGAAGAATTGGTAATAGGTATCTCAGATTGAGCAGGGCAGCACTATCTCAGGTTGGCCACCCGAAGGACTGGGAATAGGTATCTCAGATCAGGGCTTCATAGCACTATCTAAGGTTGGCTACCCAAAGGATTGAAAAAAGGTATCTCAGATCAGGTCGGGCGGCACTATCTCACTTTGGACACCCGAAGGATTGGTATTAGGTATCTCAGATCGGGCCGGGCGGCACCATCTCAGGTTGGCCACCCAGAGGATTGGTAATAGGTATCTCACATCGGGCTGGATGGCACTATCTAAGGTTGGCCACGGAAGGATTGGTAATAGGTATTTCTTCCTCTGGCCTGTATATACTTTACAAAATAAAATAAAGTGAATGTGCTTTGAGGCGAGATTTTATCGCAACAACATGGAATACCCACTTTGTTCCCAAAGCCACCTGGCAGATCGGTTACCAGATGGTTAACCAGGTTTAACCCGAAAAGAGTCAGGTAACCCTTGCTTGGGTACTCATAGTATACTTAAGATAAGGTTCGAAGACACAAGAGGTTGAAACAATAGCGGCTGACAAGACTGTAGAATTACTAGACTCTGACAACCAACGAACCCTCTGCACATTTTCCAGAAAAGTCTTAGTTTATGGCAGGACTTCCATAACCTTCGCCAAACTCCACAAATCCACCTCACCATTAAATAGTCAATATTTCTTGACGGTACCTCATCCTATAGGTAGGTTTTGGGGGGTGTCCGTTCTTATCTTCCCAGTGTACTCTCAACCCAAGGGCCTTCACGGTCATGCGTTAGAGTCCCACAAATGCAACCCTGAGGCTGGGGTAATATGGTGAAGGTTAGGGTTGATCCAATGCTCTTCTCCACAGTCAGTTTATTTGCTATGGTACCTGGGATGATTGTAATTGTATCTATGTACATGCATGCATACGTTCAGCACAAGCCATGCCAAAAGGCTGCAAAGTGCAATACATAGTGAAAGACAAGCGTTAAAGTCGGCAAGTAATTGTAGAGGAAGCCGCGATGTGGACGGCTAATGCGTTGCGGGGTAGTGTTCTCTAAAGACAGGAGTCTTCTACTCTTTCCCGGATGTGAGCAGTGCCGGAGCTGTCCCTAGGATGTTGTTCCAGATCCAGGCGCATAGATGCAAGAGGCCTGTGTCTTGTTTTTTTCCTTTTTACATCTTAGTCTGCAGTCTGTGGGTGCTGGCAACCAACAGAGGTGGTGAGCTTGTTGTTATGATCTACTGTTTGCCTTTCCCCTTGTTTGTGTATCTCTTCCCTACGGCTCAGCCAGAATGAGTGCTGGTGTGCTTGGAGATGTCTGGAATGTTGGATTATTGATGATGTCGTGGAATGCACGGGTGCCTGGTGAGGCTGGGAGTGTCAGTTGGAGTGAGCAGGCTGAGCAGCAGGGAGGTTGCTCCTGGTGGGGCATCACCGGGACTTTGCATCTTCCAGTAACTTATCTGAAGCTGTATCAGTGCATAAACCTACAACGTACTTATACAAGACTTGACTACAGGAGTATCTGTTATTTACAACACTTGTCTGCACTATACAAGAGGGTGCTGGTCGGGATTGTTTTGTGAACGGTGCAGCTGGTTTTGCAGATGGTGCGTGCCGTCAGGTGCAGCCAATAGAGTTCCAACAGGATGGGGGAGATCTGGTCATGTTTCGTCTGGCCATAGATGAGACTACTCCGCGTGTAGGATGCCGCTAAGGAGTCAGTGAGGCCATGGAGCAGAGACTTACAACCATCCAGGTGCAAGAGTACAAGGGCTTGAACAGCAGTTCTGGATTTCTGGAGTAACTTTGTTAAAATCAGCAGTACCTATGAACCCTGGTCCCCTAGAGGCCCTTAGGTCCAGCAGTCCATAAAAAGTCCCACAAACACTCAAAGCAGGCCACACCCTGGCCTGTCAGTGCAGCCCGTGTGACACAGCCAGATTGCCCTATAGACCAGTTCGACCCTGCTGTGCACACTTGAGCGTAGATGCCTAGGACAGGACCATAAAGCGATTCCCAAATGTGAAATAAAGATGCATGGGTGTGCGCATTGTCATGTGAAATAAACATGCATGTGTGTGCGCAGTGTCATGTGAAATAAAGATGCATGGATGTGCGCACATTCATGTGAAATAAACATGCATGGGTGTGCGCACCGTCACGTGAAATAAACATGCATGGGTGTGCGTACATTCATGTGAATTAAACATGCATGGGTCTGCGCTGTGTCATGTGAAATAAACATGCATGGGTGTGCGCACAGTCATGTGAAATAAACATGCATGGGTGTGCGCACGGTCTGTGAAATAAACATGCATGGGTGTGCGCGCTGTCATGTGAAATAAACATGCATGGGTGTGCGCGCTGTCATGTGGAATAAACATGCATTGGTGTGCGTACATTCATGTGAAATAAACATACATGGGTGTGCGCATATTTATGTGAAATAAACATGCATGGGTGTGCGCGCTGTCATGTGAAATAAACATGCATGGGTCTGCGCTGTCATGTGAAATAAACATGCATGGGTGTGCGTGCTGTCATGTGAAATAAACATGCATGGGTCTGCGCTGTCATGTGAAATAAACATGCATGGGTCTGCGCGCTGTCATGTGAAATAAACATGCATGGGTCTGCGCGCTGTCATGTGAAATAAACATGCATGGGTGTGCGCGCTGTCATGTGAAATAAACATGCATGTGTCTGCGCTGTCATGTGAAATAAACATGCATGGGTCTGCGCTGTCACGTGAAATAAACATGCATGGGTCTGCGCGCTGTCATGTGAAATAAACATGCATGGGTGTGCGCGCTGTCATGTGAAATAAACATGCATGGGTCTGCGCTGTCATGTGAAATAAACATGCATGGGTCTGCGCTGTCATGTGAAATAAACATGCATGGGTGTGCGCGCTGTCATATGAAATAAACATGCATGGTGCGCTGTCATGTGAAATAAACATGCATGGGTCTGCGCGCTGTCATGTGAAATAAACATGCATGGGTGTGCGCGCTGTCATGTGAAATAAACATGCATGGGTCTGCGCTGTCATGTGAAATAAACATGCATGGGTGTGCGCGCTGTCATGTGAAATAAACATGCATGGGTCTGCGCGCTGTCATGTGAAATAAACATGCATGGGTGTGCGCGCTGTCATGTGAAATAAACATGCATGGGTCTGCGCTGTCATGTGAAATAAACATGCATGGGTCTGCGCTGTCATGTGAAATAAACATGCATGGGTGTACGCGCTGTCATATGAAATAAACATGCATGGTGCGCTGTCATGTGAAATAAACATGCATGGGTGTGCGCGCTGTCATGCGAAATAAACATGCATGGGTATGCTGTCATGTGAAATAAACATGCATGCATGTGCGCGCTGTCATGTGAAATAAACATGCATGGGTGTGTGCGCTGTCATGTTAAATAAACATGCATGCATGTGCGCGCTGTCATGTGAAATAAATATGCATGGGTGTGTGCGGTGTCATGTTAAATAAACATGCATGCATGTGCGCGCTGTCATGTGAAATAAACATGCATGGGTGTGTGCGCTGTCATGTTAAATAAACATGCATGGGTGTGCGCAGTGTCATGTGAAATAAACATGCATGGGTGTGTGCGGTGTCATGTTAAATAAACATGCATGCATGTGCGCGCTGTCATGTGAAATAAACATGCATGGGTGTGTGCGGTGTCATGTTAAATAAACATGCATGGGTGTGTGCGGTGTCATGTTAAATAAACATGCATGGGTGTGTGCGGTGTCATGTTAAATAAACATGCATGGGTGTGTGCGGTGTCATGTTAAATAAACATGCATGGGTGTGTGCGCTGTCATGTTAAATAAACATGCATGGGTGTGCGCGCTATCCTCACATCACACGCGCTCACTGTCATGTTGTGATTCCTTTGCCTTCAGCCAGGTTCATTATAAAAGAATTCAAGGCCACTAAAAATAACCCCCTGAATAAACCCTTTCACATCATTAGGCCTTTGACTACATTTATCTTCCTGTGATCCAATTTATCACCTCAAATATCCTACAGATCGCGTCCTGTCCTGGGGCCGAGGGGCAGCTCCTCGCGCGCTGCCCTATTTACAAGCGCTGATCAGTGGCACGTGGAGGGCAGGACGGGGCCGCCCCCCCCCCCAGGCCACCCTTAGAAGTGTCTGTCCCCCCGTCCCCCTCCCATCATTAGAACACACACGCAATTGCTGGCTCCGTCAACGTAACGAGCTCCGTCCTTCCAAGCGCCGCGCAGCCCCGGGGTCCGGCACGGAGCGCTGTGCGCGCGGTGCCTCGCGCTCGGATCCACTGGAACGAACCTTCTTCAGCGAGACACGGAGCATCGGAGGCGCCTCGAAAGGCCCTGCCTGCCTCGAGGCGCGAAGACAGAGACCCAGCATGAGAGGCAAAGGAATGCAAGGGCAGCCGCTCCCTTCTGGGGGCAGGCTGGACCCGCCCCCTGGTACTCTGGAGGGGGGGCTTCACGAATGGGTTCGGTCCCTTCATGCCCGAGTGCAGTCCCTAAAATACCTTCCATCGTTGCCATCTGCTGAGTGTGCCCATCCTCCGACACAACGATCCTCTCCCTGCTCACTCCCCCATTTGTCTCCCCTTCTCGCTCTCTAATGTGTCGCATATATTGATCTCTACCCCCTTACCCTTCTAAGCTCCATTTATTTAGTCTTCTACCCTCTTGAAATGTCTTTCTAGTAACTGATGTAACGTGTAACTGATGTAATTTTGTAACTTCTGTGGAACCTCATGTAAAGCGCTCTGATGCCTCCGGGTCTAGCCAGCGCTTTACAAAACTCTCAAAATAAATAAATAAACAAACTAATAGAGTCACATCGTGAAAACGATCCGCTTGGAGCAAGATCACACTGTTCACAGACCTCTTCCAACAACCATTCTCTAAGCTTGAGGGGTCACAGGCCTGTCCCTGGGCTCACATTTCACTTTGATTTCATCGGCTACTCATCGTTTTTGTTGTGCTCCTGCCATTTGATTGGTCGAGTACCCAGGTGAGCAGCCCTACCTGCAGCTGGGACCAGCCGCCACCATCCCTCCCCATCCTCGCCTCTCCAGCTCCTGGTCTTGCCTCCAGCAGGCAGGCTGCAGGCCTGTTTGCTGTTTCACTCACTTCACTTCCTGCAAGAAACACTATCAAGGCGGGTGAAATATTAACAAACCGCTCGCTATCACCTAAAAGCTGTCGCTAACAGATGTTAGCGACAGCTTGCTAATAGGGCGATGAAATTATCGCCGCTTTAGCTGCGTTTTCGGCCGCAAAGCGGCGATAATTTCATCGCCCTATTAGGAAGCTGTCGCTAACATCAGTTAGCGACAGATTTTAGGTGATAGCGAGCGGTTTGGGGCCTGCTTTGCATGTCAGCGATATTTATCGGTAATGACATGCAAAGTGGGCGTACCCAACCTGTTAGCGACTATAAACAGTCGCTAACATCGCTATCGCCTATTATCAACGCAGGCCTAGCGATGGAAATATTCGCGCTAAGCGTGAATATCTCCAAAGCTAACGCCTGCTCAGACCAGTTCTTAGCCTGTATATCCAACGGGAGGTGTATATTATGGCTAAGACCCTATTGGCGTTAATGCGTGAATATCGCTGCATTCTCAGCGATATTCACGCATTTTGCCGCTATCGCCGAATATTTATCGCTTTAGAGATAAACGTTGCTAATAGCACGTTATCTCTGCGATAATATCCGGCGATGCTTGGCGATAAAAAAAACTCGCTAAGCCCATTTAGCGATAAATATCGCTAGTTGTTGGTAATATGCCCCCAGATTTGCAGCCAACCACCCAATGACGTAGGCTCTTCAGCACATTTGAATCAACCCTGAATTCTTTCAAAGGAGTCCCTCTATCCTGGTCCAGCTTTGGTCAAGACCATTCCATCAGTCTGTCGAGGGTCCAAGTGCCCACCCTGCTGGGGATTATTATAACACTTAAAATACCCTCTCATCTGCCACTTTATGAGCCTCACTTCCAGGGCTGGATAAAGACCTATCGAAGCACTAAGCACTTAAAAACATGTTGGTGCCCCCCACCCCATATATATCTAATTCAAAATATAAACAATAATACACCTTCAAATAAAATGTTATTTTTCTAAATGAAATGAACTTAGAATAAGATAGAAAATAATGTTTATTTTTGTATACTTCCACTTTATTTATAGGTTCACTGCACCATTTGCAGTTTGCACCATATGGTCCATGGTAAATCCGGCAATGGTGCCCCCTTCCCTCGATGCCCTAAGCATGTGTTTATTTTGCTTAGTGGTTAATCCCCCCTGCTCAATTACCTCAGCTAGGGGTAGGTTTACAAGCCCCTTGCACCACTTTTGCGTCACTTTTCCCATGGTAACCCGTTTCCTGCTTCGAACGTTCAGCGCCAGTGCTGAACGTTCGAAGAAACGGGTGCGGCCGCGTCGGCCGTTGGACGTGCGCAGCACCAGGAAGGTAGCTCGCGCGACGTCCAACGGCCGATGGCAGCAGCGAACGGGTTAAAAGTGACGCAACAGTGGCGCAAGGGTCTTGTAAATCTGCCCCCTGATATTTATGCCTCCACTGGGCCTGAGGAGTGGTGGGGATTCTGCCAGGTGAGATTGATGACTGAGCCAGGAGCATCAGTGCTGCTGTCATGAGCTCTGCCGTGTCACACAGGTTTATAAATGTGCTGCCATACCACGATAAATGTATGGGGGATGATGTATGAACGTGTTTTTTTTCCTCAGTGCCAAACGTGAGCTATATATAGAAAGGTGGATGAAAATGCGATGTAACAAAGTGCATTTCAGGTTGTAATGGTCATTGTGGCTCAATGCGGGGGCAGAGCAGTGCTCGTCCTTTCATTGCACGCTCGCGAAAGTATGTACCAGTGCTTTGCGACACTTCCTGCTGCTTCACAGCCTTGTGTGGTTAGGGTTTGACCTTGTCAGTCACTTCTACCCAGGGCTTTAAGTGGGATGAAAAAACTGGGGGTCTCTCAAAGGGGCGTGGCTAATGTAATTAAGGGCGTGGCTTAAAACGCGTAAGCCAAAAGTTTGTGCTTAGAATAGTGTGCCGCCCAACTGGTATTTTGCTGTTTCTGTCATTGCATCCATCCAGATATATGATACAACAAGTAACATCATACTTACAACAAGTCAGGACTATTGGCTTTGCCAATGGTTGTTAATTGCATAAGATAAATAAGCAGCAAGTATGGCTTGTATATAATATTGAAAACACTTCCACTTAAAGCCCTGGTGACACCACGACAATGTTGCTGCTCCTGAGATTCAAAAAGAGAAGAGAAATCCAGAGAGAAAATGACTCTCTTTAACTACTTCACTGCGGGGCGTTTTCACCTGCTGCCCGGGGGGAAGGGGGCCGCGTGGCGCCGCTGTGCTTGTGACGAGCTCAGCTCGTCATGAGGCACAGTAGAGCTGCACTCATGATGAGCTGACCTCGTCACGATCACACCCGTTTTGGAACGTTCAGCACAGCGGGGAAATTATCCCCGCGTGCGAACGTTCCAACGGCCGTGACGAGCTCAGTTCGTCATGAGTGCAGCTCAATAATAATAATAATAATAATCCACATTTTGTATAGCGCACAATCACCTGTTAGGGTCTCTAGGCGCTGGGGGCCGTCGGGAAGATTAAGCAAGCTATTGCCCAGAGTCGCATGGTGCTGGGCTAACCTGCCGCCGGAGCCGGGCATCGAACCGTGATCCCCAGATTCCAGCGTCAGTCGCCCTGGCCGCGGCGCCACACCTCTCCCACCGTGCCTGAGCTCGTCATGAGCACACAACGGATTAAATGGTTCCTCATCCCCTACAATGCTCACCTGGCATGACGTCATGCCGTAACTTCTCCACTATTGAGAAGAGAGCAGTGTGAGCAGTGCACATCCATGTGCCTGCAGTCACTGCAGTCCGGACCACTTGTGCCAGGGCACTGAACAGAGCCCGATAAAGACCCGTTTCAAGGCCTCCTTAAAAAAACTGCTGGTGCTCAGACCCCGTGAGACCCGGCCCACTTAAAGCCCTGGCTACCACCTACTCATGGTTTTGACTGATGAAACATGGCCGACATGGCTCTGCACACTGCTCTGCAGCTTCCAGGGAGTGGACCAACGTTCCTGCGACCTGAAGAATTGTAGCCGTTTCCTTATGTACTTAGGGGCCTATTCACAAAAAAGTCACGCAGTGCAGCAAGTCACTTTTCTGCGCTGCGTGACAGGAAGAGGGCAGGAATGCGCCGTATTCATGGAGCCCTTTTGGCTGCCGTGCATCAATGCAGGAACCCTTACGCCATGGTGCAAGGTGCCTCGTTGCATGTAGGATTGTTTATGTGCAGGAAGAGGCTCCTTCCTGCCCAAAAACAGTCCTGGGAGGAATATTCCTCGTAATATGAATGCTGCAGAATGCAGAACACATAGAAAGAGGCAGTAACGAGGAGAAATAAAGATGTATCTCCTTGTTACGCCTCTCCTGGGAAGGAGTTTCTTTGTTCCCCATACCCAGGTCTACCAGTTCTGGTAGATCTGCCAATGCGTCAAAAACCAATGGGGCTGCATCGGAACACCCACCCATCACCCAAATTTATGGAGACACTCAGGGCCAGGCAAAGTGGCATTGATGGCATCAAAATCTTATGTAAGGTTTGCCTCGCGTTTGTACCACGTTGCGTGGTGCAAACGCGACGCAAATCATCTCGTAAATAGGCCCCTTAGTGTGTTTCCTGTCAGGAATACTGAACAACAAATGCTAAGTGCATCTAAAAAAGACAAGAAGACAGGAAGGCTATGAACAAGATGCCTGAAGCTTCCTCACCTGACCTTTACCCCAGCACCCCCCAACCACTCCCATCCATCCCGCAGGGAACCTCTGCTTGGAAAACCACAGAGGAATCCAAAATAGTAAAATGAAAGATGCATGTTGAGGCAGCAAGAAGCCAAGCAATTAGCAGATATCTCTAGGCACAAAAGCTCTGCAGCAGAATATGGCAATTTTTCTCTCTTTGATAAGAACTACCTGGCTATGGGGTACCTGGCACCACTGTCTAGAGGGTGCGTGAGAACCTAGCATTGTAGTGTTCAAGGATAAGAAGCTTGGGTTGACAAGTTAGCATCAGTGAAAGACAGAAGGAGACGGCTCCTTCCTTTGTGAGATTGAACCCCACCATTCACATCATTTGTGGCCATCAGAACATTCAAGGAGACCTCGGTCGCGGATGCATCGTAAAGCGGAGGAAGGTGATACTTGTCAAGGGAGCTAGTGGAACGTACAAGCACCACGCCTGATGACTGCCCAAATGAAAACAATGCCAGCCTACTGAAGGTTTCCCCCAGAACAAGCCTCCCCATGACTGGGTGCCTCTTTGGTGCTTCATCAAGATGTGCTTTGGATTCCTGATGTTATTGTCAGTGGCGGCTCCTCTGATAAGGCGGAGGAGCATTGCCCATCCGCTCTGGGAGCAGTCCTAAATGGAAAACTGTAATGATAATAACACAATGTTATTATATTTTGTTTCTGTACTGGCCTTGGGGTGGGGCGGGGCTGGGCTGGCCAGGCGGGAGGAGTGGTGGCACTCTCTAAGTGCGCATGACGGTTTGGCCGGCCATTTTGAGCCGGCCAAACCATCATGCGCAATTAGCATGTTCTCCATCCGGCTGTATGGCACAGCGTGGGTGGAGCGCATGCATAGGCTCCCACTCCCTGTCTGAGCGCCACACCACCCACTCAGACCAGTCCCGACGCTGTTGTCATGCTCGTGTCAGCAGCATTGTGATTGGCTAAGGGAGCCTGTGTGCCTCCTGCGTTGAGGACCGAAGCGGATTGAGAGGCAGTGGCTGGCCTGCAGGTAAGTGGATTTTGTTTTTATCCCCCTACACCCCTGTCTCACCACGCCGTTAAGCAGCAACCGCCACTGGTTATTGCTGCAGTGGTGCCATGAACAGCAGCATAAGGATATCTTGGTTAAGTGAAAACATTGGAGTTAGAACAAATATGAGCCTAGTGGAAGGGAAGGAAGTCTGACATTGAAAGCTAAATTAATTGATGTGAAATCTATAAAAAAGGTTCAAGCAAATCATCACGCGCCCACTGGATTACTTCTTACGATTCCTGGCATGGCCCCACCCCTTAGTAATTGACCTGCCTTCCTCTCATAATAAGGTAAGGAAAAACAAAGGGACCAGTTAGTGAAGCATTGAAAAGTTACTTAAATAAAGAATGAATCAAACAACAACAAATAAATATATACAGTTGATGATTCTCTCAGCTTCTATTACGCTTGTCTTGTTTTATAATTTTGAGAATTAAATGCTCTATACACGCACGCCTCCTGCTGTGTATTCGTATTCATGTTTGTTTGATCTATTCTTCATTTATGCGTGTTCACTCCATCCCTTGTTTTGATGAAAACAATAAGTCATTTTTGAATGTGTCACTAAATGATCCTCTTGTTTGTTCCTTACCTTATTGTAATTGTTACCCAAGCTCACAAGGGGGTGTAAGAAATTGGGTTACTGGTTGAGGGGGGTGAAACCCTACTCAAGCAGCAACTACAATTTTTGTTTGGGTAAAGTCACAATCAAACCCCAAACTAACCTGTGCTTAACTCTCTGGTAGTTTGGCACACAAGCAGTCAGGCTTAACTTAGAGGCAGAGGGCTCGATTCACAGAACTAACTTAAGACAAAGTCCTAAACTTACTACCATTTTGGTATTCACAGAAGGCACTTACTCATTTTGGTAGACACAGAAGGCACTTACTCATTTTGGTATTCACAGAAGGCACTTACTCATTTCGGTATTCACAGAAGTTAGGAGTCCTAACTTTAGGACTCCTAAATGCCTTCTCTGGATACCGAAAGTCTTAAAGTTAGGATGTTTCTCAGTATCAGTAGACCTGATCAGTAGCCCAAGGCTATGATCAGGAGGCCGGACAACTAGCCCTTGAAGTCACTCTGACGGTCCTGGGTTCGAGATGCAGGTCCGATCCTTCTCACTCAGGCAGTAGAGTAGCAGGGCAGCAGAGAAGCCGTCCATCTTTCAGCAGAGCACCACAGCAGTCCTTCTGGAATAACAATATTTATGCTTGACACCAGCTTTGAAGTAGGAGAAGGTTCTTGCGGCTTCCACCCCCAGGGAGCTTTAAAATGTCCTGCCTTCTTTCCCTGGCGCTAGTTTTTCTGGGGACAACCAAGACTAGTGTCAAACCCTATGTGAGTGTGCTGAGGCAGAGGCTTTGTGACGTACAAGCATGTTAGGTGAAAGCTCCTCCCCCTTAGCTAGTCTGAGATGGCCTATCCTGCCAACAGCTATTCCCCTTTGTCCTACTGCTAGGAGCAACACACAAGAAAACAACTGTCAGCTACACCCAGTCATGTGGCCAAGGAAACAAGCTTCATCCCGCCAAATGGTTAAGAGAAGAAAATGGCAACTTTCTAAAAGTGACATTTTCTGAATTGTGACTTAAAATCCGACTTAATGGAATTTCAAGCTGAGCAAAGGTTCGTAAAGTGGTTATATGATTCATCAAATTGAACACCTCTGCAAGACACTTCGGAAGTTGAGCTCAGAACTGGGCGGCTGTCGCTCTGGTGAGAGAATTAACTGGATATCATCGGCATATGATATAACTGATCATCATGCTGACTGATCCAATCAGTGCTTCTGATGTGCAGACGCTAGACACTTGACGCGATCAGAGGAGGCGTGGAGGACGCGGAGGATGCAATTCCGAGTATCAGCGGCTGTTATTGCCACTGCTGCCTTTACTAGGGGTGGGTGGAATTTGCGTAGTCGCGGCACGCAAAGCTCTGCGAAACGGTAAAAAATCTCCACAAGCATGCAAAGTTCAGCGAACACGTGGAATTGCTTGTTCCACCTGTTCGTGATGCTGTTTCCGTGCTCGGGGAGAAATATCTCGCAAACACGCATTTTGAAAGAGCGAACAAGCAAAAACGTCTGCGAACCCGCGTATCGCAGAAATGTTGGTAATTCCGCAATCTCCGTGGAACGCGAAATTACCCAAATTCCGCAAATTCCGTGAGCGGAACGGAATTTACCATCCAGACCTAGCCATTACCACTGCCACCACTTTAGTTCGGGGCAGTTCAGAATCGTGGGGGAGAGTTGAGAACTGAGTTTTCTGAGCAGCAAACTTGGCCCGGGAGCAACTTGAGCAACTTGGTTGTCAACCAAACCAAGGGGGTAAGGACCTCCCTGCACAAGGCCCTACTGGCACCAGTGGTGTGTGGAAGCATTCGGCATGAGGCCGGTGCAGCTTGCGGCCGCTGGGAGTCAAGGGAGTTGTGGAAACGCAAGCTGTTCTCTTTCTTTCACTCCTGGTCGGTCCCATAAAATCCCCGGTCACACTCCTCCCTTCTACCTGGTGGTCGCAGGACTGGAATTGAGACATCCAGGCACTGCAGCAGGCACAGGGAGGTAGCAAAGACAACACCGGGAAGCCTTCGATGATGCTTGCCTATCATCAAGACCTCAACCGCCTAAATTCTCATGCCTCACTGTGATTAGGGATTCATTTCCAGTGAATTATTAGTTTTCAACTACAACTTAACCAACATGAGACAGACCAGAGGCAGAACCAGACTGCAAAAAGCCAGCCTATAATCAACAAAGGGAACAGGTGAACAGGCGACACTCAACAATGATTGGAAATGATACATCAACTCTCTCAACATGAGTGCTCTTGAAGCTTCGGTGTTCAGCAGCAGAAAATGTTATAGTGAAGGGGTAGCTGAAGTCTAAGGGCTCAAGTATGAGTGGCTTGTTCAATTCAGTGCCACGCATTTATGCCTAAAACGGAATTACGATTTAGATTTTATTTAACGCATCCGGTAAGTATTGGATGTGTTCGATGATCCAATATTTGTTAAATGTCGGCAGGTCAATCCTGCCGAAATTTAACAGCGGAAAGCATGCAGTATTTGTCGTATCATGTGCATTTTGGTGCGTTAAACACCACAATCTGAATGTTACTAGTCATATTCATTACAGGCGTTATTTATCGCAGCTGATAAGTAAAGTATCCTGGGATATCTTTATGCAACAGGAGCGATAATAACGCCTCAATTCGTAATCAGACCCTTAGTCTTTAACTGAGAAATGCAACCTTTTCCCTAAAAAGGGACCTTTGGTGGACAGGTGACCAGCAGACTTGGAGCCTTTAATTGTGAGTGAGGAATAAGCACCACTGAATAGTAAGTACAGATGGATCAGCCGCAGCAGTGTCCTTTTGGCTACTGAGTGTCTGTGTCCCATAGATTTGGACTTGGACGTGGATAAGATATGGGACCAGGATTTATGCTCAGGTCCCAAAGCAGATACATCACCCATACCTTGGGAAAAATGGATCCAAGCTCCTTTAAAAAAAAAAAACAGCTCCCACATATGCAGGGATGGAGAAGACAGCAGCCCATCAGATAAGGGCAAACAGCACCTGGAGTGAGGATGGCATCTCAGTCACCAACCAAGTGTTGGGCAAAGGACAGATAACTTCACACAAATTACGCCACCTTGTTCAAGAAATTATTGATAAGAGCAAAACCCTGCCTCATCACACTCCACCAAACCATAAAATCCTCCCCTGATGTGCCGTTGAGGAAAGGGCTGAAAATTGAGGTAGATCTTGAATTTAACCTAAGGAAACTGTAGATCTTTGCTCCCTCAATCAACCCGTGGGGTCGAATAGCCCTCATACCACACACGAGGAGGGATGCAGTCAAGTTCGCCCCGGATACTCCTCGAAAGTCATCTGCTAGATACGCATCAGGAGATCAAATGGCAGCACTACTCCCGCTTTTGCATGATCCAGCGGAAGAGCAATGTCAATTGACATGGAATAGTAGCAACGTGTTGCCGGATCCGCACGTTTTTGAAGAGTCTATGATGACTCTGTGATTCCCTAAGGAGAATCAGATCCCCCCAGCACCAACCAAGCATCAATAAAATCACCCCAGTCTCCTGTATATGAAAGGCAACGGATGACACAAGTGGTGAAAAGGCTGGGTTGGCCATCGAGTCTGACCTTTTTGTTGGTGTCACTGAACGCGATGGCAACTTTCCTGTCTTTGATAACAGACTCACTCAATACACCAACACACAACATGGATACACAAATCTACATTCTATTGGATATGGCAACCCGCTTTCAAGAGATGGACTATAAAGGTTCCGTACGCATCCCGAAGGGCAAATAAGTAGAGACATAGAATTGACTGGTATTCACTGGTTTTGTGCAGATATTATTGATCAACTTAGAACTCATCCAAGTATTTTACAGACAATGATAACAGCTTGGCTTAATATTGAAAGAGACATCAGGAATCAAGTTAATATAGAAGTATGTCCAGCTGATCAAGACCAAGAAATAGAAATCCAAAATCTTGAATATAATCCTACAGCCAGTCAAATTAGCCAAATTGGCCGTCATCCCAGTGACCAAAAAGATGGTTTGATCCTTGAAAATAAGAACTTTGGATCTTCGCGTATATCGAAGCAGTCATTGGCCACTAACACCTTGGGGAGAAAGCCCTCGGAGAAACATCAGAAGGGGTTACTGTTCTGATAGACAGACAACTTTGTCACAGACTGAATATGGCAATAGTGCAGAACAAAACAAAGAGCAGCCACTTTTATAAAATAAAAAAATAAAAAGTTACAAAATTATTTAAAAGGGAAAAGAATAGATCAAACAACAATATAATTAGGCTATTCCCCCTTAAGTATCCTGAAAGTCCCAGCTGGAAAGTAAGCCCTGGAATCAGCCACAGAGAGTTTCTGATACAACTGTCCAATTAAATCAGTACTGTCAGCATAGGCTCAGAGAAGATGCAAACATCTGGAGAGACAGTGCAGGAGTTAGCCAATCGCATTGTATCTGATACTGGCGGGATGGCCTTAAACGGCTCCAGGGATCCATCCAACAGGGAAATCAGCCACATTGATGTGGATGAGAATTCAGAGGCTCAACCATGTATGAATCATCTTTCTTTTGGAAAACATCACATGTGCATGAAGTCGTAGGACCATTTGAGGATGATACAGGTAGGTCCCTTAAGGCATCCGCTATTCTACCCACCGGCAAACCAAATGCTAACAATATGGAAGAAAATAAACCACACTACCAGGGGCCGTATTACAATAAGTACCACTGGGTTGCAATGGGCATTTGTGTCTGCTTTGCGCTTAGGGTGACCAACCGTCCGTAAATTTCACGGACAGTCCGTAATTTCGGCCTTGTGTCCATTGTCCGTGAAGGATTCTTTAATGGACGCTATTTGTCCGTAATTTTAACCGGGCACCAGTCGCACCACCCTAAAGCCGGCACAGCTTCCACCCACCTCCCTTCTTGACTCTGATGCTGTTGAGGTCGGGTGTAACAGACTCCGTTGCAGTACCAAAGCTCAGATACCCAGCAGCATTGGAATATTACCTTCACATAACAGACGTTAATGTTACTCAATTATTTTCAAATGGACCAACCTTCGGGAGGATGGAGGCTAGAGACCACTTTTCCATGATTCGAGCTCCCAACCTGCCAAAACCACTTTGAACAGGTGATAAACATTCCATACATTAAGCCATGCCTCCGACTTTAAACTGCAAGCTTCCATGCTTCCCTTTCAGATATGCCCCTTGGACTTGTTTATCTTTAATTCGTACCCGGCATGTCCTCCTCCTACTGTAGTACGGCCCCTCACCCTCTCAGACAGGCCTGCTTTGCAGAATAGAAAAAATCATATTTTAACACCTTCGCTGTGGCGGCTATTCTGCGGCAGCGCTGAGGGGGCGCCCGGCGCGCCCATGCTGGTGACGGAACCACTCCATCACCAGCCTCGGTTGAGCTGTGCTCATGCTGGAGCGGTTCCGTCATGGCCCCCCCCCGCTCAATAGAACGCGCCGCGCAGGCGCGAAATCAGCACCGCACAGGCGCGTCGAGCGTGCCATGACGGAACCGCTCCGTCATCAGCACAGCGCCACTGCGGCTGATGACAGAGCGGTTCCGCCATCAGCGTGGAAGGAGTGAATGTATTTGTGTTTTCTTGGAGGCACCCAATAGCTGAAACAAAGAACCAGTCTCTTTGATTTAAGCTACAACTAGCTCTCCTGTGGGGCATACATGTTAGAACTTACATATAAATGTGAATGCTCTTGATAATTGAGGAGCGTGCGGCAATCTTTTTTAAACTCTAAAAAATGAGTATTACACCGAGGCAGCACGTGGTTCTCTTCACAGAGCAGAGCCTAATTACTGTCACTAAATTGTAATCAAACCTCGGTTCTTCAAACATGCTGTCTATAATGTAATAAATTAAAGAAATGGCACAATCGCACCCACACTGATTAACAAAGTATGGAAGACAATCAGTTAAATCAGTTCTCTTGGAGTATCTCCTTTAATTACTGTACATCACAGGACGGATGAGAGAAAAGGTAAATAGCTGGATGTATGGGTGGAAGGTAAGCTGGATGGGTGAAAGGGTGGATGGATGAGTGAAAGGATGGATGGATGAGTGAAAGGATGGATGAGTGAAAGGATGGATGAGTGAAAAGGTGACTGATGAGCGAGCGAGTGGGTGGATGGATGGATGAGTGAAATGATGGCTAGATGGATTGATGAATTGATAAGTGCAAGGGTGAATGGAAGGATGGATGAGTGAAAGGGTTGATGTAAGGATGGATGGATGAGTGAGTGAAAGGGAGGGTAGATGGACAAAAAGATGAATAGATGAGTTAAGGAGTGAAAAGATAGATGGATGAGAGAAAGGATGGTTGAGTGATAGGGTCAATGGATGGATGCATGAGTGGATGAGTAGATGGATGGGTGGGTGGATGGATGGAAGGAAGGATGGCTAAGTGAAAGGGTCGATGGAGAGACAAAGGCAGGATGGATGGATGTCTGAAAGGGTGAATGGGTGGAAGAATGAGTGACTGGGTGGATGGATAGTAAGTGAAAGGATGGCTGGATGGGTGAAAGGGTAAATGGCTGGATGGATGAGTGAATAGATGGATGGATAGAAGAGTGGATGGATGAGTGTACAGATGGATAGGGGGAAAGGGTGGATGGATGGGTAATGGATGGATGAGTGAAAGGGTGAATGGAGGGATGGGTGAGTGAAATGATAGATGGAAGGATACATGATGGATAGTTTTGCAAATGGTTGAATATGTTTCGATATGGATGGGCTTAATTATATTCTATTGCACGACCTCTGATGTGTCTGTAAAACTTACCTTTTGTCCTGAAGTTTTGTCCTGAATTTTGACCTCCTGTCCTGAATTTGTGTCCTGAATGTTGACCCTTTGTCCTGAATGTTTACACTCACCGTCCTGAACTTGCACCAATGCCAGTTGGTCACCTTATTTGCTATCCCCAGGGGCACTTTGGTATTACAGAAGGAGGCGCAGACGCTTGTGCCTCCCCATCAGTAATACCGATAGTGCTGGCGCACTTAAAGCACAAGCGCTACCGTCGGGGGGCGTTCCCTCATTTGCATAGGGGCGTACCATATGCAAATGAGGGAATTCCTTTGCCTTTGCACCCGTGCCATATTACAGACACGGGCGCAGAGGCAAAGAAGCTCAATACGTATCACAGCCCCAGATGGATTGTCCTGGCATTCTCCCCAAAAAGAGTGTTGAAGTGCAATGAGAACCTTTTATGACAATGAGTGAGTGTCATCCAGTGAGCAAAGGGTCCCTTTTAAATCCAGTATATAACCAGCAAAGTCCAGTTACAGGTAATTAGAGTTTGCGTTAGGAACCCCTGCCTGTGGCCGACCCCAAGTTGTGGCATCCTTGGTCCACGATCAGTCCAGGCCGGCAGAAGCTTATGGCACAATATAGGCAGACTGGACTGAACTGGACTCATCAAAACCTGGGGGACATAGAGTACCCGAACTACAGCCAGATGAGCAGTCATGGATTACCAAGGGCGGTGCTAATGTGCATTGGCACCAGAATGAAATGAAAAAGTGTAGAAGCCTACTGTGCACTCCTCAGTATTGCAGAGAAGGCAGCCACAATATGCTAAATAGGGGCAACCTTCCTCTTGTGCCGTTTTGAAGCAGTCCTAGCCCTGGCAGCCATCAAATCAAGGGATCCAAAATGTGTGGCATTTCTAGAGGACAGATGGGGGCAAGCAACAAGGTCATTGAGGCCACCAGGGGGGTCAGGCACGGGGAGGGGGGGTCAGGCACGGGGAGGGGGGTCAGGCACGGTTAGGGGGGTCAGGCACGGGGAGGGGGGTCAGGCACAGGGAGGGGAGGTCAGGCACGGGGAGAGGGGTGAGGCACAGGGAGGGGGGGTCAGGCACGGGGAGGGGGGTCAGGCACAGGGAGGGGAGGTCAGGCACGGGGAGAGGGGTGAGGCACAGGGAGGGGGGGTCAGGCACGGGGAGGGGGGTCAGGCATAGGGGGTCAGGCACGGGGGAGGAGTGGGGGGGTTCAGTAATAATTAAAAAACGTACCTTACCCGGGTCCCACATTTTCCAGGTTCCGGCGCTGGCTCCTGCTTTCCTGGCTCCACAGGAACAGGAACCAGGCAGCCTCCCTCCCCTCCCCTAAGCCAATCACAACACTGCAATGGCAGCGTTGTGATTGGCTGTGAAGCCAACCACTCAGGTATCTTTGAGGATGCTATTTTCTCTACTCAGCCTACATGGAGAAAATGGAGAGTGCGCATGACTGGTTTGGTCGGCCCCAGTGAGCCGACCAAACAGTCAGGGCCCGCAACATTGGGCTGGCCACTCCTCTCCAGCCCTGTTGCAGGACCACCAAACGAACCCTTCTTCTGCTTTCTCTTACTGCGAGAAGCAGAAACATAAAAGGGTATTTATAATACCATTTTATGTTTCTGCTTCTAGCTCTGCGAGACAGCAGTAGGGCGACGCTCCTCCGCCCACATGGAGGAGCCGCCCCTGCCTGGTCCATGAAGCAGCTTCGAGGTATCCAGCGCTGCAAACAAAAATTCTTCCTAAATCAAGTAAGCCGGCTTACAACAATACCAATTTGTTGAACTCAAGTGTTCTAAGCAGCGCTCTGGGTCTTCCAGTGTCACTATGCAGACCACATCAATGTCTATTTGTAGAAGCAGGTTGGGAACACCCTTTGGTTTTGCTTTGTTCGCCCTAAGTTTGCAGGGTATGCCCAGACGTGGGTCCCTTGCTCACTTTCCCACTGGATTCAAGCAAGCCGGGCTGATGACAGCTGATTAGCCAGAAACCGGTCCTCGGAAGCTTGTTTCCTATCCAGGGAAGGCATGGCTTGGCAGTTCGGGCTGGACTGTTCCCATGAGGCACAGGGTCAGACTGATTTGCATATGGCCATGTGTGAACTGGGGCGGCGGAGTGAGCTAAAGAACGATGATGGATCAAACCAGATCAGTTGACTGGGGGTGAGTGCTTGCAATGTTCAACACTCCGTCCATGATCCCCTTGGGGTTTGTCGGAAACATGATTGGCCAATTGGCGAGTCCCATTCTCCAGTGTGACACAAGAACCAGTCTCTGAAGACTGGGGGTGGCTATCAAGGTCACTATGAAACCATCACGAGTCGTCCTAGCTGAAGAAGGCCCTCTGGTCCAGGAACAACAAGACTCTGCCACTCTGTAAAAAGGAATATTCACCGGGACCTCTTATCGTGGATAAGCAAAGTACCTATATGTTCCTTTTTGTTTGTCTCAACCTTACTTGTCACTATGTTGCCATGCTCAAATAACTGTGTAACCTTTGTAAAGATGTAACCTGTAACTACGATCTGATGCTCATGTAAAGCGCTCCGATACCTCCGGGTCTAGCCGGCGCTATATAAGACCTTTAAATAAATAAATAAATAAAGTTTTCATCCTTCGCATACAAGAAACTTGGGTAAACTCAGTTGTTTCTGTACCAAATTTCAATTCTTACATCAAGCAATAAAATTAACGGATCATGGAAGACTGTCAGGAGGTTTTACAACGCATATTACATTAAATTGTGGCTGCTCAGTAATTTGCACCAATGCCAGCTATTTATTGATAACCGACATTAAATTTGATGACTCAGATAAAGTTGGTATTCTGTTATTCAATGTTTAGAATCCAGCAGATTCAGAAAGAAAGAGAATAATGCACGCAGCACTCTTGGAACAACCTGACAGCCTGTAGCAGGCATTCCCTGAACATGAAATACACTAACAGGGGTTTAAATGAGATTTTTTTTTCTCCTGCAGTCCTACAAGCACCAGCAGTAATGGAACTCCAGCAATGTTGTAAAATTCCCGAAATTATGTATTTCTCCTATAAATTCAGAAGTAGTAATGCACGCTTTTGGGCCGGTTTATACGACCGTGGCCTGATTAATCTCAAAGGGGAGGGTGTGGCGTAAAGGCCAGAGCTGCCGACTTTGGAGCTAGGCAACCCCGTTTGAGTCTCGGCATCGGGTCAACATCCTGTGATTCTGGACAAATCACTAAGGGGCATATTACCAACCAATAGAGATAATTTTTGTCTCTAACTTGTTTAGAGACAAAAATTATCGCCGCACATCGGCGATTTTTATCGCAGATAAACCTTGCTATTAGCAAGGTTTATCGCAAATGCCATAAAAAACGGCCGCAATGCATGAATATCGCTGAAAAGTCAGCAATATTCATGCATTATCGAGCAAATGCTCTTAGCCATGTTATCCACCTCCCATTGGTTAACATGGCTAAGAACTGCTCAGGGCAGGTGTTAGCTTTTGGAGATATTCGCGCTTAGCGCGAATATCTCCAAAAGTTGGTAATAGGAGATAGCGATGTCGATGTTAGCGACTGTTTCCAGTCGCTAACATCTTGGCACGCCCACTTTGCATGTCATTAGTGATAAATATCACTGACATGCAAAGCGGGGCCCAAGATGGTCGCTATCTCCTACTAGCTGTCGCTAACTGGTGTTAGCGACAGCTAGGTAATAGGGAGATAATTTTATCTCCGCTTTCTTGGCTTTTAAAGCCAAAAAAGCGGAGATAAACCCCCTTGATAATATGCCCCTCAATCTCCCCGTGCCTAACAAAAATTTATCTTTTCTTGCGGATTGTAACTGGTGCTCATGTAAAGTGCTCGAGTTCGCGTTATATAAATCTGCAACAAAAAACAAAAATATACATATGTGTTCATCGAGATTTGCCTGCGCAAGACACACATAAAACTGGGGCGGTGTCAAATATTTTTGATTCCACTTTTGTTTCCATTCGACTTTTAGAAAAGACGATTTTTTTCAAATTCTATCCCTGACCAAAAGCGTCAATCATTGTCAGATATTCTTTTTAATCTGTGCTTACACCTAAAGAGCAGTACAAAACCATTTCCTCAACAGATTGAGGGGCAGATTTACAAGCCCCTTGCGCCCCTTTTACGCCGCCGTTGCGTCACTTTTGTGACGCAGCGGCGGCGCAAAAGTTGTCTCATGGTGCAGGGTACTTACAACGTGACGCATCTGGGAGATGCGTCATGTTGTAAAGCCCTGTGCCAGAAGGAGTAGTGAGTTACAACGGGGTGAACCCTAAGAACTCTCTGACCTGGGTCAGTCAATCAGGTACATATGAAAAAAGGTCAGAGTCTATTGTTTTCCAAAGTCACAAATATCACAAAAATCACAATTCTTTGGGAGGTAACTTAACTCGTATATGATCCATGAATGTCACTTAAAACATACGCAGTTCATATATCCAGTGCATATTTTATTTTAGCACATCTTAAAAGGAGTACTCAGTATCAATTAATCAATAGAGTGTCAGATTTGAAAAATCGGAATTGAAAACATCGCAATTACTTAATTGGCAACAGAATTCAATTAAGGAAAGACACATTGAAACAAAGCAAATACATTTAAATATAACAACGCGCTCGCGGTGCACAGAAGAGGAAGTATTTAGAAGGGATGGGTGTGTTGGGGTAGAAGTGGGGACCGGGTAAAGGTGGTGTGACTATGTTATAATCACAGTGAGAGTCAAATGCAGCCTTTACAGTCTGTATATAGATCGATAAGTTCCAAGAAACTCTTAAGCACAGGATCTGTGATAATCCATTATTTACTCCTATGCTTAGAGGGGTACAGTAGGTTGGTTGTCAACGTTTCGACTCCTAAAAGTGACTGAGTGAAACCTACAAGAGTTCACTGAGTCACTTTTGAGCCCATGCTGCGTCAAAACCCTGCGCCTGCTTGAAGCAGGCGTAAGGATTGACGCAGAATTGTAAGAATAGGGCCCCCCAGAGCATTGCTGGAGCTGCGTCGCGCTTGCGACGCAACTCCAGCAATGCGCCGCTTTTACGGCACATATGCGTGACGCATCTGTGCCGTTTTTGCCCCATGGTGCGCCGCATTGTAAATGCGGCGCATCCATGGTGGCGGAGCAGCAGGGCACAATAACTGGCGCATCCCTGCTGATATGCAGGGATGCGCCACTTATTGTAAATCTGCCCCTATGATTGCAGATTACAGAGAGTCAAGTGGAACATCCCAGCACAAGCAGATTCTGATTGGTGGAAGTGTCGTTCAGGTGATTCCTTGGTGAAAGAGCTGCTGCACACAAGTGAGGATAATGCTGGAATTAACATATATACTAACATCGCCTCTTCATTGGTGGAACACTATCAACTAGGACAATCCACAAGGAGAATGACCGCCCCTCAGGCACGCGATCATGATCCATATAAGCATTTGTCACGGTATACAGACGAGCCAAGGTCTTTGAAGAAAGAAACATGGAAACTGCAAAATAAGATCAAGAAACAACCTCAGGTGGGGGGTAAAGACTTTGGGCCATATGTATGAACAAGCCCTTTTGCGATTCCTTAATAGCGATTTTTAGCAAATTGCTATTAAAGAATCGCAAAATGCTATGTATGTAGGAATCGCAATAATAATTGAGATTCCTTAATATTCCTTAATTGTGATTTGCAAATTGCAATTTGCAATTAAGGAATACCTTCCCGTTCATTCCTATGGGTTAGGAGGCCCATAGGAATGGATGGGAAGACATTCTCAATTTGCGATTCACAATTAGAGAATCGCAAATTGAGAATGCAATCCCTGTTGCACCCCTGAAATATGTATGTGTGCACATGTGGTGCACTTACATGCGCTATGGGCATGTATGTGTGGCACATGGCACTTTGAAGAAAGCAAAAAAACGTGCTTTTTTCATAGAATTCGCAAATTACCACCAACTGTCAGTTGGTGGTAATTTGCAATTTCTTATGCCAAAGAAATTTGCACAATTTAGGTGCTTTCTACATCGCATTTAAGGAATCGCAATTTGCGATTCCTTAAATGTAATCGCAAAATAGATAATCGCAAATTTTGTGATTCTCTCATTTGCAATGCCCTTTTGGGATGATACATCCCAAAAGGGCTTTTCCCGTTCGCAAACGGGCCGATTCTGAGAATCGGCCCATTTGCGAACGAGAAAAGGGCTTGAATACATATGCCCCTTAATCACCAAACTGATGCTGGAAAGCAAAATCAGATTTTGAATGCAACAGATGGTACAATATCTGTAAATGGCCAAGGGCCCAGGATACCACTGAATTCTGGAAATGTATTCGGCAATTGGAGGGCTCTTCTCCATGAATTAGCAGCATCGACGAAGAGACTTGGGAAACATATCTCTTGCGACTGTACCAGGTTTACGAAAAAAAGATTTGCTGTGATTTTTCAGTGAGAAGAAAGTGCAAAGTGACAGACCTACTCCGAAGGGCAAATACAGAGGCAGAACAGGAGCTTTCGAGCCAGGAAAAGGATCATCAAAGGCATGTGCAATCCATGTAGCCTTAGGGCTAGAGCGGGCGACCTCGAAGCTGGGGAACCGGGTTCAAGCCTCAGCGTTGGCTCAACATCCTGTGATTCTGGGCAAATCACTTAATCTCCCCATGCCTGCAAAAAAAGTCATGTGTTCTTCTGTAACAAAACTGGTGCTCATGTAAAGCGCTCTGATACCCGATATCTCGGATCTAGTTCACACTATATAAAACTCTAAAATAAATAAATAACTAAAATCATGGCTGCCATGCAAGGTAATGGGGCACCAGGTCCTAGTGATGTCCCACTAGCAATATTCAACCACTAACCTAGTAAAAGGTGAGATATTCTACTGAAATCATATAACAGTGTCTTAAATTGGAGCTTATTGCTAGAGAACTGGCGGGGGTCAATTTTACACTCCATACATGAACAGGGTGCAACAGACAAGCCGGAAAACTATCGTACAAGAGCCTTGTAGTATTCCGAAGACAAAGTTCTTCGCAAAACTAGTGTTACCGGATCTTGAAAGCTGCAGCAATTCACTCACAATCTGACCCTTTTGTCAGACAGGCTTTAGAAGAGGCAATAAAACTCTGGATAATGTAAGTATATAATCCTCATATGTCTCTCTTGTATGTTTGTTTCTTGGATTATAGTGTGGCTTTTGACAAAGTTAATCAGGCTACTCTCTGGGGGAAGCTGAATGACTGGATAAGACCAGAAACTTTGCTCACTGCCATTCGACTATTTCATAAGGACACTTGGATCAGAATAAAACTTGGTAGTGGGATTATTCTGTCCAAGAAAATATATACCAATCAGGGGCTGAACCAGGGCTGTGTCTGGTGCCAGTTTTCTTAAATTTGTATAGGGCTGATCTTCAACAAGGGTTATTAGACTTAAGAGTGTTTCCTTCTGAAATTGGGTAGCCATCATCTCCCACCACCTCAGTACACCGTCAACACCGCACTTTTAGACGTAACAGAAATTGGACCACAACGGGCTCTAAATGGTCTTCTTGAGTGTAATTTAGCAATTTACTTGAAATTAAATATGACAAAGACACAAGTAATAAAATTCGGTTCACTGAAATTGCACTTTGGCTACTTGGAGATCAAAAGATTCAGATGGTATAAGTGTATAAGAGAATGATCTTAGAATTTTGATCGACTCAAAACTTAAGCTCAAAAACCAAGTTGAAAGCCATGACAATCCAGCCTTGGTTTTTGCTGCATCAATTAAGACCAATAAGTAGCAGGATCTGTTTGAGGTAGTTGTTCGCGATCTACAAATGTCGATATTATTATTATTATTATATATAGCTCCACCACAACAAGCGTGCTGGAGGTTTTTAGAGCCAAATTTGAACCTGCAATTATTTATGGGGGTCCTACAAACTGCACCCCGACCTGGTACATATTAAATCAGAGGCCATTAGGAAGGTGTTTGTTTTGCCCATGTACACGCCGGTTAGTCAACTGCAACTAGAGTTTGTCACGGTCAATCTTTCTACATCTGCTGATGCACAATTTGTTAAGTATTGCTACAGCTTGAAAAATGCTCCTGTGGGCTCCCTAAAAGCCAACACAAGAAGATGTTTGGGCTGGCCTGTTCCCATGAGGCACAGGGTCAGACTGATTTGCATATGGCCATGTCTGAACTGGGGTGGCAGAGTGGGCTAAAGAACGGTGATAGATTAAACCCAGATCTCTTGACTGGGGGTGAGTGCTTGCAATGTTCAACACTCTGTCCATCATCCCCTTTGGAATCGCTTTGTCCGCCCTAAGTTGGCAGGGTATGCTCAGACGTGAGTCCCTTGCTCACTTTGCCACTGGATTCAAGCTAGTCGGGCTGATGACGGCTGATTAGCCAGAAACCGGTCCTCGGAAGCTTGTTATCGGTCCAGGGAAGACAAGGCTTGGCAGTTCGGGCTGGACTGTTCCCATGAGGCACAGGGTCAGACTGATTTGCATATGGCCATGTCTGAACTGGGGCGGCGTAGTGAGCTAAAGAATGATGATTGATTCAACCCAGATCAGTTGGCTGGGGGTGAGTGCTTGCAATGTTCAACACTCTGTCCATCATCCCCTTTGGTTTTGCTAAGTATCCCTAAAAGCCCAAATTTGGAAAGAGCATCAAGATAATCCCAAATGCCACACAAACAACGGAATGGAAAATTTACACTTGTTATTTGAATTAAAGTTAAATGAGATTTAGTTCGACAGTCAGGTTATGGACAGTTCAAATTCCAAGTCAGGCAATTATCTGGAGCTTACTTTTACATCAAAAATATTGCGGTGTTTAAATGTTTGTTCAGAGCAACCTTTATTCCAGGGATCCAATCTTCAACCTTACCTTGGTCTTTGCATAAAACAACTGTTAAGAGCAAAATATATGTGATCGAGATTTTTACTTAAAAACAACTACTCTCCCGCACCCAACTACACAAATTAGGTCATGTCCCGGAGCCGGGGTGTCTGAGGGGCTGCGGAGTTCCGGGAACGTACTTTCATATACTTTGGGAGTGCCCCGGATTCGAACATACTGGTCAGGGGTGCTGTCAGAACTCACAAATGCGAGCGGGGTGGAGATACACCTTGATCCCCGGTGCTGTATATTGAACATCTGGCCGCCCACGGATCTTAACCGGGGACAACAGACTTGGGCAACACTGGGCATGACACTGGCAAAACGCAACATAGCTAGAAGGTAGGGATCCGGTACCACTCCCACGAGGACGCAATGGGGAAATGACATGGATGAGGCGATGGTGGCGTAAAAGGCAGTATATATACACAGGGGGTGCCCAAAGAAATGGTCCGTTATATGGGGCAAATGGAACGAATACCGAGGGGACATATGCGAACCACCACGGGAAGCACCTGAACTGTCTGTAAGTCCATAGGAAGGGAACAAAGCCATAACTCTAGTGTCATAGACGCAGGGGCCACCTGGGCTAAATCAAAGAATTGGACTGGTAACTAACGTTCCTGGTTTTTGACATATGAGATGGTTGTTGGAGTTCACCCGCTCACTACACGCGTGGGGTCGGCACAGGGGGGGCTCTCACCGAAGGCCGAAGCTATACTCTTAACACATGGATGATGTAATGGTTTGTGATATTCGCTAATTACCAAAAGTAGTACTGTCGCTATAACACGAGGATGCAAAAGTATGTTTACTGCATGTCCGAAACTGAAATTGATATGTACTGTTACATTGAAAATGCCAATAAAAACTGTTTAAATAAATAAAAACAACTACTCCGCGAAGGTTCCCTCATCCATGCACTTGTGGTAGAAGATGCGGGCAGTAGCCGTAATCTGTCACCTATACTGGCAGGATCCCGGGGCAGAGCTCTGCCTATTTTAGGGTTGTTCACCAAACTTTTTTAGTTGTAGCTATTCCAAAACTGGGTCACTCAACGTCTTTTAGGGAGCAGAGTATTTTCATATAATTTCCTGACTGGAAAAATATCTAATTTTCTCGTAAAATGGCATTTCTTTTTGCGAACTGTCCAGAATGTGGCTGAGAAATGGGAAAAACATACCCGCACAGTATTTGTATCCATTGTTTGCTGGACTCTCATGACCCCAAGACGTGTTGCCACTGTAAGACCCCTCCAGCCACACTTTGAGGGAGAGAGAGAAAAAAAATTCCCCTCCATGGCTGGTGGGGCACCGCAGACGATGAGATTCCTCGGCTGGAGAGACTTCTTATGGGAGTAGAGAGACAGCTCCTTCTACCCGTGCCCCTCAGCCATGCTTTGAAGACTCCTGCAGAGGAAGATCAAAAATCAAGACAGTCTGGAGAAAACTACACTCCAGTTCAACGTTGAGGATAATGACGCTCTCCATCAAGGGCTGAGTCGAGATACCATACAACGTCGAGAACTTCAAGACATGGGTTGAAGTCGAGATATGAATCAACCGTATTAACTAAGACGGAGGAGTGGCTTTCACACATGAAAGCTAGCAGCCTTCCATCGTAGTCTGATTCGGAGTATTCTAGAGCCTATTGACCATCCAGACCAACGTCTCCAATCACCATACCCAATTCGCCAACAGCTCCTTAGACTCCGATGGGATCTCCTCCTCCAACTCCTCTGATGCCTCCTCCACAACTAGCCTTTTGAGCTGTGCCTCCTCCAACAAATCAACCAGCAACTCCTGAGCTCCTGCAATCTCCTACGTCAGTGTCATCTCCAACGAGGTGCCCTAGATCGCACCTACGTCACACCAGAACTTGCAGGTATGTATCTCATGCTGAAGATCTTGCCATCATCGTTCTAGACTATCACACTCACGGCGACCAAGATATTCTTCCTCCAGATCGAGATCCGTATGGTCTTTTCATACAACTTCATCTTCAGGTCTCTACTCACGTACTCTGTCAGATTCTCCTCCACTGAGAATATCTCCTATCAGTGATATTAACCACTTCGCAGCAGGGGTAATTCCCCCACTGTGCTGGGGGGCGCTGAGCTCATCATGACCGCGCCCGTTTCTTCAGAACGTTCAGCACAGCTGGGGAATTAGCCCCGCGTGCGAGCGTTGCGCAGCTCATGACGAGCACACGGCCACCGTGCTGAGCTCGTCATGAGCACCCATGGAGTTAATACTTCCCAGGAGGTTCTCATCAGAGGAGCCATTACATTCAATATTGACTTACTGACTACCACCCCTTCCACATTGCCAATCTTCTGAATGCTCCATCAAAGGTCTGCTTCTAGAGCACTGCTTCCGTTGGTACCCAGTTTGCTGGAGCCTGCTATGGATTTATATCTGACAAAAGATTCTGTCATGGTTGCCCCATCCTGCCTTCAGAAGAAATACAAGCCTCCAGGTCAGGATACCTCTTTTATACATGCGGACCCCGTTCCAGACTCAGTTATAGTCTCTACCCATAAATTGCGTGCTACCTCCCCTTATCCACTGTTCCTACTGACAAGGAGAGTAAAAAGTGGACTCTGTGAGAAGAAAGGTATGGAGGGGCATATTATCAAAGAACGGCTATAGAATTATCGCCGCTTTAGCTGCAGGAAACTGCTGCTAAAACGGCATTTTGAGCTTGATTATATGCCGTAGAGAATTCCAATAGAAGCCCATGTTAACACCAGAACCTGGGCTTCTATTGGAATTCTAAAGGGCGTGTTATCAAGCCCGTTATCGCCGCTTTAGCGGCAGTTTCCTGCTGCTAAAGCAGCGATCATTTTAACGCCGTTCCTTGATATTATGCCCCGTGGTACCTCCGCTGTCACAATGAAAATGGACAGTGCTTCTGGAACAATATGGCTGCTCTCTTTGGGATTCAGTCCAATAACTCATAGAGACTCCACCAGGAGACAGACGTCAATACTTCCAAAAGATCATGAACGAGGACATGAAAGTGCAAATCAAATCATCAGTGCTGCAGTTGATACTTCCGCACTTGCAGCTCATGATTATTGTCATGGCCTAATTCTCCATCACTCATCGTGGCTCAGACTTACAGGGCTAAAACTAGAAGAAATTCAGACACTCTGTTCATCACCACCCCCTTTTCTGAATCGTTTTTGGCCACTATAGGTGTGGCAGGGTATACTCAGACATGAGTCCCTTGCTCACTGCTCCATCAGGATTCAAGTAAGCCGGGCCGACGACGGCTGAATTGCCAGAAACCGGTCCCCGGAAGCTTGTCTTCTTTCTGGTGAAGAATTGGCTTGGTAGTTTGGTCTGCCCTGTTCCCATGATGCACTGGGCCAGGGACAGACTAATTTGCATATAGCCATGTTCTGAGCTGGGATGGAGCAGTGAGCTAAATAACGGTGATGGATCAAGCCCTGATCTTTGGACTGGGTAAGAGTGGTCTGCTTAATTCAGACACTCTGTTCATCACCACCCCCTTTTCTGAATCGTTTTTGGCCACTATAGGTGTGGCAGGGTATACTCAGACATGAGTCCCTTGCTCACTGCTCCATCAGGATTCAAGCAAGCCGGGCCGAAGAGGCTGAAATGCCAGAAACCGGTCCCCGGTAGCTTGTCTTCTTTCTGGTGAAGAATTGGCTTGGTAGTTTGGTCTGCCCTGTTCCCATGATGCACTGGGCCAGGGACAGACTAATTTGCATATAGCCATGTTCTGAGCTGGGATGGGGCAGTGAGCTAAATAACGGTGATGGATCAAGCCCTGATCTTTGGACTGGGTAAGAGTGGTCTGCTTAATTCAGGCACTCTGTTCATCACCACCCCCTTTTCTGAATCGTAAAACTAGAAGCAGCATTACGTTGTGGGATCTTGGGGCATATTATCAAGGGGGATTATCTCCGCTTTTTTGGCTTTAAAAGCCAAGAAAGCGGAGATAAAATTATCTCCCTATTACCTAGCTGTCGCTAACACCAGTTAGCGACAGCTAGTAGGAGATAGCGACCATCTTGGGCCCCACTTTGCATGTCAGTGAAATTTATTGCTAATGACATGCAAAGTGGGCGTTCCAAGATGTTAGCAACTGGAAACAGTCGCTAACATCGCTATCTCCTATTACCAACTTTTGGAGATATTCACGCTAAGCGCGAATATCTCCAAAAGCTAACACCTGCCCTGAGCAGTTCTTAGCCATGTTATCCAATGGGAGGTGGATAACATGGCTAAGAGCATTAGCTCGGTAATGCCTGAATATCGCGGACTTTTCAGCGATATTCATGCATTGCGGACGATTTTTATCGCATTTGCGATAAACCTTGGTAATACCAAGGTTTATCTGCGATAAAAATCGCCGCAGCTCAGCGGTAAATTTTTGTCTCTATCCAAGCAATAGCGATAATTAGCGCTATTGCTTGGTAATATACCCCCTTGTGTCTTGCATGAAAATGGTACTGGGCCTCCTTAGAGCTGTTGGACTGAAAAGAAATGAGATGGTAGAAAGCACTCATATAGACCTCATGACCACTGGTACTACCATCAGAGGGTTCAACACCCTCATTAGCTTCAAGGGCATCAACAACAAGAGCATCAACAGCCACACGGACCTCAACAGCACAGACATCAGTCGAGAGGTAGAGGAGGCAGCAACCATCTGTCAAAACCAGCAAACTAACCACAGGAGGCAAACAATGAGTGAAACCTTCCACCCCTTCCATCGTCCACTCCAGTAGGGGAAAGCATAACATCTGTCCTGCAAGAGTGGTAAAGAATGACCACCAACAAATGGGTTCTGAATAGTGTAGGGCACGGGTACTGTCTCAGATTCAAGTTTCCACCACCGTCTATCCCGCCAAATAAACCATCCCTATTCCAATGGGAAAAACTGCAACAAGAAACTTCCATCCTCTTGCAGAAACTCACAGTGGGAAGGGTAACTTTTCACCTGAAAGGAATGGGGAATTTATTCTCATTACTTTCTGGTGAAAAAGAAAGGGCCCGTTCTAGACCTCAAGAAAGCGAACAAGTGGGTTCACAAAGAAGGATTTAGGATGCTGGCGCTCATCAGATTTACCCTCAACTCCATCAAGGGGACGGTTTATGCTCGATAGACCTACAAGATGCCTCCTTACACATCCCGACAGCCGAGAAACATTGAAAATTTCTGAGGTTCATTGTAGGAGAACACTACTACTAATACAAGGCCCTTCCTTTAGGTCTCTCTGCAAACTTTCTCCAAATGTATGTCGGGTGTAGTAACCAACCTCAGGAAAATGAAAATGTCCGTCTAGCCCCTCCAACAATGTCTGGAAGGCCAATGGGACCAGCTCTCAGGAAGATGGGATGACAGAATGAATCTACCAACTTGTGCGAAACAATCACTGAAATTATGGTGCCACTCAGAGAATCTACTCAGAGGAATTAATTTTCACCAAGACATTCTGAACTAAACTATTGACGGATGCCTCCATAACAGGTTAGGGTACCCACGTGGACCATCTACAAATACAAGGCATATGGTCTCAGAAGGAACAGTCTTATCACATTAACCTGCTAGAGCTGAGGACAGTTCGTCTAGCCTCGAGGGCTATTCTTCCATCATTCAGGATCAACTCTCTCCTTGTACAGAAGGACAATGCAACAACCATGCATTATTTGAACGAGCAGGGAGGAACCAAAATCCAGACCTCTGTCCCTGAAATACAAACAATCTGGAAGTGACACATACAAACTAATCTTAGAATTACAGCGGTCCATCATATGTGAACCCTGAATCCTCAAGCAGACACTTTCAGCAGAATAATAGAAGAAAACCATAAATGACTATTGTTGGACTTGGCCCTTCTGGCAGGTTCACCCCTAAACTTTTTGCTGGTAATGGTGACCTGGTGATGGTGATTTTTGGGTTCTGCGCGCTTTCACTGTGTCCCAGTGGAAAGTGCGTGCGCACTCTGAGTGCATGTGATGAGATAGGCCTGCCCTCCCATAGGAATGGATGGGGAATGTATGTGTCCCTGGTATTCCTGATGCGTGGGGTGTACAGGCTCGAGTCTGGTATGTGCAAACTCGTGAGAGTGAATGCTGCGCAATGGTATGTGCGGCTTGTATGTGTCTAGTGGGGAAGTGCCACTTCTAGACATGGCTGTACGTGTGCTGTGAGGGTGCTGGCGTGTGATTGGCTGGAGCTGGCTGGGATGCCAGGCTCCAGGAAGTCTGGATGGGTCTGCCCGGTGGTGAGTGTGAGATTAGCATGCTGATGGCTGGGGAGGGCTGCACCTGTTTCCTGAATGGGCTGGGCTTTCCCCACACAATGCTGGCTCCGCCCCCCTGTGGTGCGACTGATGACCCTAGTCCTGCCAGTGAATGAAAAGGGTGATTGAGCACATCAAGAGTGCTCACCAACCAGCTGCGACTGGTTTCTCCCCTCACCCTGTGCCGGAACAAAGGATTTACTAGTATAAGAAGGGGCTGTGTCCCCTTAGTAGTTGTTCTGTTCTCTTCCAGGATCCTGAGGGGGCTGCTGCTGGGCCAGAGGACCGCCACTTGGGTTGTCTCCCTGCCTGGAGACCCAGTGAGCTGGCTCTGGGCCCAGCCCTCCCCCCCTTCACACCTGAAGAACTTTGCTGGACTTGTGGACCCTTACCTGGGCTCTAGCGCTTGGAAGCGCTTCATTTGGTCCCCCAGCACTTAGTAGCGCTTTGCTGTATTTCCTCTAGCGCTGGGAGCGCTTTAGTTTCACTCGCACCTCTGTGTGTGCTCCCCAGCGCTGCAGAGCGCTTTCCTTTCACCCCTAGCGGTCTGTGCGCTTTATTTTGCTGATAGCGCTCAGTGCGCTTTATTTTTGGAAGCCGGTGCCCACCCGGCGAGATTACCCCTATCGCGGCCGGCCCGCGACCAGGAAGTCAGGCAGGCCGGGGCAGGACAACCGGAACCGGAAGTAGGAGGGCGGGAGCCTACCCCGCCTCCCACCGAAGATTCGCGGCCGGTTTAAGCACCGGAGCAAGCAGGAGCCTACCCTGCGCCCGGTGCACTCGCCTGGAGAGGGAAAGGGAGCATGTTGGTTCCCCCGCGGGGCTCCCCTGAGGAAGAGAGCCTCGCCCGCCGCTATTGCCAGCACCCGGCCCCCAGGAGCAGGACCGGGGGAGGAGGAGGACGCCGCCTGCACCGAGGAGCCTCCGCCTGAGAGCCCGGTGAGTGTGCACGGGCAGGGGGAGGCTCAGGGGGCATTTCCTTTCCGAGTCCCAGGGAAGGCATTCTTCTTTGCAGAGTCCAGGAGGGACTCCCACGGGCCGCACCTGTGATCACCGTGCCCTGAGAGGCTCGTGTGGGGCAGTCATTTCTTCAGAGCCTGGAAGGCGCCTACGTTGGCCCGCTCATTCCTTACACAGCTGCCCAGCACTTCGTGGGCAGCTGCCACGTTTAGGCCCCCTGACTTTGGACACAGGGCGTCCTAGCCCTAGAGAGGCCAGTTGGCCTAGGGACTGCCACAGGTGGTGGCTAATGTGATTTTTGCGCTATTGGGTTGTCCTGCACCTCTGAATGTATTGTTGATGCATCATGTGTTTTCCTCCCCTGCACCTCTGAATGTGTTTTAATGCGTCATGTGCCATGTTCTTACACCGCTGAATGTATGTTATGCATCATGTGTTATGTGCTTACACCCCTACAGGTATTGTGATACTTAGGTGGTTGTTTTTCTCCTAGTGCAGGTGGTACTAGCGAGGTCCTGGTTACCAGTGATTACTGGTGGTGTACTTTATGTTCTAATTTGTGCTACAGTGATTTATATTCCATGTTCTGAGTGATAATTCTGCCTAGTGCTAAGTTCTAAAAGTGCTTATTCCTGACAGTGGTCCAGGTGGCCCTGTCTTGTACATATCCCCTGTAAATTCTGCCCGTGCCTGTTGGCACATTATAAAGTGTGTGTTTTTATCTAATGTGTTTTGGTGTAATACAAAGGCTATTTTTATATAACCTTGTGTGGAGTTACCTTTGTGGTGGGCCTTGGGGGTTGTTGCTGGGCTGCGTGCGCAAATACTTAACTCACATCGCCTCCAAGTTTAGCCTTGCTGCTCGCGCCATGTTACCTAGAGGGTGAGCAGGGGTTATCTTGGCGTGTAACTCCCTTGCCCTGACTTAGGAGTGGTGGTCTCTGACTGACTTTGGCGCAAGCCCTGGCCAGCCAGGGATCCCATTTCTAACAACTACTAAACACCTTCGTTCTTCACGTCATCTTTTCCGATTGGAGATTTCCCCAAATAGATCTTTCCGTAGGCAGAGAAAGCAAGAAATGTGCAAACTTTACCTAGATGTTCTATCAACCAGGCGCACTGAGGAATGCCCTATGGATCGACTGGTGAGGCACGTTTCTTGACGCCTTTCCTCCGATCCCCTTTATGCCAACAGTGATCATCAAGTTGTGTCACTTGAAGGCCTGAATGATTCTCAATGCTCTGGAGTGGCCCTGACAGTGGTGGTTCAGAGATCTCCAACATCCCTCAGAGTGTCCCCAAAGAAAGCTGCTGTGCAGACCGGATCTTCAGAAGTACGGAGGCCAGATTCAACCTCCCAACCTTCACTTGCTGAACTTGGCAGAATGGCTCCTGAACTCACACAATATGGTCACCTAAACCTTCCTCAGGAAAGCATGGATGTGCAGAGAGAAACCAAAAGCCCTCCCACTATAACTTCATATTCTTTCAAGTGGAAGGGATTATGCATCTGGTTTTCTCAGAACAATTTCAATTTTCTTATTTGTCAAGTAGAGGCTGTTCGTCCATAACTCCTCCATCTGGCTGAAGTGGAATTGCAATTCTCCTCTACTAGAGCCCATCTCAGAGCAATCAAAGCTTACCGAAAATGTCCTTCACAAATGTCCTTTTCCAGAATGCCTGTAGTTAACGAATTATTGGAAGGCATTAAAAAGATATATCCTCTCCTCTACGGTAGTTCAATACTGTTCTTTCTTGCCTTATGGGTCTTCCCTCTGAACTCATTCATAAAGCTTCCCCCCAACACTTATCGTAGAAAGCTTTCTTCTTGGTCCTCACACGGAACAGAGAAGAGTCGGGGCCAGCAGTCCTACGGAATTATTTCTACGCTGAAGATCATGTAGACCGGCTGACTAACCCGTTTACAAACTGCTGGCACGACTTTGGGATCACCAATACCCTGGAGGTTCCCTTTTCAATTTACAGAGGTTTTCCTTGATCATTTAGATCCGTGGATACGTTGACCCACTGACTCACGGTCATTCAATCATTCACTCTTGGGATCATCGCAAGCCGGAGCTTCCCCCACATTATTTTGGATCTCAGCACCATTTTCCTGAACCAGACCAGCCGGGTTGGAATTATCACCGGCGGAGCGATTCCTCAACTTCTGGGTATCTTTTACAGCCCTGAAGAAGTCACAGGATACTTCCCATTGTGACGAAACACGTCTTGGCTGGTTGTCCTTTGTCCTTTTTCTATTTGAGATTAAAACTATTAACATTGACTATTCGAGTGGACTTTAATAACAGCTCTACAAATGCTGAGAACATCAACAAACATTGTTTTTACTATATAAACGTGTGCCCAGGACTTGGCTTTTCATACACAGTATTCCATAGCAACAGGGTAGTGATGAGGACCCATCCTAAATTCCTCCCCAAAGTAGTCCTGAATTTCCATGTCAATCAAACTATTACATTACCTATATTTTTTCAGAATCCTTCTTCTCCTGCAGAGAGATCTCTCCGTACCCTTGATGTTTGAAGGGTCCTGAAGATCTATCTTGATAGAACAAAGTCTTTAAGAAAGTTGAAAGAATATTTTGTAAACTTTGATCCTTTATGGACTGGATTTGCCACTTCTAAACAACCCCTGTCTAGATGGATTGTCTCTTGCATAATCCTTTCTTATCACAAGGCTAACAAAACCTTGCCCGGTAGACCTAGAGCCCATTCCACCAGGGGCAAGACTGCTACTGCTACGTTACTTAGAAACATACCGCCCGCCGAGATTTGAACAGCTGTAACGTGAAGATCGGTTCACACTTTCACAGGACATTATTGCCTTGATTTGGATGCTAAGGCTGATGCCAGAGTAGGGCAAGCTTCTCTGAGGAATTTATTTGCTTGATCGTACTATTCCTTTTTCATTTCCTCCCTCGTATAATTCTTGGGGATGAGCTTGCTAATTTATTCAGTGCGTATGATTATCAATGGAGGTCCCAAGAGCGAGAAGGAATGGATTATTACCTGTAATCCCAGTTCTCTCTCAACGGCATTTCATTGAAACCATAAGCAAGCCTCCCTTCTCCCTGAGGGAAGCGATAGATGTACGAATACTTTTATACTGCTAATTCGGTCATCAAAAGGAACTGAGTAAACTGCCACCTGCAGGGCATGTTGGGACACTGGAGGTCAAGAGGCCCTTAAAGGCACAGTGTCCTATTCTCATTGGGCCTCATTTATGAGGCCTTGCGTCAGTTTTGCGCTTCCGATGCGTCACTTTTTGTGACGCATCGGCGGCGTAAAACATGCCTCCTGTTGCGCACGATTTACAAAGTGACGCATCTAAGCAGATGCGTTACTTTGTAAACCCCTGCGCTACATTATACCTGCGTCAGGTATAATGTATGCAGAGGGGGCGTTCCCCCGCAAAAAGCCTCGTAATAGTGACGCAGTGAAATCTATGAGATTTCACTGCGTCACTTTTAGGACGCTGTTGCGTCAAAATCTTGCGCCTGCCTCACAGCAGGCGTAAGACTGACGCAAGCTCTTTCACATGGGGCTTTCCCCATGTGAAAGGACGCATTGCTGGAGTTGCGTCACTTTTGTGACACACTCCAGGAATGCGTCACTTTTGCGCTTACAGATACGTCAGAAATACTGACGTATCTGTAACTCCTTGCAACATGATGCGTCATACATTAAATATGACGCATCAGGTATGTCGCAAGGAGTGCGCACTGAGAAGTGACGCATCGCTGCTTTCACGCAGCGATGCGTCATTTCTCATAAATGAGGCCCATTGTTTCCAATACTGCAGCCTATGCATCTACATTGCTATGTGTTATCCTATTTTTTACATTAAAAAGAAGTCAAAAGTGTTTGTGAAGGATGTTTTTAAAGGGTCAGTTTTCAACTTATTTAAGTGTTTTTAAGGGTTTCACCCCTTTTTCCTTCAAGTTTGTAAAGGAATGCATTAAGATCAGCAATATAGCCTGTTTTAAGGCTGCAACATGTAACAATTGTGTCAAATATTTTTCCTGGACTTTCCAAAGTAAGGCGAAGTGGATGTGACTTTGAAAGAACTGCTACGGGGTCCCCCCATGTGGGTGGAACTATTCAGCGCTTATAGTTTCAATGGAAATTCCACTGAGAGAGAACTAGGATTAAAGGGAAGAAACCATTCCTTCTGTGCCATGAGGCTCTCTGCCTCTGGAGCTGGCTGATTCATCAGGGAATCTCTCTGGTGGTACCCTACCTGGCAGGACGTGTAAATGCCAGGGCTAACAAACTCAGCAGGAGGTGCCTAGCAGATCAAGAATGGTAGTTATACCTGGAGGTGGCAGAGGGCATCTTCCAACAGTGAGAAGCCCGGCTGGATCTCTTTACCACCACCGAGAATGCGTAATGCCAGCACTTTGGTGTGCTGGAGTTCACAAGAAGGCTCTCTCTCTGAGATGTATTCTGCCTAGAGTGGAGCACAGGCCTCCTGTATGCTTTACTGCTGCTACCTCTCGGGCCACGAGTTCTGACGAAGATCAGGAATAACCAGGGCCGAGTCATCCTAGTGGCTCTGGTTTGGGCCAGGAGAGTGTGGTACCCAGAACTTCTGGGCTTCAGCATCTGTCCTTCAATCAGGCGGCCACTTTGGCAGGGTTTCTTATCGCAACATCAGGGCAGATTCCTGCACCCAAACCCGCGCAACCTGCACCTTTATGCGTGGGGATTGAGTTGCGACAGTTGATCCTTTTGACTTTCCTTCCGAGGTACTTGATGTCATCTTGGCAGACAGACATCTGTCAACGAAATCTGTGTGTGCCGGGACAAGTATGTGGCTTGGTGCGCTACTGGTGGATACTGGTGGGTCCTTTGGAGGCAAAACTGTCTTATGTATAGTTGTTTGCGTCATTTTTAACCCAGCAATTTCTTACTCTGGGTACACTTAAAGCTTACCTTTCTCCTCCCCTTCCCCTCTCTTTCTTTTTTTTTTCTATCTCCTCCCCTCCTACAAAACAAAATACCTTTAAAAAGCTCTGTTCCTTGGTACAGTTTATTTACCCCTTTTGGGGGTTGCGTTGCACATTGTCATATTTTAATACTTTTATTCTTCTTTCATTTTCATTTGTACATGTAATGATGTTTTACTTTGTATATCTTATTTAATAAAGCGTTCTAAACATAAAAGTGTACCTTTCAGTCCTTTCGGGCTCTTTACATTTGCCAGACCAATGATCCATATTTATATCTCCCCGTAACGGGCACAGTGACATTTCAAAATGGCGTCCACGCCGTACAAATGTTGACGAGTCTTCTTTCATTTCGTCACTTCTCATTGAGTTACACATGTACCCGCTCTCCAGCTCCTGGCCTGGCACTTTCTCCTCTGTTGTTCCCTGCACTTCCCATCATAACTATTTAAAAAAATAAAAAGGGTTATTTTTGGAGGGCCTGGCAGCTGTAATTTGCTGCTTGGCTGCTCCTTTTATGAAATAAAAGATTGATGTCCACCATCTTGGTACAGTAAATAAAAAGAAACAACATGGCACGCATGTGTGATCATGCTTGGACACAGTAGCATCATGAGGCATGCCCACACAAGTGTGACGACACACATACGCATACACATCATGCTTTTCTTTTGCCAATGCTGCAGGGCATCAGCAAATAACATTCTTTTTTACCGAAGCTGAACACTATCTGCAACAAGCATTGGCGACGTCTGGCAGCCGAGGCAGCACGTAAGTGCACTTTGGGGGCGTGCAGCATTTGCAGTGGAGCCCAATGGCAGTTTCTCCTTGCTGTGGCCACCGCACACTGCTTCTGCGGTGCAGGCTGCAACAACTTCCACCAGAATTGTGCTGGCACCCGAAGCGGAATGCCTGTGAAGATTCAAGGGATCAGGGTCAGGGCCGGACTGACCGTAGCGGGCACCGGGCAATCCCCCGGTGCGCCGCACAGGCGAGGAATGGTTTTGGGCCCCTGGGGGGCCGGTTTTGTTACAGGGCCGTTTTTGCAGCATAGCCGGTTTTGGTTCCCAGTCCGGCCCTGATCAGGTTCAAAGAGGAGAGCCCGGGCATCCAAGGTCCAACAGCAGCACCTGTATCGCTGAGGCACATATGCAACAGGTGGCCGCGTGGGCTGCCGTTCTGATTACATGTACACATCCACCTGAAAATAAATGTGTTTCAGTGTCAAGGCTGGTTGACCTGTCTTTGTCCTCGTTTTATAGTTTCCCTTTTATTTTTTTGCTTCTCCTAATTGTCCCTAAGTAGCTATTGCAGCTCCCCTTGCTTGCGGCTCATTTAATCTGCATTGCACTGCATCCCACTTGGCCACTTCCTCAAAAAAAGGCAACCATTATGGAATGCTGTTGTCCATGGTGTATCATTGTTGTACCATTACAAGATGGCTGACACATTGGCTCTAAACATGGTGGTCAATCTGGAACTTTAATATGACAATAGGCTCTGTATTATATGACTACAAAACAGACCACCACTGATATGTTTACTCTTCACCTCTTCCTGCTTCAACACCCTCTGCATGCTCCGAAAGATCTTCCGTTGGATCCCCACTGGAACCAGGAAGACGGTCACCCAGGCCCTCGTCACCAGCCGACTGAACTACGGGAATGCTCGCTACGCAGGGACCACGGCCAAACTTCAGAAAAGACTCCAGCACATACAGAACGCATCCGCACGACTCGTCCTGGACATCCCCCGATACAGCCACATATCCACCCACCTGAGAGACCTGCACTGGCTCCCCGTCAGCAAGAGGATCACGTTCAGACTCCTCCCCACACACACAAAGCTCTCCACAACATGGGTCCCGAATACCTCAACAACCGCCTCACGTTCTACACACCTACCCGCCAGCTCCGCTCCGCCAGCCTCGCCCTTGCCGCCGTTCCACGTTTTCGCAGAACCACCACCAGAGGAAGATCCTTCACCTACCTAGCGGCCGAGACGTGGAACACCCTTCCCACCCACCTACGACTGACCCAGGACCAACTCTCCTTCAGGAAACAACTCAAGACCTGGCTGTTCAAGCAGTAGCGCCCCCTTTCCCCTCCCCCCCCCAGCGCCTTGAAACCCTCGCGGGTGAGTAGTGCGCTCTATAAATTTCGTGATTGATTGATTGATTGACTTTTGTTTTTGTAAGCAGATTTCTGCCATGATGTATTCTTTTAATCTTGCATATGTTATTGGGTTTGTGTCTGTTTTACTGCGGTGTCAGAGGGAGCATGCAAGAATGCGTCAGTGGATGGATGAATGCAAAGATGCGTGACAGTGCGCATGTATGATGATTATTGAGCGCCTAACCAAATTAGTGACAGGAGTTGTCACTTTCCTTCATAAGCCAAACCAGTTGGCATTGCCAGTGCTTGTTATAGTGGGTCTTCTCGACCCATTTGATTGTCACTTCCTACAGTGTCTCTAACCGTAATGTTCTTGCATCAATGTCATATGACATCTCTTTATGCGAAATCACTTCTGTGGGGCCAGCCAAGTTTCTGGTGAAAATGTTTTAACTATTTAAAAAGTTTCGTTACTTCTGGCCTAGTTAAGTCTAGTTATCTCAAGAACACTCCTAAGCACATTACTACGCCTGTATGCTTTGCCTTCAGTTGTCATTCCATATCACAATCCTAGTATCAGTGTGAGTCCTGGAGACCCTTTCCTGCTCTTCTGTGTGTGCTTCTCAGAGTCACCATGCTAAGAGCCAGGCTCAGCCAGAAGGGACCAGTGCCTTGAGTAACATGTTTGCTGTCACTGTTCTCGTGAAATTGGTTGGCTGGACTTTTTGACTACAGCTTTGTGCCTAATAATAATTTTAATTGGGTTATCAAGATGTGTGAGTTCATTAGTCAGGCAGTTGATTTGCCCAGAAATCCACCATTTCTATAACCGCATTTACTAGGGTTCCAGTAGTTTATTCACAAATTAAGCGTCTGTGGAAATGAATTGATGCATTCTCCATTCTAACCTCCTAAGAGCCGCATACGTTATGTAGGAATACACTGATAGGCAGAGACAAATATCTTTGAATTCTCTTGGTGATGTGAGGCTTTATTTAGAGGTTGGCGGTAACTAGACAAGCTGCTGTACCTGGCAGGTGCCTGTCTGCTAGCCTCTTCTACCCCACCCCCCGCCTCATTTAGAATGGATAGTAGTTTTCTGGACCGTGGAGCTGTCCTCGGTGCTGCCATCGAGGAAACCCTCAGAGTGGACAGCTAGTGGCAGATAAATGTTGGAGGATGACCCACCCTAGCTAGGGAAGGCCTTCTGAAGCCAGGGCATTGGTGGTTTCCTTGACACCAAAGCTGAGCGTCCCTGAGCACGAAAGAATAAACACTGCCCCCTACCCTCCGGGGGAAAAAACTCCCAGTGCAGCAGGGGCATTGGTTTTTCATTTTTGACTATCGAATCATCGTTTTGGGGGGGCGGGTTGGCTTTAGAAAATTTTAAAATGCATTCAAACACTGTCATTTTGCCTGAAAAGTGCTCCTGTGTTGGTGAGAGACACCTTTTCACGAGACAGGTGTGCTTACAAGTGAAAAACGCAGAATTCTGTGGGCGAGCGGTTTGTTTCTCAGCAGCCGGCCACCCCACCTGCACACGAGCAGCTTACTCTAGTTATGCATGACGTGTATCTTGTTAGAAAATGTGTCTCGGTGTCTAGGCCATGTTTCATCAGCCACATCAAGTACAGAACAGGACTCATGCAGAAGCAGTGAAGCTTATTTCGCCAAATCTGAGATGATTCGCCCTGTGTTTGATTCCTTATTATCATTAATAAACGTGCACCGCATACAGGCTTCAATTAGTATGAAATTAAGGTCCATTTTGGTGAAAAGGTCATTCGGCTACTGAGCCAGCTCCTATCTATTCAACTGCAACATAATGATGAATTTGGAGTAAATAAGTTTCGAACTTGGGAACCTGACTCTAATATGTGTTGGACTTGGGAATGGACTTTTTATTCTTAGCTACACTGGGGAATAGAACGAGTTTTCTGTAAGAATCCGTGACTTACTCCAGGCTTTGATGTGACTTACTCCAGGCTTTGGTGTGACTTACTCCAGGCTTTGGTGTGACTTACTCCAGGTTTTGATGTGACTTACTCCAGGCTTTGGTGTGACTTAGGCTTTGGTGTTACTTGCTCCAGTCTTTGGTGTGACTTACTCCAGGCTTTGGTGTGACTTAGGCTTTGGTGTTACTTGCTCCAGTCTTTGGTGTGACTTACTCCAGGCTTTGGTGTGACTTAGGCTTTGGTGTGACTTACTCCAGGTTTTGATGTGACTTACTCCAGGCTTTGGTGTGACTTAGGCTTTGGTGTTACTTGCTCCAGTCTTTGGTGTGACTTACTCCAGGCTTTGGTGTGACTTAGGCTTTGGTGTTACTTGCTCCAGTCTTTGGTGTGACTTACTCCAGGCTTTGGTGTGATTTAGGCTTTGGTGTTACTTGCTCCAGTCTTTGGTGTTACTTGCTCCAGTCTTTGGTGCGACTTACTCCAGGCTTTGATGTGACTTACTCCAGGCTTTGGTGTGACTTACTCCAGGCTTTGGTGTGACTTACTCCAGGTTTTGATGTGACTTACTCCAGGCTTTGGTGTGACTTAGGCTTTGGTGTTACTTGCTCCAGTCTTTGGCGTGACTTGTTCCAGGCTTTGGTGTGACTTACTCCAGGTTTTAGTGTGACTTACTCCAGGCTTTGGTGTGACTTAGGCTTTGGTGTTACTTGCTCCAGTCTTTGGTGTGACTTGCTCCAGGCTTTGGTGTGACTTAGGCTTTGGTGTTACTTGCTCCAGTCTTTGGTGTGACTTACTCCAGGCTTTGGTGTGACTTACTCCAGGCTTTGGTGTGACTTACTCCAGGCTTTGGAGTGACGTACTCCAGGATTTGGTGTGACTTACTCCAGGCTTTGGTGTGATTTACTCCAGCCTTTGGTGTGACTTCCTCCAGTCCTTGATGTGACTTACCCCAGGCTTTGGTGTGACTTACTCTAGTCTTTGGTGTGACTTATTGCAGGCTTTGGTGTGACTTACTCCAGGCTTTGGTGTGACTTACTCCAGGCTTTGGTGTGACTTACTCCAGGCTTTGATGTGACTTACTCCAGGCTTTGGTGTGACTTATTGCAGGCTTTGGTGTGACTTACTCCAGGCTTTGGTGTGACTTACTCCAGGCTTTGGTGTGACTTGCTCCAGTCTTTGGTGTGACTTGCTCCAGGCTTTGGTGTGACCTACTCCAGGCTTTGGTGTGACTTCCTCCAGTCCTTGATGTGACTTACTCCAGGCTTTGGTGTGACTAACTCTAGTCTTTGGTGTGACTTACTCCAGGCTTTGGTGTGACTTACTCCAGGCTTTGGTGTGACTTACTCCAGGCTTTGGTGTGACTTACTCCAGATTTGGTGTGACTTACTCCAGGCTTTGGTGTGACTTACTCCAAGCTTTGGTGTGACTTACTCCACGCTTTGGTGTGACTTACTCCAGGCTTTGGTGTGACTTACTCCAGGCTTTGGTGTGACTTACTCCAGGCTTTGGTGTGACTTACTCCAGGCTTTGGTGTGACTTGCTCCAGTCTTTGGTGTGACTTGCTCCAGGCTTTGGTGTGACTTCCTCCAGTCCTTGATGTGACTTACTCCAGGCTTTGGTGTGACTTACTCTAGTCTTTGGTGTGACTTACTCCAGGATTTGGTGTGACTTACTCCAGGCTTTGGTGTGACTTACTCCAGGCTTTGATGTGACTTACTCCAGGCTTTGGTGTGACTTATTGCAGGCTTTGGTGTGACTTACTCCAGGGTTTGGTGTGACTTCCTCCAGTCCTTGATGTGACTTACTCCAGGCTTTGGTGTGACTTACTCTAGGCTTTGGTGTGACTTACTCCAGGCTGTGGTGTGACTTACTCCAGTCTTTGGTGTGACTTACCCCAGGCTTTGGTGTGACTTACTCCAGGCTGTGGTGTGACTTACTCCAGTCTTTGGTGTGACTTACCCCAGGCTTTGGTGTGACTTACTCCAGGCTTTGGTGTGACTTACCCCAGGCTTTGGTGTGACTTACTCCAGGCTTTGATGTGACTTACTCCAGGCTTTGGTGTGACTTACTCTAGTCTTTGGTGTGACTTACTCCAGGATTTGGTGTGACTTACTCCAGGCTTTGGTGTGACTTACTCCAGGCTTTGATGTGACTTACTCCAGGCTTTGGTGTGACTTATTGCAGGCTTTGGTGTGACTTACTCCAGGCTTTGGTGTGACTTCCTCCAGTCCTTGATGTGACTTACTCCAGGCTTTGGTGTGACTTACTCTAGGCTTTGGTGTGACTTACTCCAGGCTGTGGTGTGACTTACTCCAGTCTTTGGTGTGACTTACCCCAGGCTTTGGTGTGACTTACTCCAGGCTTTGGTGTGACTTACTCCAGGCTTTGGTGTGACTTCCTCCAGTCCTTGATGTGACTTACTCCAGGCTTTGGTGTGACTTACTCTAGGCTTTGGTGTGACTTACTCCAGGCTGTGGTGTGACTTACTCCAGGCTTTGGTGTGACTTCCTCCAGTCCTTGATGTGACTTACTCCAGGCTTTGGTGTGACTTACTCTAGGCTTTGGTGTGACTTACTCCAGGCTGTGGTGTGACTTACTCCAGTCTTTGGTGTGACTTACCCCAGGCTTTGGTGTGACTTACTCCAGGCTTTGGTGTGACTTACTCCAGGCTTTGGTGTGACTTACCCCAGGCTTTGGTGTGACTTACCCATAAAATTTTCTAGGGAGAAAAAAGACTTGTGATGTTTGGTCCAGAAAGAAGGCTGAGATGGGGCGTGCTGTAGGACCCTGGGATCCGGGGAAGGCGTGCTGTCAGAATTCAGGGGGGGGCATGAAGGAACCTCCACCCTGCCAGAACTGGAACACCGACAGCTACTCACTAACCCGTCTCCTCAGAAACGGTGAGTCCGTGCCCTCTGAACCCTGGAGGGATATTGGGATGTTGAACTGTAGTGAAGGTTGGGCTTCCTCCATCGGTGTGACTGCTTGCACTGTGTGTCTCATGAGCCTTTAGAAGATATTGGTTTGTCCCAAGATGGCCACCGTCACATCCGTCTTCTTCGTTATTAAACACAGTCATCACAATAGGAAAATAAGTACATCAAATATATTTTATAAAGTCAGTCAAAAAGTAAAAAGGCCAATAAAGCAATGCCTTGTAACAGCATGTACTAGTTGTAGTAAATGGAACTAATTCATACAGGCGGTGGCGATAGCCGGGTTGCTCTTGGATGGCGGCTACGCTGGGCAGGACAGGTAACCATGCACCAAGGTTTCAACTCAACAGTTTTTTCATCAAATTTGTGGTCTTGAGTTTGGGATTAGACTTAAGTCATATGTTCCCCTCTGCACACAGATGGGAAAGGTTAGGCAATCCCCTGACACACTCCCAGACCCCCACTCAAACATCATCTACAACCATTCCAACAAAGGGGGCAATATATCTAGGTAGTGCCCACAACCCCAACTCATGCTCTAAGAAGCAGATACCAGTTTGGAAGCAGCAGCCCCTTTACATGTGGACTTCCTTTGCCTCCCCAGCACGCGTTTTTCAGTACAGCCACTTCTCTTCGTAGTGAACGACATAACACAGTCCAGATATACCCTGGTTCAAAGTTGCCAAATGTGGATGTCAGGGCCGGCTTCAGTGCTGGTGGCGCCCCCTGCGACAATGTGTGTTGGTGCCCTCCATTGACCTCCATTTTTTGCTGATTTTCTCACCACCACCCATTAACAGTGCCCCTTAAGCAGTGCTTAATTTGAGCTGGTAGTTTCCGGTGGCCGAAACAGCACTTAACTGCCAACACTGGCACTTCTGACAGCTGCCACATGGTGGCACTGTTTTCCTAATTTAGAGACAAGCACAATAATATAATAATTCAAAATACATTACAAATGACTAATACCTGCTGCCAAGGCCATTCTTATAGCTTCGGGGGCGATGTGTGGACACGGACGTGGCGGGCTGGACGACCGTGCCGAACATCGTTTTTCGTTCCCTCGAATTATCATCCCTGAAGTAAGGAATACCCTTTGTGAACTTGGACTTACAGGATCATAGAACATTGCTTAACTTTCAAAACTCTATGTGTATCTAATAAATGTGAAACAAACGACGCAGGACTTCATTAGGGACTGTGATACTTATCATTTGTATTATTACTGCTATGAGAACAATACTGGTTTGCAGCCCTGAAGAAGCCCATGTTTGGGCGAAACGTGTTGGCTGTGTATGGTGTTTCTATCCTTAAGCTGAAAGAAAAGAAATTAAAGAACATACAAGAACCAACAGACTCGCTGTGTATTTCAAAAAGAACTTTGGACTCTACTTTATGTTTTCTTGTTTTGCCTCTCATTTCTGTGTTCTCAGCTGTTTAATTTATGACCATTTGGTAGCTGGTCAGTTGAGGTGGGCAAAACTGTTTCTAGTATCATACCTGTGACTACGTTAGGTGGGGCTGTGACTGAGATTCTCTAGCTGCCACTATTTTTCAGAACACAATATATGAATTCAAAATACATTACAAGTAACTAATACCTGTCACCAAGGCCATTCTTATAGCTTTGGGGGCCTGGAATAGTCAGAATTGTCACACTTGAAGGCGTGTGATGGTCAGTAGTGTTTTTATTGTAATGGGCAGAGCTGACTGCGGCAGTGGGAGGTGCAAACATAAGTGGCCCCCTGACGAGGGCCCTGGTACTCGTCTTTTACAAATTAAGCACTGCCCTTAAGTCTCCATAACCACTCTCTCTCCCATGCATTTCTTTTGTTTCTATAGCGCCACTCATTCCAGTGTAGGGTGTCAGAGCACTGTACATCTCACACAGATAATGAATCGGATGTATGACATTACAACGCATGCTTTTACCACGCATGCCTTTACAACGCGGTTTTTACAACGCATGCCTTTACAACGCATAGTGCTTTGGGGCGCTGGATAGTGAATAGTTTAATTTACTATTCCAACTCCAGTCCCCGTGGATAGTAGGGAAGGTGTTGGATAGTAAATTAAACCTATTCCCTATCCTAGAGCGCCCCCCAGCGCAATGCGTTGTAATGGTTTGCGTTGTAAAAGTTGCGTCGTAAAGGCACTGCGTGGTAAAAGTTGCGTTGTAAAGGATGTTTCCCTAATGAATCATATGTGTGGAAATCAGTGTATAGCAAATGTTACATATGATAGAGGAAATATTACATACAACAGAGGATTACAAGGTGTAGGTGTCACAAGGCTTTCCTACCAGTAGTGCTTGGTCTGAAAACACATAAACTCAGAATTTAAAACGTAAACTTTTGACTTTACTAAAAAGAATTGATTTCCACGCAAATTAATCCTTTTTACAACATTAGGGTAATGAAAGACTAGGGTAAAAATCATAGCGTTTTAACCTGTACCTTGCAGTTGTCATGCAGCTCTTTGGTGACAGTTTATAGCTCACTGTTCTATATTAGGATTTTAACCTACAAACTGCAAGTAACAAAAGGATGTCTCTGACAAAAGCAGTAACCCACTGACCTATTTACATTGTATGAAGTTTGTGATCTGCATGGTACACGTTATTTGCAGCTGGCACATTACCCCTCTACGTTTACTTTACGATAAGTCAACACTTCCTCTAGACAAAACTCTGATCTCTCTCCAGCAGGTCCATTAATCACCAGTTATCTTGGCATTTTTATTGCTGCCTGAAAATTGCTGGAGGCAAGGAAGCCGGCAGCAGGTGCTTTTAAAATCATAATATAATTGAAAGCACGATGCTACTCGAAGTCAGAGCCGGTGCGGTGGCACCGGTCGCACCGCCCTAGAGCCGGCCCTGGTGGATGCTATAAACTAACACCGACAGGTTATGTCCCTGGAATGGGCAAGCCCCGCAGTGAGATGTGTTTGGAAGAGCTCAGTATGTGGGTGATGACAGAATAAAACCCAAAGCAAGGTTGTTGAATGGCTTCCTGTAAATGACCCTATTGGCCGCCACTTCCACCGACACAGGAGTAGCAGCGCGCCTTGATGCAGGTCAGGGAGGCGCTGTGCATGCATTCGCTTTCAAAATTGGGCAGAAATTGGAGCCACCACAATCCCGTCTCTTGTGTCCAGCTGCTGCCCACTCGCTTGAAACACTGGCACAGCAACGACAAACCCTCAAAAGGCACCAAATGTTTGGGTCTGACATACTTTCAATGGTAAAGACCATGGGCCCGATTCACAGAACTCATTTAAGACAAAATCCTAAACTTACTACTTTTGGTATTCACAGAAGTTAGGATTTTGTCTTAAGACAGACTTAAGTCAGACTTAAAACAGACTTAAGACAGACTTAAGTTAGGATTATGTCTTAAGTCTGTCTTAAGACAAACTTAAGACAAAATCCTAACTTCTGTGAATACCAAAAGTAGTAAGTTTAGGATTTTGTCTTAAGTTAGTTCTGTGAATCGGGCCCCATGTTCTCCACACCCAAAACCCAGATGATGAAAGGATGAGCTACCTCCAGGGACCATACAGGGGTACCTGGGGCCCATCAACATTACTTTCTATTTTGGCACAGTTAGTGACCTTTGTCCCTGAGCTCAAAAGTCAGCAAAGGTGTCTGAGAGCACACAGGGGGCATATTTAGTCCAGCTAGGAGGATTGCGTCGCCAGCAAAAAGCAAACTTAGAATCCATTCATCACCCCTTCTCTTGAGGTCTTCGCCATGCTATATGGTCTGCACTCCTTTTCTTACAATCTGGGGTTTAGTCTGTGTGTGGGCGTGTGTAGATGCAATCACTGCTGTCATCTGTGGCCTGTAGTTGATGCAATCACTGCTGCCATCTGTGGCCTGTAGTTGATGCAATCACTGCTGCCATCTGTGGCCTGTAGTTGATGCAATCACTGCTGTCATCTGTGGCCTGTAGTTGATGCAATCACTGCTGTCATCTGTGGCCTGTAGTTGATGCAATCACTGCTGTCATCTGTGGCCTGTAGTTGATGCAATCACTGCTGTCATCTGTGGCCTGTAGTTGATGCAATCACTGCTGTCATCTGTGGCCTGTAGTTGATGCAATCACTGCTATCATCTGTGGCCTGTAGTTGATGCAATCACTGCTGTCATCTGTGGCCTGTAGTTGATGCAAACACTGCTGTCATCTGTGGCCTGTAGTTGATGCAATCCCCTCCACAGTCTGTGGTCTCTGTGTCCTGCACCTTGGGCTGTGTAGTGCTTCACATGTTATTTAATGTGTGGGTTAGTCTGTGGTCTGTAGCTCAGGTAGTCTAATATGTGGTTGGTGAATGCAATTAGTGCTGTAATCTATGGTCTGTAGTCGATGCACTTACTGATGGTGTATGTCGTTTGTAGATGATATTGAGCGCTCCAACCATGTCGAACGGACGGGTAGTCTCAATCCTTCTCAACCAGGTTTTTGACCTAAATATAGCACAGAATCAGCCCTACTAGCGGTCACCGATAACATCAGGATGACCCTAGATAGAGGCCACTCCACGATTCTGGTGCTGTTAGATCTATCCGCCGCGTTCGACACGGTTTCCCATATAATACTGCTCAGGAGATTGGAGGAGATTGGACTTAGAGATTCGCCCTTCAGTGCTTGACGAGTTTTCTATCTTCTCGTTCACAGGTGGTTAACCTTGGTCCTTATCGTTCTGCTCCAACAGAGTTGACCAAGGGGGTGCCACAGGGCTCTTGTCTAAGCCCGACTTTGTTTAACATCTATGTGGCTCCCTTGGCCAATCTGTTAAGGAGTTGTGGGTTTACCCCCATCTCCTACGCCAACGATACCCAGTTGCTCTTTCCACTTGCTAAGTTTACTCCATCAGTGCGGGCCACTTTCTCTTTGGGACTGAGAAGCATCTCACAATGGATGAGGAGTAATTGTCTTCAGTGCAACGTGGGAAAGACGGAGATCATACTTTTTGGCAAGGCCGAACTGTTGTCGACCCTTGACTGGTGGCCTACCGATTTGGGTACCCCCCTGTTGCAGAAAACTGTGTTAAAAATCTAGCCGTTCGTCTTCAACAGGCTCTCTCCATGAAGGAGCGTGCCGCACAGACAGCCAACTCCTGTTTTCATGTGCTGGGTCTGCTGCGCCACATCCTCCCTCTGCTCCCTGATTCGACCCGGAAGACGTTGACCCAGGCACTTATTTTAAGTCGCCTGGATTACTGTAACGGTCTGTTGGTGTCCGCCAACGAGGCTGCCCTCAACAGACTACAGGTTGTCCAGAACACGGCAGCAAGTCTGATCCTGAACGCCCCCCCAGGACTGCCTCTCGACCTCTGTTTCATCAGCTCCACTGGCTCCCTATACGGGAGCGAGTGCAGTTCAAGGTTTGTTGTACTATATATAAGGTCCTGTCTAATTCTGGCCCCAACCACCTTGCTAATAAATTCATCCCCTACACACCTCGGAGGTCTCTCCATTCAGGATCTAAACCTCTTCTTGTGGTACCTGGAATTAAAAGGACCGGACGGGGTGGGAAGTCCCTATCCTATCTGGGCCCCCGCTACTGGAATAAGCTCCCTTTACAACTAAGACAGTGTACGGACTATCTTCACTCCAGGAAACAGCTTAAGACGCTTCTCTTTTGTTTCTGATTTTCAGTAGACAGTTCTCCACACGCTGCCCGTCCGAGCGCAGAGATACCCCTTCGGGGGTCGATTCTGGCGCTTTACAAATAAATAAATAAATAGTCTGTGCTCTGTCGTTGATGAAGTCATTGCTTAGGTATGTGATATTTAGTGACGCGACCAGTGCGAAGGTCAGTGGCTTCCATGTCTTGAGCTGGGCTGTGTGTTGTGAACTGCATTTCGTGCAGTCTGTTAGTCAGTTTGTGCCTAGTGCACAGTAGGTGTTGTCACTGCTGTTGTGCATTTCGTACAGTCCGTGCCTGGTCCGCAAGAGATGTGGCCACTGCGGTTGTCTTTGATTTGTAAGTCATGCACTGCGGAATATCGATTTCTTCGCTTAAATGTAAGCTGTGGGTGAGTTCATGGTCGGTAGTGGATGGAATCAGTGCTCAGGTCTGTGGTATGCAGGCATCTGTTGTTGATGGAATTAGTGCTCAGGTCTAGGGTTTGCCGGGTGTTTGTTGTTAATGGAATCAGGGCTCAGGTCTCTGGTTTGCCGGGCGTCTGTTGTTGATGGCGTCAGTGCTGTGATCTGCGGTTTGCCGGGCGTCTGTTGTTGATGGTATCAGTGCTCAGGTCTGTGATTTGCTGGGTGTCTGTTGTTGATGGCGTCAGTGCTGTGATCTGTGGTTTGCCGGGCGTCTTTTGTTGATGGAATCAGGGCTCAGGTCTGTGGTTTGCCGGGCGTCAGTTGTTGATGGAGTCAGTGCTGTGATCTGTGGTTTGCCAGGCGTATGTTGTGGAAGGAATCAGTGCTCAGGTCTGTGGTTAGCCGGGTGTCTGTTATTGATGGATTCAGTGCTCAGGTCTGAGGTTTGCCAGGCGTCTGTTGTTGATGGAATCAGTGCTCAGGTCTTTGGTTTGCCGGACGTTTGTTGTTGATGGAATCAGTGCTCTGGTCTGTGGTTTGCCGGGCGTTTGTTGTTGATGGAATCAGTGCTGTGATCTGCGGTTTGCCAGGCCTCTGTTGTTGATGGAATCAGTGCTCAGGTATGTGGTTTACTGGGTGTATGATGTTGATAGAATCAGTGCTCAGGTCTGTGGCTAGCCGGACGTCTGTTATTGATGGATTCAGTGCTCAGGTCTGAGGTTTGCCAGGCGTCTGTTGTTGATGGAATCAGTGCTCAGGTCTCTGGTTTGCCAGGCGCCTGTTGTTGATGGAATCAGTGCTCAGGTCTGTGATTTGCTGGGTGTCTGTTGTTGATGGCGTCAGTGCTGTGATCTGTGGTTTGCCGGGCGTCTTTTGCTGATGGAATCAGTGCTCAGGTCTGTGGTTTGCCGGGCGTCAGTTGTTGATGGAGTCAGTGCTGTGATCTGTGGTTTGCCAGGCGTATGTTGTGGATGGAATCAGTGCTCAGGTCTGTGGTTAGCCGGGTGTCTGTTATTGATGGATTCAGTGCTCAGGTCTGAGGTTTGCCAGGCGTCTGTTGTTGATGGAATCAGTGCTCAGGTCTCTGGTTTGCCAGGCGTCTGTTGTTGATGGAATCAGTGCTCAGGTCTGTGATTTGCCGGGTGTCTGTTGCTGATGGAATCAGTGCTCAGGTCTGTGGTTACCCGGGCGTCTGTTGTTGATGGATTCAGTGTAGTGATCTGTGGTTTGCCGGGCATCTGTTGTTGATGGAATCAGTGCTCAGGTCTGTGGTTTGCCAGACATCTGTTCATGGAGTCAGTGCTGTGGTCTGTGGTTTGCCGGGTGTCTCTTCATGGAATCAGTGCTCAGGTCTGTGGTTTGCCGGGCGTCTGTTGTGGATGGAGTCAGTGCTGTGGTCTGTGGTTTGCCGGGCGTCTGTTGTATATGGAATCAGTGCTGTGATCTATGGTGTGCCGGGCGTCTGTTGTTGATGGAGTCAGTGCTCAGGTCTGTGGTTTGCCGGGCATCTATTATTGATGGAGTCAGTGGTGTGGTTTGTGGTTTGCCGGGAGTCTGCTGTTGATGGAATCAGTAGTGTGGTCTGTGGTTAGCCGGGCGTCTGTTATTGATGGAATCAGTGTTGTGATCTGCGGGTTGCCGGGCATATGTTGTTGATGGAATTAGTACTCAGGTCTGTGGTTTGCTGGGTGTCTGTTGTTGATGGCGTCAGTGCTGTGATCTGTGGTTTGCCGGGTGTCTTTTGTTGATGGAATCAGTGGTCAGATCTGTGGTTTGCCGGGCGTCAGTTGTTGATGGAGTCAGTGCTGTGATCTGTGGTTTGCCAGGCGTATGTTGTGGATGGAATAAGTGCTCAGGTCTGTGGTTAGCCGGGTGTCTGTTATTGATGGATTCAGTGCTCAGGTCTGAGGTTTGCCAGGCGTCTGTTGTTGATGGAATCAGTGCTCAGGTCTTTGGTTTGCCGGACGTTTGTTGTTGATGGAATCAGTGCTCAGGTCTGTGGTTTGCCGGGCGTTTGTTGTTGATGGAATCAGTGCTGTGATCTGCGGTTTGCCAGGCCTCTGTTGTTGATGGAATCAGTGCTCAGGTCTGTGGTTTACTGGGTGTATGATGTTGATAGAATTAGTGCTCAGGTCTGTGGTTAGCCGGGTGTCTGTTATTGATGGATTCAGTGCTCAGGTCTGAGGTTTGCCAGGCGTCTGTTGTTGATGGAATCAGTGCTCAGGTCTCTGGTTTGCCGGGCGTCTGTTGTTGATGGAATCAGTGCTCAGGTCTGTGATTTGCCGGGTGTCTGTTGCTGATGGAATCAGTGCTCAGGTCTGTGGTTACCCGGGCGTCTGTTGTTGATGGAATCAGTGTAGTGATCTGTGGTTTGCCGGGCATCTGTTGTTGATGGAATCAGTGCTCAGGTCTGTGGTTTGCCAGATGTCTGTTCATGGAGTCAGTGCTGTGATCTGTGGTTTGCCGGGTGTCTCTTCATGGAATCAGTGCTCAGGTCTGTGGTTTGCCGGGCGTCTGTTGTGGATGGAGTCGGTGCTGTGATCTATGGTGTGCCGGGTGTCTGTTGTTGATGGAGTGAGTGCTCAGGTCTGTGGTTTGCCGGGCATCTATTGTTGATGGAGTCAGTGGTGTGGTCTGTGGTTTGCCGGGAGTCTGCTGTTGATGGAATCAGCAGTGTGGTCTGTGGTTAGCCGGGCGTCTCTTGTTGATGTAATCAGTGCTGTAATCTGTGGTTTGCCGGGCATATGTTGTTGATGGAATCAGTACTCAGGTCTGTGGTTTGCCGGGCGTCTGTTGTTGATTGAATCAGTGCTCAGGTCTGTGGTTTGCCAGGCGTCTGTTGTTGATGGAGTCAGTGCTCAGGTCTGTGGTATGCCAGGCACCTGTTGTTGATGGAGTCAGTGCTCAGGTCTGTGGTTTGCGGGTTGTCTGTTGATGGCGTCAGTGCCGTGGTCTGTGGTTTGCCGGGCATCTAATGCTGCTGGAATCAGGGCTCAGGTATTTGGTTTGCCGGACGTCTGTTTTGATGGAGTCAGTGATGTGATCTGTGGTTAGCCGGGCGTCTGTTGTTGATGGAATCAGTGCTCAGGTCTGTGGTTTGCTGGGCATCTGTTGTTGATGTAGGTAGTGCTGGGATCTGTGGTTATCCGGGCGTCTGTTGTTAATGGAATCAGTGCTCAGGTCTGTGGTTAGCAGGGCGTCTGTTGTTGATGGTGTCAGTGCTGTGATCTGTGCTCAGTCGGGCATCTGTTGTTGATGGTATCAGTGATGTGATCTGTGGTTAGCCGGGGGTCTGTTGTTAATGGAATCACCCCTCAGGTCTGTGGTTAGCCGGGCGTCTGTTGTTGATGGAATCAGTGCTCAGGTCTGTGGTTTGCTGGGCATCTGTTGTTGATGTAGGTAGTGCTGGGATCTGTGGTTATCCGGGCGTCTGTTGTTAATGGAATCAGTGCTCAGGTCTGTGGTTAGCAGGGCGTCTGTTGTTGATGGTGTCAGTGCTGTGATCTGTGCTCAGTCGGGCATCTGTTGTTGATGGAATCAGTGCTGTGATCTGTGGTTTGCCGGGCGTCTGTTTATGGAGTCAGCGCTCAGGTCTGTGGTTTGCCGGGGGTCTGTTGTTGATGGAGTCAGTGCTGTTATCTGTGGTTAGCCGGGGGTCTGTGGTGATGAAATCAGTGCTCAGGTCTGTGGTTTGCCGGGTGTCTGTTGTTGATGGAGTCAGTGCTTAGGGCTGTGGTTTGCTGGGCATCTGTGGTGGATGGGATCAGTGCTGTGATCTGTGGTTTGCTGGGTGTCTGTTTTAGATGGAATCAGTTCTGTGGTTTGGGGTTTGCCGGGCGTCTGTTGTTGATGGAATCAGTGCTGTGGTCTGTGGTTTGCCGGGCATCTGCTTTGGATGGAATCAGTGCTGTGGTCTGTGGTTTGCCGGGCATCTGCTTTGGATGGAATCAGTGCTGTGATCTGTGGTTTGCCGGGCGTATGTTGTAGATGGAATCAGTGCTCAGGTCTGTGGTTAGCCGGGTGTCTGTTATTGATGGATTCAGTGCTCAGGTCCGTGGTTTGCCCGGCGTCTGTTGTTGATGGAATCAGTGCTCAGGTCTGTGGTTTGCCAGGCATTTGATGTTGATGGAATCAGTGCTCAGGTCGGTGGTTTGCCGGGTGTTTTTTGTTGATGGAATCAGTGCTGTGATCTGTGGTTAGCCGGGCGTCTATTATTGATGGAGTCAGTGCTATGATCTGTGGTTTTCTGGGCATCTGTTGTTGCTGGAATCAGTGCTGTGATCTGTGGTTAGCCGGGCGTCTGTTGTTGATGGAATCAGTGCTGTGATCTGTGGTTAGCGGGCGTCTGTTGTTGATGGAATCAGTGCTGTGATCTGTGGTTTGCCAGGCCTCTGTTGTTGATGGAATCAGTGCTCAGGTCTGTGGTTTGCTGGGCGTCTGATGTTGATAGAATCAGTGCTCAGGTCTGTGGTTAGGCAGACGTCTGTTGTTGATGGAATCAGTGCTCAAGTCTGTGGTGTGCCGGGCGTCTTTTGTTGATGGAATCAGTGCTGTGATCTGTGGTTTGCCGGATGTCTGTTGTTGATGGAGTCCGTGCTGTGATCTGTGGTTTGCCGGGGGTCCGTTGTTGATGGAGTCCGTGCTGTGATCTGTGGTTTGCCGGGTGTCTGTTGTTGATGGAATCAGTGCTGTGATCTGTGGTTAGCCGGGCGTCTGTTGTTGATGGAATCAGTGCTGTGATCTGTGGTTAGCCGGGTGTCTGCTGTTGATGGAATCAGTGCTCAGGTCTGTGGTTTGCCGGGCGTCTGTTGTTGATGGAGTCAGTGCTGGGATCTGTGATTAGCCGGGCGTCTGTTGTTAATGGAATCAGTGCTCAGGTCTGTGGTTAGCAGAGCGTCTGTTGTTGATGGTGTCAGTGTTGTGATCTGTGCTCAGTCGGGCGTCTGTTGTTGATGGTATCAGTGATGTGATCTGTGGTTAGCCGGGGGTCTGTTGGTAATGGAATCAGCCTTCAGGTCTGTGGTTTGCCGGGCGTCTGTTGTTGATGGATTCATTGCTGGGATCTGTGGTTAGCCTGGGGTCTGTTGTTGATGGAATCAGTGCTGTGATCTGTGGTTTGCCGGGCATCTGTTTATGGAGTCAGCGCTCAGGTCTGTGGTTTGCCGGGGGTCTGTTGGTAATGGAGTCAGTGCTGTGATGTGTGGTCAGCCGGGGGTCTGTTGTTGATGGAATCAGTGCTCACGTCTGCGGTTTGTCGGGTGTCTGTTGTTGATGGAGTCAGTGCTCAGGGCTGTGGTTTGGCGGCTGTTTGGGGTGGATGGTATCAGTGCTGTGATCTGTGGTTTGCTGGGCGTCTGTTATGGATGGAATCAGTTCTGTGGTTTGTGGTTTGCCGGGCGTCTGCTGTTGATGAAATCAGTGCCATGGTCTGTGGTTTGCCAGGCATCTGTTGTTGATGGAGTCAGTGCTGTGATCTGTGGTTTGCTGGGCGTCTGTTGTTGATGGAATCAGTGCTCAGGTCTGTGGTTTGCCGGGCAGTTGTTGTTGATGGAGTCAGTGCTGTGGTCCGTGGTTTGCCGGGAGTCTGTTGTTGATGGAATCAGTGCTGTGATCTGTGGTTTGCCGGGCGTATGTTGTGGATGGAATCAGTGCTCAGGTCTGTGGTTTGCCAGGCATTTGATGTTGATGGAATCAGTGCTCAGGTCGGTGGTTTGCCTGGTGTTTTTTGTTGATGGAATCAGTGCTGTGATCTGTGGTTAGCCGGGCGTCTATTATTGATGGAGTCAGTGCTATGATCTGTGGTTTTCTGGGCATCTGTTGTTGCTGGAATCAGTGCTGTGATCTGTGGTTAGCCGGGCGTCTGTTGTTGATGGAATCAGTGCTGTGATCTGTGGTTAGCGGGCGTCTGTTGTTGATGGAATCAGTGCTGTGATCTGTGGTTTGCCAGGCCTCTGTTGTTGATGGAATCAGTGCTCAGGTCTGTGGTTTGCTGGGCGTCTGATGTTGATAGAATCAGTGCTCAGGTCTGTGGTTAGGCAGACGTCTGTTGTTGATGGAATCAGTGCTCAAGTCTGTGGTGTGCCGGGCGTCTTTTGTTGATGGAATCAGTGCTGTGATCTGTGGTTTGCCGGATGTCTGTTGTTGATGGAGTCCGTGCTGTGATCTGTGGTTTGCCGGGGGTCCGTTGTTGATGGAGTCCGTGCTGTGATCTGTGGTTTGCCGGGTGTCTGTTGTTGATGGAATCAGTGCTGTGATCTGTGGTTAGCCGGGCGTCTGTTGTTGATGGAATCAGTGCTGTGATCTGTGGTTAGCCGGGTGTCTGCTGTTGATGGAATCAGTGCTCAGGTCTGTGGTTTGCCGGGCGTCTGTTGTTGATGGAGTCAGTGCTGGGATCTGTGATTAGCCGGGCGTCTGTTGTTAATGGAATCAGTGCTCAGGTCTGTGGTTAGCAGAGCGTCTGTTGTTGATGGTGTCAGTGTTGTGATCTGTGCTCAGTCGGGCGTCTGTTGTTGATGGTATCAGTGATGTGATCTGTGGTTAGCCGGGGGTCTGTTGGAAATGGAATCAGCCTTCAGGTCTGTGGTTTGCCGGGCGTCTGTTGTTGATGGATTCATTGCTGGGATCTGTGGTTAGCCTGGGGTCTGTTGTTGATGGAATCAGTGCTGTGATCTGTGGTTTGCCGGGCATCTGTTTATGGAGTCAGCGCTCAGGTCTGTGGTTTGCCGGGGGTCTGTTGGTAATGGAGTCAGTGCTGTGATGTGTGGTCAGCCGGGGGTCTGTTGTTGATGGAATCAGTGCTCACGTCTGTGGTTTGTCGGGTGTCTGTTGTTGATGGAGTCAGTGCTCAGGGCTGTGGTTTGCCGGGTGTCTGGGGTGGATGGTATCAGTGCTGTGATCTGTGGTTTGCTGGGCGTCTGTTATGGATGGAATCAGTTCTGTGGTTTGTGGTTTGCCGGGCGTCTGCTGTTGATGAAATCAGTGCCATGGTCTGTGGTTTGCCAGGCATCTGTTGTTGATGGAGTCAGTGCTGTGATCTGTGGTTTGCTGGGCGTCTGTTGTTGATGGAATCAGTGCTCAGGTCTGTGGTTTGCCGGGCAGTTGTTGTTGATGGAGTCAGTGCTGTGGTCCGTGGTTTGCCGGGAGTCTGTTGTTGATGGAATCAGTGCTGTGGTCTGTGGTTTGCTGGGCGTCTGTTGTTGATGGAATCAGTGCTGTGATCTGTGGTTTGCCGGGCATCTGTTGTTGATGGAGTCAGTGCTGTGATCTGTGGTTTGCCGGGCGTATGTTGTGGATGGAATCAGTGCTCAGGTCTGTGGTTAGCCGGACGTTTGTTGTTGATGGAATCAGTGCTCAGGTCTGTGGTTTGCTGGGCGTTTGTTGTTGATGGAATCAGTGCTTAGGTCTGTGGTTTGCCGGACGTTTGTTGTTGATGGAATCAGTGCTCAGGTCCGTGGTTTGCTGGGCGTCTGTTGTTGATGGAATCAGTGCTCAGGTCAGTAGTTTGCCGGACTTTTGTTGTTGATGGAATCAGTGCTCAGGTCTGTGGTTTGCTGGGCGTTTGTTGTTGATGGAATCAGTGCTGTGATCTGTGGTTAGCCGTGCATCTGTTATTGATGGGGTCAGTGCTAAGATCTGTGGTTTGCTAGGCGTCTGTTGTTGATGGAATCAGTGCTGTGATCTGTGGTTAGCCGGGCGTCTGTTGTTGATGGAATCAGCGCTCAGGTCTGTGGTTAGCGGGACGTTTGTTGTTGATGGAATCAGTGCTCAGGTCTGTGGTTTGCTGGGCGTCTGATGTTGATAGAATCAGTGCTCAGGTCTGTGGTTAGCCAGACGTCTGTTGTTGATGGAATCAGTGCTCAGGTCTGTGGCTTGCCGGGTGTCTGTTGTTGATGGAATCAGTGCTGTAATCTGTGGTTTGCCGGGTGTCTGTTGTTGATGGAATCAGTACTGTGATCTGTGGTTTGCCGGGCATCTATTGTTGATGGAATCAGTGCTCAGGTCTGTGGTTTGCCGGGCGTCTGTTGTTGATGGAATCAGTGCTGTGATCTGTGGTTTGCCGGGCGTCTGTTGTTGATGGAATCAGTGCTATGGTCTGTGGTTTGCCAGGCGTCTGTTGTTGATGGAGTCAGTGCTGTGATCTGTGGTTTGCTGCGCGTCTGTTGTTGATGCAATCAGTGCTCAGGTCTGAGGTTTGCTGGGTGTCTGTTGTTGATGGAATCAGTGCTCAGGTCTGTGGTTTGCCGGGCATCTGTTGTTGATGGAATCAGTGCTGTGATCTGTGTTTTGCTGGGCGTCTGTTGTTGATGGAATCAGTGCTGTGATCTGTGGTTTGCCAGGTGTATGTTGTGATTGGAATCAGTGCTCAGGTCTGTGGTTAGCCGGGTGTCTGTTATTGATGGATTCAGTGCTCAGGTCTGTGGTTTGCCAGGTGTCTGTTGTTGATGGAATCAGTACTCAGGTCTGTGGTTTGCCGGGTGTTTGATGTTGATGGAATCAGTGCTCAGGTCTGTGGTTTGCCAGGCGTTTGTTGTTGATGGAATCAGTACTGTGATCTTTGGTTAGCCGGGCGTCTGTTATTGATGGGGTCAGTGCTATGATCTGTGGTTTGCTGGGCATCTGTTGTTGATGGAGTCAGTGCTGTGATCTTTGGTTTGCCGGGTGACTGTTGTCAATGGAATCAGTGCTGTGATCTGTGGTTTGCCAGGCCTCTGTTGTTGATGATATCAGTGCTCAGGTCTGTGGTTTGCTGGGCTTCTGATGTTGCTAGAATCAGTGCTCAGGTCTGTGGTTAGCCGGACGTCTGTTGTTGATGGAATCAGTTCTCAGGTCTGTGGTTTGCCGGGTGTCTGTTGTTGATGGAATCAGTGCTGTGATCTGTGGTTTGCCATGGGTCTGTTGTTGATGGAATCAGTGCTGTGATTTGTGGTTTGCCGGGCGTCTATTGTAGATGGAATCAGTGCTCAGGTCTGGGGTTTGCCGGGCGTCTGATGTTGATGGAATCAGTGCTCAGGTGTGTGGTTAGCCGAACGTCTGTTGTTGATGGAATCAGTGCTGTGGTCTGTGGTTTGCCGGGAGTCTGTTGTTGACGGAATAAGTGCTGTGATCTGTGGTTTGCCGGGTGTTTGTTGTTGATGGAATCCATGCTGTGATCTGTGGTTTGCCGGGCGTCCGTTGTTGACGGAATAAGTGCTGTGATCTGTGGTTTGCCGGGTGTTTGTTGTTGATGGAATCCATGCTGTGATCTGTGGTTTGCCGGGTGTCTGTTGTTGATGGAATCAGTGCTGTGATCTGTGGTTTGCCGTGGGTCGGTTGTTGATGGAATCAGTGCTGTGATTTGTGGTTTGCCGGGCGTCTATTGTAGATGGAATCAGTGCTCAGGTCTGGGGTTTGCCGGGCGTCTGATGTTGATGGAATCAGTGCTCAGGTCTGTGGTTTGCTGGGCGTTTGTTGTTGATGGAATCAGTGCTGTGATCTGTGGTTAGCCGTGCATCTGTTATTGATGGGGTCAGTGCTAAGATCTGTGGTTTGCTAGGCGTCTGTTGTTGATGGAATCAGTGCTGTGATCTGTGGTTAGCCGGGCTTCTGTTGTTGATGGAATCACTGCTCAGGTCTGTGGTTAGCCGGACGTTTGTTGTTGATGGAGTCAGTGCTCAGGTCTGTGGTTTGCTGGGCGTCTGATGTTGATAGAATCAGTGCTCAGGTCTGTGGTTAGCCGGACGTCTGTTGTTGATGGAATCAGTGCTCAGGTCTGTGGCTTGCCGGGTGTCTGTTGTTGATGGAATCAGTGCTGTGATCTGTGGTTTGCCGGGTGTCTGTTGTTGATGGAATCAGTACTGTGATCTGTGGTTTGCCGGGCATCTATTGTTGATGGAATCAGTGCTCAGGTCTGTGGTTTGCCGGGCGTCTGTTGTTGATGGAATCAGTGCTGTGATCTGTGGTTTGCCGGGCGTCTGTTGTTGATGGAATCAGTGCTATGGTGTGTGGTTTGCCAGGCGTCTGTTGTTGATGGAGTCAGTGCTGTGATCTGTGGTTTGCTGCGCGTCTGTTGTTGATGCAATCAGTGCTCAGGTCTGAGGTTTGCCGGGTGTCTGTTGTTGATGGAATCAGTGCTCAGGTCTGTGGTTTGCCGGGCATCTGTTGTTGATGGAGTCAGTGCTGTGATCTGTGGTTTGCCGGGCGTCTGTTGTTGATGGAATCAGTGCTGTGATCTGTGGTTTGCTGGGCGTCTGTTGTTGATGGAATCAGTGCTGTGATCTGTGGTTTGCCAGGTGTATGTTGTGATTGGAATCAGTGCTCAGGTCTGTGGTTAGCCGGGTGTCTGTTATTGATGGATTCAGTGCTCAGGTCTGTGGTTTGCCAGGTGTCTGTTGTTGATGGAATCAGTACTCAGGTCTGTGGTTTGCCGGGTGTTTGATGTTGATGGAATCAGTGCTCAGGTCTGTGGTTTGCCAGGCGTTTGTTGTTGATGGAATCAGTACTGTGATCTTTGGTTAGCCGGGCGTCTGTTATTGATGGGGTCAGTGCTATGATCTGTGGTTTGCTGGGCATCTGTTGTTGATGGAGTCAGTGCTGTGATCTTTGGTTTGCCGGGTGACTGTTGTTAATGGAATCAGTGCTGTGATCTGTCGTTAGCCGGGCGTCTGTTGTTAATGGAATCAGTGCTGTGATCTGTGGTTTGCCAGGCCTCTGTTGTTGATGATATCAGTGCTCAGGTCTGTGGTTTGCTGGGCTTCCGATGTTGCTAGAATCAGTGCTCAGGTCTGTGGTTAGCCGGACGTCTGTTGTTGATGGAATCAGTTCTCAGGTCTGTGGTTTGCCGGGTGTCTGTTGTTGATGGAATCAGTGCTGTGATCTGTGGTTTGCCGTGGGTCTGTTGTTGATGGAATCAGTGCTGTGATTTGTGGTTTGCCGGGCGTCTATTGTAGATGGAATCAGTGCTCAGGTCTGGGGTTTGCCGGGCGTCTGATGTTGATGGAATCAGTGCTCAGGTGTGTGGTTAGCCGAACGTCTGTTGTTGATGGAATCAGTGCTGTGGTCTGTGGTTTGCCGGGCGTCTGTTGTTGATGGAATCAGTGCTGTGATCTGTGGTTAGCCGGGCGTCTGTTGTTGATGGAATCAGTGCTGTGATCTGTGGTTTGCCGGGCGTCTGTTGTTGATGGAATCAGTGCTCAGGTCTGAGGTTTGCCGGGCGTCTGTTGTTAATGGAATCAGTGCTGTGATCTGTGGTTAGCGGGCGTCTGTTGTTGATGGAATCAGTGCTGTGATCTGTGGTTTGCCAGGCCTCTGATGTTGATGGAATCAGTGCTGTGGTCTGTGGTTTGCCAGGCCTCTGTGTTTGATGGAATCAGTGCTCAGGTCTGTGGTTTGCCGGGTGTCTGTTGTTGATGGAATCAGTGCTGTGGTCTGTGGTTGGTCGGGTGTCTGCTGTTGATGGAGTCAGTGCTGCGGTCTGTGGTTCCCGCGCCTCGTGCCGCGCTGCGCATTTCTTGTTATGGGTACAATATTATATTTCGTGTAATAAGCGCACGCTGCAGTGACTCTGCGTTGTAAAACAATCCTCCCGCGCATATTACATTCCACACCCCGGGGAGGCCCGCGTGTTGCGTTGCTTGTCATCAGCCTCGCGGGTTTTATGGAGCCATTAATCCCCGCGCCTTCCCGGCTGCACCTCCCCGGCAGGGTGTGTTCTTGTGACAGCGGCTCGGCCGCGGTGATTTGTATGACACTCGAAGAGGGGACGGGATATGTATCCAGATGTGCCGCTCACAGAGGCTGAGCCTCGGGGTGCAAAGCGCTGCAGAGGGGGCAACGGGGTGTATAGCGCTGCAGAGGGGGCCTCGGGGTGTAAAGCGCTGCAGAGGGGGCCCCGGGGTGTAAAGCGCTGCAGAGGGGCTCTCTGGGTGTATAGCGCTGCAGAGGGGGCCTCGGGGTGTAAAGCGCTGCAGAGGGGGCCTCGGGGTGTAAAGCGCTGCAGGGGGGGTGGGGGGGGGCCTCGGGGTGTAAAGCGCTGCAGAGGGGGTCTCGGGGTGTAAAGCGCTGCAGAGGAGGCCTCGGGGTGTAAAGCGCTGCAGGGGGGGCCTCGGGGTGTAAAGCGCTGCAGAGGGGGCCTCGGGGTGTAAAGCGCTGCAGGGGGGGGGGGGCTCGGGGTGTAAAGCGCTGCAGAGGGGCTCTCACGGTAGTGCTTGCATCCACCGAACGGCGCTCATCACATACATACCCCCTCGAGGGGCTCCCATCGCCCGGGTTTGCAGTCAGTATCGACACGTTCCCGTGAACAGGCAGCGGGCCCGGCGTGTAATCGATGCCTCTTCTGTGGGGAATCCATAGCGCTGACATCAGGCCCGAAGTAATCAGCGCTGGATCTGTGGATTTAATTACACGCGATTTTTCACATGAACGGTGCTGGGCTGTACCTGACGCTGCGCTTCTGCGGCCCAGGCGGGCATTACCACTTCTGCATGTGGGTGACACGCACCGCCGCTGCCTGTGCGGACCTGTTCTGCATGTGAGTGACACGCACTGCCCCTGCCTGTGCGGACCTGTTCTGCATGTGGGTGACACGCACTGCCGCTGCCTGTGCGGACCTGTTCTGCATGTGAGTGACACGCACCGCCGCTGCCTGTGCGGACCTGTTCTGCATGTGAGTGACACGCACCGCCGCTGCCTGTGCGGACCTGTTCTGCATGTGAGTGACACGCACTGCCGCTGCCTGTGCGGACCTGTTCTGCATGTGGGTGACACGCACTGCCGCTGCCTGTGCGGACCTGTTCTGCATGTGAGTGACACGCACTGCCGCTGCCTGTGCGGACCTGTTCTGCATGTGAGTGACACGCACTGCCCCTGCTTGTGCGGACCTGTTCTGCATGTGAGTGACACGCACTGCCGCTGCCTGTGCGGACCTGTTCTGCATGTGAGTGACACGCACTGCCGCTGCCTGTGCGGACCTGTTCTGCATGTGAGTGACACGCACTGCCGCTGCCTGTGCGGACCTGTTCTACATGTGAGTGACACGCACTGCCCCTGCCTGTGCGGACCTGTTCTGCATGTGAGTGACACGCACCGCCGCTGCCTGTGCGGACCTGTTCTGCATGTGAGTGACACGCACTGCCGCTGCCTGTGCGGACCTGTTCTGCATGTGAGTGACACGCACCGCCGCTGCCTGTGCGGACCTGTTCTACATGTGAGTGACACGCACTGCCCCTGCCTGTGCGGACCTGTTCTGCATGTGAGTGACACGCACCGCCGCTGCCTGTGCGGACCTGTTCTGCATGTGAGTGACACGCACCGCCGCTGCCTGTGCGGACCTGTTCTGCATGTGAGTGACACGCACCGCCGCTGCCTGTGCGGACCTGTTCTGCATGTGAGTGACACGCACTGCCGCTGCCTGTGCGGACCTGTTCTGCATGTGAGTGACACGCACCGCCGCTGCCTGTGCGGACCTGTTCTGCATGTGAGTGACACGCACCGCCGCTGCCTGTGCGGACCTGTTCTGCATGTGAGTGACACGCACCGCCGCTGCCTGTGCGGACCTGTTCTGCATGTGGGTGACACGCACCGCCGCTGCCTGTGCGGACCTGTTCTGCATGTGAGGCTGTCCGCGGCATACACAAGGCGCCCATTCAAAAGGGGGGCCACCCAGGGCTTTAAGTGGGATGAAGAAACTAGGGGGTCTATCATGGGGGCGTGACCACTGCAATTAAAGGCGTGGCTTAAAACACTTCACCTAAAAATCTGTGTCTAGCACGCTGTGCCGCCCGACTTGTATTTTGCTGTTTCTGTCATTACATCCAGATATACGATAGAAATAACATCATACCTACAAGAAGCCAGGACTATTGGCTTTGTCAATGGTTGTTAGTTGCCTAAGATAAATAAGCAGCAACTATGGCTTGTATATAATATTGAAAAAGCTTCCACTTTAAGCCCTGGTGACACCAAGACAATGTCGCTGCTCCTGAGTTTCAAAAAGAGAAGGGAAATCCAGAGAGAAAATCACTCTTTAATGGATTTCCCTTCCCCTACAACGCTCACCTGGCATGACGTCATGGCATAACTTCTCAACTAGTGAGGAGTGAGCAGTGTGAGCAGCGCACATCGATATGTCTGCTGTCACTGAAGTCCCGGAAAGCCTGTGCCAGGGCACAAAACAGAGCCCGATAGAGACCCGTTTCGAGGCCCCCTTTAAAAAACTGCCGGTGCTCAGACCCGGTGAGACCCGGCCCACTTAAAGCCCTGGGGCCACCTTAGTGCCACATTCGGCACCTCACCTTGTTCTAGTTGTGGGGACCCTCGAGGAGTCACCAAAGGACGGCGCCGATTCCACGTCACCTCTGGTGCCAGAGGGTCGGGCGAGGCACTGCTACCTGCCCCCGCCCATCCGGCCTTCCTCTTTGTTCCGCGTGGTCAGGTGGGCGTGGACTTGTTCTTATTGGACCTGGGTGAAGCCCTGGTAGCAGCGGGTTGTAAGTAAAGAAAGTTCCCTGCCTTGGTGGGGGGAGCCCTGGATGTGACCGCTGCCACGTCCAGAGCATTGGCGGAGTTACAGGGCAATCCGGAGGCTGACTGGTACATAGGGGTACCCTCTTCAGAAACACAGTGGGGGTGCCTATGCCAAACCCCAGGAGTCTTTACGGCAGGACCCTGGATGGAAACGTCGGTGCCCTGCTAGTCCTTCGGGCGGTTGTAAGCCTGAGCAACCGGGGGCTTGCCTGGACACGCTCCGCCCCTAAAAAGGCGTGAGTAAAAGGTATGGACTGGTGGTCCACTGCACTTAAGGGAGATAATCCCTACTAATTGGTAGCCATATGCAGTTGGCTCATCAGGTGGGCACGGCAGCTTAGGTCAATCACCGCTGCCAGCCCTTGGATCGCCCGTAAGTTAACCCACCATGTTGGCATACTCTTGTATGAAATAAACCTGCAGCAAAGTGTTTTCCAACAAACCTGTTTTGTGTGATTATTTATTGCAGTGTACGCTGTGTTCATCTTGTGGGAGGAGGTTGCCTTAATCGGCACTGAGTGACCCGCACTGCCGCTGCCTGTGCGGACCTGTTCAGCATGTGAGTGACATGCATTGCCACTGCCCATTCCTGCTCATCCTTGTCACTGTCCATGTGGTACAAAAGGGGGTGGTGATGGACGGAGCATCCGAACCAATCAAACACTCACACCCAGTCAACAGATCTGGGTTTAATCCATCACCGTTCTTTAGCCCACTCTGCCACCCCAGTTCAGACATGGCTATATGCAAATCAGTCTGACCCTGTGCCTCATGGGAACAGTCCAGCCCGAACTGCCAAGCCATGTCTTCCCTGGACCGGAAACAAGCCTCCTAGGACCGGTTTCTGGCATTTCAGCCGTCTTCAGCCCGGCTTGCTTGAATCCAGTGGCAAAGTGAGCAAGGGACTCACGTCTGAGCATACCCTGCCACACTTATGGCGGCCAAAAGAGGTACCAAAGGGGCTGGTAATGGACGGAGCATCTGAACCAATCAAACACTCACACCCAGTCAAAAGATCTGGGTCTAATCCAGACGAGCCATGCCCGGAAACCATGTATTGCTTCTAAGGCACGTTTTCATCTTGGCGACTCCTTGGTGTCCTAGCTTCCCAATTCTTGTCCACAGGCTCCGGGGAACGACTATTTGGTGATCTCTCAGTACAAAGACCTCTTCGTTCTCTCGGAGTTCATCCCTGCAGCGCTATATCGCGGTCTGCGTTTCCTGTTATTGCGGCGTCAATCCCCCAGCCCCATCAAGGACGTTTCACCACCAACATTCCTTTAGCGCTCCTCTCAGCTTGCTCAAGCAGGTGTCTTCCCGGGTGTGATCGGCTACGTTCGACAGAGTTAGTGCCCGGGGACATGCTGTGGCTGTGACCATCATGACAAATTCTTCCGTGTCCGCATCATCCTCTTGGCCCTTGCCTTCTTTTTTTCATGAACAGATTCCTAGACAGGTAATCTGCTGGATTATTGACTCCTGGTCAATAAGTCACTTCGAATGAGTACTGCTGCAATTGGATGGCCCACCTTTCGATTCTCTGCGGTCCATTGCGAGCTGTTCTGGCAAACAGGGGCACCAGTGGTTTGTGGTCTGTCACAACTTAGAACCTTTGGCCGTACAGGTAGATCTGGAAAAGTTGCAGGCCCACCGAATGGCGAGCGCCTCTCTCTCAATCTGCGCATAGCGAGTCTCCACCGGTCTTAGGGCTCGGCTCGCTTATGCGATGGGGACCCATTCGCCTCCCCTCTTCATCTGTAGCAGTACGCAACGAGTCCCAAGGGACTTGCATTCATGATAAGTTCGGTTTTCCAGGTTGGGTCGAAATGCACCATGGTGGCGTCCTGTAGCAGGGCCTCCTTGATGTCTGCAAATGCCTGTGTGGTCTTCTCATTTCATTCCCACTCCACGTCCTTCTTCACCAGCGCCCGAAGTGGTTCTGATGGCGTGGCAAACTTTGGAAGAAACGGCCCTAATAGTTGGCCATTCGAAGAATACTACAAAGTTCAGAGGGATTGCCCGGAATAGCGGCTGTCTTGACGGCTTCAATCCTCTCAGGTTCTACCTGAAGACCTTCCTGGGAGAATTTGTACCCAAAGAACTTTATCTCGTTGGCATAGAACAGGCGTTTGTGAAGAGTCAATCCGCAATCTGGCAACCGAGGCAGGGTGACCCTGAGCCAAGTGTGATGTTTTTTCCAGGGTGCTGGAGAAGATGAGGCTGTCATCGCTGACATAATTCACTCCCATCAGCAGTGGCGGCTGGTAGTGGACAGTGATGGGGGTAAGAGGCGGTTGAAAAAAAAAGAGACTTACCTGCAAACGCCGTCACCTCTCCCCGTCCTTTTTTTTGGAACGAAAGAACCCAAGTTCCCAGTCTCTCCCAGCCATTCACAACGCTGCCGTATAGCAGCGTTGTGATTGGTTTGAGTGCCGTAGTTCAGCGCTCAGAGAGGGACTGGGCAGCTGGGCATGTTCTCCACCCAGGTTGTACAATAGACTGTGGAGAACATACAAAGTGCGCATGATTGTACGGCCGGCTGGATACGGCAGGCCAAACAATCAGGCGCACGTATGGTGCAGCCACCACGTCTCCCTCTGCTGGCATCACACAGCCCAGTCCCGCCCTGCCATACCATGGACCTTAAAGGTAGACTGAAAATAAAATGATAGTGACGTTCTGTTATCATTTTATTTCTACTTTGCTCTGCTCTTAGATCAGTGAGGCGATCCTCCTCTGAGGAGCGCCCCTCCCCACCAGTCCTGACAAAGTCTCTCTAATGGTGTCCTGGAAGACGTCTGCTGTGGAGTATTCTCCAAAACGGAGCCACTTAAATAGGCGTAGACCCACATGCGCCGAGAATGTCATTATGTAATGGCTCGACTCTTCCAGAGCCAACTGGTGGTAGCCGTAGTTAAGGTCCAGTTTGGAAAACCACTTCTCACCATTCAGATCCGCGACGATCTCATCAATGGTAGTCGTTATATGCCTTTCTCTTCGAATGGCTTTTTGAGGTGATCACATGTCAATACAGAGCCTTATGGCACCGGGTTGTTTGGGTTTTGGTGTGACGACCATAGGCCACACCCATGGGAATGGGTCGGTTACCTACTCAATAACCCCCTTCTTCTCCAGCTGATCAAGCTCTTTCTCTACCTCCGGCCACAGGTGGAACAGCACTCGGCATGTCGTATGGCTACTGGACGCACTGTGTCGATGTGAAGTTTTATCAGTACACCCTTCAGACACCCCAGCCCTGTGAACATCTGTGGGAATTTGGAGAAAGCTGTTTGCATGCGATTGGTGTACTTGGCGTGCAACGAAGACTAGCCCTCAATCTTCGGCTGCATGGCACCCCAGTAGGGTTCCTGTCTATCCCTTGTCACATGGAACTTGGTCTTCATTTCACGTCGCCGCTGGCAACTTCAATGACTTGTCTAAGGAGGATAGGGTCTGTGCCTCCATAGGTGTCTATGTGGGCCTTCGTTGTGCAAGGACTGGCTGTGGCTTTAGTATCATGAATTGCTCCGAGTTGAGGACAAAGACTAATGCCCCTGTGTCAATGAGAGCAGTGACAGACACTCCATTCACCTCTACACAGCACATGGGGGGGCCTTTTATTATGATTGCGTGGACCAGTGAGCAAAATGGTGAAAACATTATCTTCGTCCTCTTCTGGTGTACCACTTTCGCCATCTTGGGGGGTTAGCCCGGTTATCTTCTTGGTCCTCTAGCGATACATTGCAGATGCTCCGTGTCTTTTCTACTCGCTAGGTGGTGCCAGCCTTGGAGCTGGAGTTGCGGCAGGCCATCGCAAAGTAGTTTGATCCTCCACACTTTAGACACGTTTTTCCTTGCGCAGGACATCCTCGTGGAGGGTGACCGGGCTGACCACAACTCCCGTACGACTTCTCACTTGGTTTGGGTGGGTACGCACCACATGCATTGGCTGGTCGCCACCTAATGGCATCCACCTGCTCTTCCTTGATTTTAGCTGTTTCCGCCTTCGTGGCGTTAGTGGCACAGCGGGCTAGCGCAGACTTCATAGCCCCTGTACGACTGTTTGCTGGCTCATGGGACTATGCCAAAATCAGGAAGTCATCCAGGGTTGTTTCCAGTTGACGGACTATCAACTTCCGAAGGTTGGATGGCTTGCATCCTTGAATTAGTTGGGCCCTGATTTCGTCCTGTCTATCTATCCCTGTCCATGTGCTGGCTAGTTTGCGCAGCTGCACAACGAATGTGTCCATTGACTCCCCTTCTAACTGGTGGGCTTGCCACAACTTGAACCGTTCATAGTCTGGATTAAATTGTGGGTCGAAGTGTCTAACGCAGCCACCGCCATGTTGAAATTGTGGTTACGCACCTGTGTTTGGTAAGTCCATGAACAGATCGCAAAGTTCATCGCTGCCCATGTGGAGCACTGGTGGCGCAAAAAAATGGCTCAGCGGGCCTATCCAATTGTGCCACCATGGCGCTGCCATTGCAGGGTCTTGTAGTCGACAGAATGGTGGTATGGTGTTATGGGTGCCCGAACGTTGAGTTGCAGGTGGTGTGTCCGCCACTGCAGCCACTTCTTGTGCTGGCGTGCTCGCAACTTTGCTTAAATCTCTGTGCTTATGCTTCTGTCCTTATTGATATATATTTTTTCTTTTTATTTCCCTCCTGGGTGTGCTGGGCGTCTACTGCCCTCTGTATGTGCTCTCATCACCTGCAGGTGATGCTGCAGTAGTAGTGGTAATATGTCACTCCTGCATGTGAGTGACACATGCATTGCCGCTGCCTGTGCAGGCCTATTCTGCATCTGACCGATGCTTGCACGGTTGCTGTAAATGCTTTACTAGCTCCGCATGTGACTCACGCCGGCACTTCTGCTGCCATTGCTGACCTATTCTGTGTGAGTGGTAGTTGTACCACTGCTGGCTATGCTTTACCTGTTCTGCATGTGAATGATGCAGTGCTGCTGCTGTGCTGACCTGCTCTGCATGTGAGGGATGCTTGCACTGCTACTCCCTGTGCAGACCTATTCTGTGAGTAAGGGTAGACTGCACTGCTGCTGCATGGTATACAAAAAAAATACATTTGCTGAAATAAACAAAGGTTAAAGTGACTTATAGTTAGGTGTTGAAATGAGATAAGACAAACATTTTGAAAATAAAAAAAGTCTAGAAATTCGCCAGTTATACGTAGTGCAGTAATTATAACTTGTGCCTCCATCATGCACAGCTTATGACCTCACATATTACATCACCCATGACATTTTAAATATATTGTTGATGACATGTTAATTAGAATGATTCATTTTTTAAAAAACTGTTTATTAGCGACTGCGAAGAAAGTATAGTATCACATTACAGTGGTATGCAATATCAAAAGTTTACAGTCTTTTCTGTTTTCTCCCCAATAGCCCTGCAATCCCACGGCCATGAAAGTTATAATCATCATTCAGCAGGACTGCAGTATTCTATACACTCGATCAATTCACGCCCATTCAACAGTGTCCCAACAGACCTCAACAGTTGTGTTCCCCTCCCTCCCCCCCGGTGGTGTGAGTGTGCAAAGTCATGCGGATACATCAAGTGTTGCATGGTCAACAGCCACGGGTCAGCCTCTTGAAGGTGACCGCAAATGGGAAGTGCGCCTCTCTGTTCCTAATCATCATCTTCATGTAGCGGAACAGATACTGTCTGCGTTAACAGCTCCCATGCCCTTGCATGCTCCAAAATCTTTTCCTGGCCTGAAAGTTGCGCTTGCCTCAGCCTGACCGCGCTCTCACACTTCGCCCATTTGATAAGTTCCGCCTTCCATCGCTGGTAGGACGGGCCCTCCTTTGACTTCAAGTGTAATGTTATCTCTCTCTTCGCTAAAATGAGCCCCAAATCTATAAATTTACTAGTTATTTTCGTCTTAGGTGTATGGAGGAACCAAAGCAGCAAACACGTGGCCATATCATAAGTGAGCTCCCTACTGGTGACTTCGTTTAGCAGCTTGCTGACTTGATTCCAGTAATCTCCCAATCTCGGGCAATGCAAGAGCATATGTTCTGGGTACGCCCCCCCTCTAACCACCTGGGGCATGCCGCGTCGTGCACCTGGAAGTATTTCTGAATTCTGCCTGGCGTCAGGTACGCCCGGTGTAGGATAAAAAACTGTAACAGCTTAATTCGTTTGTCGAGAAAGTGGGATATCTACATCCGTCCCAATCTGGGTTTCGCGCACATTATTCCACTGAATCCGCACTCCTCGGGGTGACGGAGAGGCTTCGGCACGGTATCGATCGCGGGGAGACCTTTGCACTCATCCTTTTGGATTTGAGTGCAGCGTTCGATACCGTGTCTCATTCCATTCTTCTTGACTCCCTCCGCTCCCTTGGTGTTGCTGGATCTGCGCTGGCCTGGATTGCCTCCTTTCTAAGTGAGCGCACCTTTCAGGTGTTTTCGACAGAAGCTGAATCTGCTGTCTATTCCTCGGCATATGGCGTCCCTCAGGGGTCGATTCTCAGCCCTCTGCTGTTTAACATCTATGTCAGACCCCTTGCTACCATCGTGGAGGACGCCGGTTTGACAATCTATTCGTATGCCGACGACACGCAGATTGTGTTCTCTCTCTCCAGCAGTGAGGGCCATGAGGTCTCTGCCCTGAAATCTGGCCTGTCACGCATTGCTGCTTGGATGCAAAGATCTGTGGGGCCCTCAGCATTGGCCCTGTGATATGGGTCCTTTGCCGAATCCAGCCCCCGTAGCCCGCAACCTCGGCTTCCTCATTGACGACAGGCTCTCTATGAGACAGCAGGTAACAAGGGTCGCTGCAATCTGTTTTTCCACCTTAAGATGGTTGCAGAAGATCCTATGGATGCTGCCTCGCTCTACTCAGAGAACTGTCGTCCAGGCTCTTGTGATCCCCCGCATCGACTATGGGAATGTGCTTTATCTTGGGGCCGATAAGGCCACTATAAATAAGCTTCAGGTGGTGCAAAACTCGTCAGCTCGTTTATTGTGCAATGTACCCCGGAGATCTTCCGCAGCTCAGGCTTTGCGTGACCTTCATTGGCTTAAGGTCCCGAACCGTGTAAAATTAAAAACCTTATGCCTTCTCTTTAAAATCAGGCAGGGTTCTGCCCCTAAATACCTACAGAACCTGGTTCAAGTCTATAAGCCTGGTCGCACTTTAAGATCTTCCACTAGTGGCGATTTTTCTGTTCCCAGAATTAAACTGGCCATAATGGGTGGCCGCTCATTTTCTTATCTTGGCCCAAAGATGTGGAATGCTCTTCCGCCGGCCTTGAAAGCCGAGACTGATCTCCGCCCTTTTCGTAAAAAATTGAAGACCCTTCTGGTTAATTAATCCCTCTGCACTGTTTGTTCTGTTTTGGGCCTTTTGCTTGTTTTTCTTTCTTTTACCTATCCCTGGCGCCGGGAAACCCATTGAGGGTAGCTGTGCGCAATATAAGTTTAAATAAATAAAATAAATAAAAATCAATTGTAGCCTCGCGTTCCGCGTACCTTTCCATGTTCGTTGGATTATACTCCCCCATGTCGTGTCTGGTATGGGTTTGCCTATCCCCTCCTCCCATTTAGATTTTAAATCTGTCAGCGGCTGCAGCCCCTCTCGCAGTATCCGGGAGTGGAGGCAGGTGACGGCCTTCACAGTCCCCGCCGCCATCACCACATATTGACATGCCAGCGTCGTTTTTGGTTCAGTGTGGCCCCCCAGCCAATGCTTCCTGATCGCCGCCACCACCGCAGCATGAACTAGAAAGTCGCCCAGCGGCAGGTCATACCTGTCTCGTAGTGCCTCCAACGTCAGTAATCCACCCTCTTCATATAGGTCCCGCACCATCTGGCTTCTCCCAGTCCTCCAGAACAGACCAGTCACTCCCGTGAGGAAGCGTAGTCAGCATCCCCAGTGGGATCTCCGGCGCGTACGGATGCAGCACTCCCGCCTTGCGTTGACTGAGGTTCCAGCATGCCCTCAACGTGGTTTCCTTCAGGGATAGGTCCCTAGGGTGGAGCGCTTGCTGCAGTATTATATACGAGAGAACATGTCTCTGTATCCCTGTGCCTCATACTTGGTCAGGGCCCCGGAACTCCACAGCGACCGCCTGTGTAAGAACCTGCAGCTGCGCCGCCAGGTAGTAAGTTTCAAAATCCGGGACCGCCAGCCCCCCCTCCAGTTTAGGTCGTAGCAATTTGTCCAGGGCAACCCGTCTCCTGCCAGCACCCCACAGAAAGCCTACGACCATTGATCCCAGCTCTCTGAACACTGCTGGCGGAATCCATACCGGAAGTGTCCGGAAGTAGTAAAGGAGCCGCGGTAACGCCACCATTTTAAGTAAGGCTACCCTTCCCAGTATTGACAGCGGCAGCGTGGACCAGAACGCCATACTACCCTTCAAGGCTCGTACGCATCGTCCCACGTTCCCCTCCAAGACATTCGCGGCGTCATGATATATCCGAACGTATTATATCCCATCGTATTTCCCGGGGGAGAGTTGGGATTAGCACACTCAGGCGGACTGGCAGAAGGCTCGTTTTCGTCCAGTTCACCTTGAGCCCTGACAGGTCTCCTTAATTAGAATGATTCATGACATCACTGATAACATCTTATTCATACACAACATAGAGTTACAGTTGTTCACACATTGGGTGCATAGAAAGGGAATAGCGCAAGCCCTGGAGGCGAGTGTGGAAGAGGTGTGGCGCAGCGGCCAGGGTGCCTGACTCCAGACCACAGGGTTCACGGTTCGATCCCCGGAGCCAGCGGCAGGTTAGCCCAGCACCATGTGACTCTGGGCAATAGTTTGCTTAATCTTCCCGACGGCCCCCAGTGCGGGACACCACTTTGGAGGTAGCTGTGCACTTTACAAATGCTGGTATTTCATTTCATTTCAAGTGTGGTTTTGAGTGCTTAAACCTATATGGTGCACCATTTACAAACCAGTAAAGTTTGGGGTGCAAGTAGTACTCCATGTTAAACAAGGTGGTTATGGTTCTGAGCTGACTGACACTTTAAGTTCAGAAGAAAACCCCACCTCCTGAAAGTGAGAGCATATGTTCAGGATATCTGATTCCACCTTAAAAAAAGTGTGTAGACGAATTAGCCAGTCATTGAGAAAACTGAAAATGTGAACACGTTTGAGTTGTAAATAAGTCAATACCTTTGTGAAGACTTCAGGAGCAGATGCCAGACTGAATAGAAGGACCCTAAACTTGGAATAGTGGGAGCCCATTGTGAATCTCAGGAAGCTCGGACTGTCTTGTCAAATGGGAACAGGAAAGTAGGCATCTTTCAAGGTCAGAGTTACCAGAATATCCCATTGAGTCCCTAAAGGAATCACAGACTGTAGGAACCATCTTGAAGCAGATGTGTGAAATATATTGGTTGATTTCTCTTAAATATAGGATATGCATAAAATTACAATCTGGTTTGAAAATTTGAAAAAGGATGGATTAAAATTCTAGTCCTCTTTCCGCTGTTTGGACCAGAACCACTGCCTTCCAGGTTGGAAGAGAGGAGATTCCTTAACCCCTCCCATGCTCATGACGAGCTCAGCTCGTCATAACGGCCGCAACGCTTGCACGCGGGGCTAATTCCCCCACTGTGCTGAACGTTCTGAGAAAACGGGTGTGGCCATGACGAGCTCAGATCCGCACGAGCACAGCGCCACTGGGCTGAGCACCGGAATGCTGTGCGCGCCCTCCCCCCAGCACAGCGGGGGAATCAGCCCCGCAGGCAAGGGATTAAACAGAACACTATGATGAACAAGCTGGGGAAGTGGAGTGACTTTGAAGTCGAACTCTTCTGGAGGATGGAATAACTCGACAAAATCTCCATGGGTTAAAATGTCCAGAACCTGTTTGTCATGAATCAGTCCCTACCAAAACTCAGAGAAATTAGGTAGACTACCTCCCACACAAATTGTTGAGGAATAGTCAGGCTTTTGGAGGCTGGAACTAGGATTTCTCATAGTGCAGACCCTGAACCTTGGCTAGGAAAGGATGCTACCCCACGAAAGACCATGAGGAGCTCTTTTGAGCACAAAGGGACAGGATCAGTCTGTTTTGACCTGAAAAGACACAATTATTTTCTGCTCTTGAGATGCCTTTTCGACTATATAATTTAGGCCAGAACCAGACAAATTTGACCCCCAAAAATTCAGATGTTATATCAGGGCTCTTTGAACCAACTGGATTCAAGATAGCCTGGCTGATGAGGGCTCTGAGCCCGAAACCACTCCCAGGATGCTTGTTTCCGGTCCAGGGAAAACATGGCTTGGCAGTTCGGGCTGGACTGTTCCCATGAGGCACAGGGTCAGACTGACTTGCATATGGCCATGTGTGAACTGGGGCGGCTGAGTGAGCTAAAGAATGATGATGGATCAAACCCAGATCATTTGACTGGGGGGGAGTGCTTGCAATGTTCAACACTCCGTCCATCATCCCCTTTGGTTTTGGTCTTTGAACCAACGCCTCCCCGGTAGCCACCCCAACCTCCATAATTTCACCCAAAGGTACCTAAGAGCATCCATGGATGCTCCAGAGGCAGTAGCTGAAGACAGCAAGAGGTCAAAGGTGATATGAGAGAGAAAGCTGAGAAAAGTTCAATTTTATCCGACAATGTGGTTGGATCCTCTCCTTTATAGAGAAAATCAAAAAGAGACTTACCGCCTTTCAGTAAGGTTTGTGCGGAACAAGCTACATTGGTGATAATTCTATTGGAACATGTGATGCTTCGTAGGATCTCTCCAGAGCCCAATCTACTCTTTTACCAACTGGATCCAATAGAAAAGCTATTTCAGAAGCCAACGAGGAGGTAGGGACTGTGCTTGCAACAACAGAATCAACTTTAGGAATTTATGGAAAGTCAAAATCTTAGAATTGATAGCATATCCACCCAAAATTCTAAAAATCCTTTTCTGTCAACATCATTCCATTGTTTGAAAATAGTTCCTTGAATTATGTGATTAAAGGGCAGCGAATCAATAGTGGGAGCCTTTTACAGGACTCTAGTTAGGATTCCTGGATAGCCAATAGTTCTCGAATGAGCCCCCTAACCTCAGAAAGTTGAGCCCGTGCACATATATCCCTTTAGAAAGGGAGTCCTGATGAGCATCATTATCAAAGTCTTGCTAAGGAAGTGGAGGTTTAAGTGGAGGACCATCAGAAATGATCTCCAGAGTCCAGAAAGAGAAAACCAATCCTCATGTTGAGGAGTGACCGGTCCGTGAACACATGATGCCGCTTCCCCACACTCTTTCTACTTTCCAAGTTTCAAACAGGAAGAGCGCAAAACAGACCAAGTACCAGAGATACCTGCGAGATGCTGGTCTCGATTTGTTATAAAACGTAGGCCTGGGTGGTAAATCCCATTCCACTTGCGTAATTTGGGTAATTTCGCTCCGCGGAGAACGAGGAATTGTCAAAAAAATTCCGCGATCCACAGCTTTGCGGAGTTTTTGCTTGCCCACGCTTTTAAAATGCGTGTTTGCGAGATATTTCCCCCCGAGCACGCAAACAGCGCTCGCGGAAAAAAAAAGATATTGTGAATGGGCGGAACAAGCAATTCCGCGTGTTTGTGGAATTTCTGCGTGCTTGAAGAGATTTTTTGCTGTTTCGCAGAGCTTTGCGTAGCACGACTACTGAAATTCCACCCAGCCCTAATAAAAAGCCACACAAGGAGGGTAAGGCAGAAGTACTGCCTGTAAAAGTGCAACGACACAGTAAGAGGTCTTCTCTCTGCTCTCAAAAATAAACATTGCCTGAATGGGGCAAAACGCTTTTACCTTCATCATTTCAGCTGCAGCACATGGGCTGGGAAGAGGGCAGGGAATTTTTACTGAGTCCCTTACACCAGTCCTGCCAGCATGCCAGTGCCACACTTCCCCCCAAACTAACCCCCAGCTATAGCTCATAAGCGGAGAGATGTATTCCATCCAAATTCCACCTTGTCCTTGATCAACAAGGACCATGTCAGAGATTCTTTAGCGACAGACTTTTTTTTGCAGTTTTATATTCCTATTACAGATACATACATTAAACATACCAGCATTGCAGGAACAGGGCTGTTATCTCTGCAGCAGTCATGGAATAAAGTGCATTCAGAAGGTTGGAGGATGGGTCACAGGAAACATTGAGGGTCACAAGAAGAGTCCACACAAATGGGAGAAGGATACTTCTAGGAAGTAGATACTATTATTTTTTCCTACACTAATTGGCTCTTTGGAGGCACTTCTGTTCACTTGTGTCAGGACTGGAAAAAACAAGGAGTAATGAGCCACAGAACATGTCCCCTCTACTCCAGACACTAATGAGTAACAACGTATGCGCCAAGACCAGAGAAGAGCCTGGTGCAGCTCGGGGTAGAGTTTTCTCCTTCCTTGTGAAGATTTGCCATATTTAGTCGTTAATGCTCCGCGGTACTTGGGGTTTCATGCGGTGGTGGTCATTTTTCCTAGCGTTCGTATCCCAGTGAAGTTAGACAAACAAGTTAGTTGCCTTTCGGTAATGGTTTTTCTAGTAGAGACTATGGGCCATATGTATCAAGCAAATTCGCAAATGCCGAAATTCTTGCGAATGCGAATTTGCTAAATGGTATGTATTAAGCAAAATCCGGTGCAAAATAAGGAATCGCAAAATTTGCGATTCCTTATTTTGCGATTGCATTTAAGGAATCGCAAATTTTGCCATTCCTTAAATGCAACGTATGAAGCAAAAAAAAATTGCAAAATGTCCTTAAGGAATCGCAAATTACCACCAACTTCTAGTTGGTGGTAAGTTGCAAATTCCTTGAAAAATGCACATTTTTGCATTTTTCAAAGTGCCATGTGACGCACATACATGCCCTCAGGGCATGTATGTGCGCCACATGTGCACCCATGCATATTTCAGGAGTGCAACAGGGTGTCCTTTGGACATCCCTGCACCCTTGAAATTATTCTCAATTTGCGAATCGCAAATTGAGAATAACTTCCCATTCATTCCTATGGGCCTCCTGGCCCATAGAAATGAATGGGAAAGTATTCCTTAATTGCGATTCGCAATTTGCTAATCGCAATTAAGGAATTTTAAGAAATAGCAAAAAAATGCGATTTTGTACATACATACATATTTGCGATTCTCAAATAGCGATTTCTTAAAAATCGCTATTTGAGAATCGCAAATGGGTATCTTGATACATATGGCCCAAACTAACTGCAGATTCCTCACCTTTTGAATATTCCCCCAGGTGTCAGACTGGATCCAGAAACTCTTTTGCAGTACCTCCTCATGGGACCGGTGGTGCCGTACAGCTCCGCACGGACGCCGTTCCGGGAATGACATACAGAGCCTATATAGGCACCACTCTTGCGTGATGACATCTATTGCTTTTCAAGGATGTCTGCTTCCCCAGACGCACAGCCCCAACATCAAATTAGCTATGACCGGTGTGCTGATTCCTAGACTTGGCATCTTATTAATGGGTAGAGCCCAGTTCCGAGATTGGGAAGAAGGAAGAGTGGATGAAGAATCTGCGAAGGTAAGTAACTTGTTCTTCTGATCGAGATTTCTAACCGCAGATTCCTCACCTTCTGAACACATACCAAGGCAGAACCTAATACGTGGTGGGTCTGTGAACTGGTGAGAATCAATAAGTCCTGTAGGACCGAGCGGGCAAAATACCCTTCTCGGCAAACCCGGCTGTCCAGACAGTATTGCTTCATGGGTATGAGGAGCGAATCCCACGTAGCCACCTGGCAAATGTCCAGGACAGGAACTATGTGTGCCAATGCAGTGGTGGCAGCTTTGGCTTGGTGGAATGTGCTCGCAGAACTTCTGGAGGCTGTTTTTTAGCCGCTTTGTAGAAGATCTTGATGCAGAGTATGATCCAACTGGAGAAGGTCCTCTTCTGCATCACTTTGCCTTTTTTCGCCCCAATGAAGCGCACAGAGAGATAATCATCCACCAAGAGCTCGTTGATATGATCGATGTAAAAGCTCAGCATGCCTTTGGGGTCCAAGCAGTGAAGTTTCTGATTCTCCTTAGAGAGATGAGGTGGAGCATAGAAGGATGGCAGAGTGATGGTTCGACCAACATGAAATGATAATACTAGTAACTGGGTTGACAATAGTGTGGCAAGTAGTGGCGCCTCTAGTGTTCACGTCAATCTGAACAGCACAATTTATCTACGGTGCAACAAGTAAGAGGATAACCCACAACCTCCAAATCGGACCGTAGTCCTTAATACACAAAAACAAGGAACTATATTTAACAGTGTTAATACTGAGTATCCCACAAATCACACGATCACACAATATATGATCCAAACAAGGTTCTTTTTCTCCTTTTTCAGGTTCATTTAATTTCCAGGTGCCCAGCCAACACGTGTTTCGTCTGGGATTACCCCACGACTTCTTCAGGGCTATCGGACAGATGGCAAAAATATCAAGAAACCTCTAGGCCGGTTCTACTTCCGTCCCGGCTGTCAACTAAAACGTAATTCAAATCCAATGGTAGTTAATGGCGGTGACAAATCAATATCCAGAATTGGGCGGGGGGCCCCGAGTGTGGCTCCCTGTGTCCCCGTGTAAGTATAACCTTCTCGCAATGTGCTTGCTAAATCTGCAACACATTGCAGATTTAGCAAGCACATCGCACGTCCGCAGAACCAGTTTGTCTGGGAAGAAGTTGGTGTACGACGGCATAGCACAGAGAGCCTGAAGCTCATTCACTCACCGCGCTGAGGTGATGGCGATGAAGAACATGGCATACAGGGAACAGCTGTAAAGTGGTTCAAAGGGAGTGCACATCAAATATGCGAGGATCACGTTATGGTCCCACTGAGGCATGACGAAAGGGGAGGGAGAAAAGAAGTGTTTGAGACCTTTCAAAAAACACAGAACCAGTGACTTAAATAAAGGAGGGCTGGTAATCGTAAAAAGGTTGAAAGGTAACCTTTAACTGTGCCCAAATCAGAACCTTGCTCAGCAAGAGATAGAACAGACAAGTAAATGTAAAAAAACTTGGCCTTTCAGTCTGACATGTGCCACACCAACTACAAATTTGTCCCAATGACAGGGGTACAGTTTTAGTCCAGGGATGCCTGGCTGCCAAGATGACACCAACTCCCAGCGGAGGAAGGTCAGACAAGTTCAGCTGTTGCTGCTCAGTCTCCATGAATGAGGGTGTAGATTGCAAAGGCCTGGGAGAAGAATGCTGCCCTGTTGTTGGGACAGCAGGTCCTCCTGGAGGGGAAGCCTGATCAGAGGACAGATGCTCAAGCCTAGGAGCTATGGACACCAGACTGCCTGTGTCCAAACCAGAGCCATTAGGATGACCTGGGCCTAGTTGACCCTGATCTTCTTAAGTGGTATCGGCGGAAAGGGGTACAGGAGTAACGAGTTCCAGAGATGCCTTGGAAACTTCAACACGTAAAACTGCTGACATTGTGTATTCTCAGTGGTGGCGAACAGATCGAGCCAAGGTGCTCCCCATTCACAGAAGAGACCTTGCACCACCTCTGGGTGTAACTGCTGCTCGTGATCTGCTCGTAATTGATGACTAAACTCATCTGCCCTGGCATTTAAAGATCCTCCCAGGTGGCTCACCACCAGGAAGATATTCTAATGGTCCAGCCATTTCTAGAGATGCAGCGCCTCCTGGCACAGAGTCCGGGAACCATACCACCCTGCTTGTTGCAATACCACATGGCCATGGCGTTGTCCGTAAGCATCTGCACCAGCCTCCCTTTAATGGATGGAAAGCTTTCAGTGCCAAGCGGATGGCCCTCAGATCCAGGAGCTTGATATGGAGCAAGCCTTCACTGCAGACCAGAGGCCTCAGATTTCTACCTCTGCCAGATGGCCACCTCAGCCCAAAAAGAATGCATCGGTCACCACTGTCAGCTCTGGCAGTGTAGGGAGAGGGGTCTGCAGCTGACACAACTGCATTTCACTAACCACCACTGCAGACCTTTCGCAGTCTTCTCTGAGGTCTGGATGTGTTAAGAGAGGTCTCTTCAATGTTGGGCCCACTGAGACTTCAGATTCCATTGCGAAGTCTGCATTAGAAACCTAGCGTGCCTGAGCAGCAGGAAGCAGGAGGCTATGAGTCCCAGAAGTCTCATAGTCAACCTCAATTAAATCCTGGACAGAGGTTGAAAGATCGGGATCATAGCCACAATGTCCTGGCCTCTCCTTTCTGAGGGAAAGGAACAAAACAAAACCGTGTACAGAATGGCTCTGATGAAGGGGAGAGTCTGAGATGACAGCAGGTTTGCCGTAGTCTGGAGATGGCTGCCTAGGGTGAGCCTGCCTTCAAGAGCTAGTCGTCGAGGTAGGGGAAGACTGGGACTCCTGACCTCCACAGATGTGCTGCCACCACCGCCATCACTTTCATGAACACCCGTGGGGCGCTAGTGAGGCCAAATGGGAGCACAGCAAACTGAAAATGCTCCTGTCCCACCATGAATCGCAGGTAGCGGCGTTGGGCCTGTAGGACAGGGTGTTGAGACTCTTGCAGATCCAAAGCCACCACCTAGTCCCCAGAGTTGAAGGCAACCATTACCTGGGCCAGTGTGAGCATCTTGAACTTTTCCTTCTGGATGTAGGCATTGAGAGAGAGCATGTCTAAGATAGGATGGATAACTCTGTCGTTATTCGGCACCAGAAAGTAGCGGAAATAACAACCACAACCTACTTCTGGCATAGGCACCCTCTGGATAGCCCCTATGGCCAGAAGGGCTTGCACTTTCTGCTGTAAGATTGACAGATGGTCCTCTATCAGTAGTGCTGGGGATGTGGAAGTGTTGTAATTTAGCAATGATTAGGTTAAGCATTAGCAGAAGACATCTTGTATTTAGAGACTATCTTGCCTGTTTTACGGAATCCATTTTTTATTTCTATCAGCCATTTTGTTTGCCATGTGCTTGCCATTTTGCTCTGTCCTACCTTCATGTTAACTGCTCTTGAAATCTACCTGGAGACGAGATATATTTAGCCTCTTCTGCTTTGCACATGCTCAGTTGAGCTTACAGCTGTCCCCAACTTGTAACTCTCAGGATGTGTCCACCAGAATTAGCTAACTGTTAGCCCCTCCCACTTGTTGCTAGCACACTCTCTGCATGACCTTATGTGTATTTGAAACCAGCATTCTGTACCTTGTACCGCCCTCATTTGAGCCCCTGTGTGGGTATAAAAGGACCAAGCTCCTTCCCGTCAGTGTGCTACTTCATACATTGCCGAAGGGTGTTATGTGAATGTAGTTCCACCTCATGAGGTTTAATAAACTTTGTCTTTTCTATTCCAGTTTCTGTGCCAACTTCTTTCTATTGGTCTGAGGACTCTGTGCAGAGAAGGGAGAACCCCTAGCACTGGTAGGCCTTGCTGAGGCTCACAACTACAAATTGGCGCTTCCAACGCGGGGCTCATCGGCGACTCGGATGCCCGAAGGACTGGTCGAGACGAAGGATTGGAATCTCGCTTTTAGACGTGATCGCTGCCTGAGGAGACCCGAGTCTTGGCACCCACGGCGTTTTTCCTTTCTTTCTGATCTGACCATCCAGGTGGCGCCGGTCCTCGACTGAGATCTCTTCTGTTGATTCGCCGTGCAGTGACCATTTGGTCAATTTGTGAACTTGGCAGTTGGAACCTGGACTCCATTTTATTGGTAAGAGCCGTTCTGCGGCACTTGCTGTTGGTTTTGATGCCTTTGATTGGTAAGGTAGTTTAGTAACACTTACTGCAGCTTTGTTTGAAAGATTGGCCAATATTGAATCTCGTTTGATAAATATATATGTGTTGCAATACATATAGGCAGGTAATGAGGAGATTTTTCTCTTTTTAAAATTGTTTGAAAAGCGCAACGTACGAAGAATACCTTTAGCACTAATTTTGATTATAATACTGCATATTTTGCACTATTTTTGGCATGCCTGTTTCCAGCACACTTCGTAGGATGTGTTGCTTTTGTAGTGGTACCAATTTGAGACTCGACGAAGCACAACCAGCCCCCCGGAGGGGACGCCTAATAGGGACATGTATATTAAGTATGGTATTTCGTGGAACAAATACACTCGTAAACACCCTGAGTTGTGTTTGCCTATGCATGGGTCATTTGATTTATGAAAGATTCGGTATGTGGAGAAACGGATGTTTAAGCAAAAGGCTAGGCAAGATATGTTTGACTGTGTACGAATGTGGGAGAAAGAAGTGCGTGAACGAATGAAGCGTGAGCAAGCCTTGATTGAAAAAGTACAGCGAAAGAACATCCATGCAAAAGCATTGGAATTAAAAAATAGGGAAACGAAAGAAATTAAAGAGAGGGAAGATAGGGAACGTCATTTACAGGTAAATGGCCAATATGCTGTTCGTAGATCTCTTTATCCTATTCTTAATAAACCCCAAGATGGCTCTCTCTTATTAGATTGTTGTCCACCTCCGTATACTCTTCCTTCTGCTCCTTATGAGTCAGATGAGGACTCTTCTACAGACCAGGACAAAGCTAGAGAAACTCGTTCAATGTTATCTGCTGAACGTGCCTCTCAGATTATATCTGCTGCGCGTAAAGCCGTTCGTAGTACTATCACTACTTCTGAACTTCTAGATAGTATTAAAGATTGGCCGGAAAGGGAGCAAATATATTTTATCGAGACATTTGCCGCAGAGGTTATTTAACGATACAGGAAATATTCGGTAGAAATAGAGCCCGATGATGTAGCAGCAGACTGTAAACAATTACGTGACAGTCTTTTTGTCTTCTCCCAGGTGGCTGACACGATCAGACGCTTGGTTAAACTGCGTGTTGAAGAAGCCCGTTTGCGAGAGGAGAAAAAGGCAGACGCAGCTGCACCAACATCTCAGATCAGCGTGGCACGAACTTCTACTCCTGAAACAGATAAGAATGTTGTAATTAATGTGAAACCCATGCGGGAAGCCGCACCTTTATATGTTCCTCCTAAAGGAACGGGTACAAATGATGATAAGACTTCTACAGATGCTAAAGGTGATTTTATTTATAATTGGGTTTACACTCCTTGGAATAGAGCAGATGTTATGGCCCTTAAAAATGCATTGCCTGATCCACGAAAGAAACCAGCAGCCTTTTATGAGGAAGTTGAGGGTGCAATTAGTTCTTGTACTATGACTTTGCCTGATATTGATTTGTTTTTTGGATTAATATTACCGCCTGATATGTGGATAACTGTGCGTAAAGTTGATGACCGTGCGACATTTGGAGCATTATGAAAAGATTTAGAGCAGTTAGATGAAGATAGAGAACCTGCGCAGAAACCGTGTCAGTTAATTTTAGACCTTCCGGCAGCTATATTAGTTAAGTTAAAGATGATTATTCCCCCTAAAAAGATTGATTGGACTGTATTAGCGTTGTGTAAGCAAAAGGCAGATGAATCGGTTTCAGATTTCTTTACACGCTTTGAAGAGACATTCCACGATTTTAGAGGCCAGTCATTAACAGATGACACGGGTAGGCATCTGTTTGTCGATAAATATGTCGCAAACCTTTTGCCAGGAATAGCTAGTTGCCTAAAGGCCAGTGAGAGTTCATGGACTACCTCTTCTCCGGTTTCTCTCTTAACCATGGCTCAGTGTTATGAGCGACAAGAATTAGAAGCTAAAAGGAATGAGGATAAAAAGTCTAAAGAGTTAAAAACAAATGTTATGTTAGCTCAAGCTTATGGACCACCTTCTAGAGGACGTTTGACAGGATACAAATTGACACTGTTAGCACCTCATATTACCTTGAAGAAGTGCGCAACACTGAAACCAGACACTTTTTTTGCCATATCCTGCGACTCAGTCCCAGTCAAAGGAACCTAACGATTGTATATTCCTTACTGAGGAACAGACAAAGGGTTGCGTCGATTTGCAAGATACACCCCTTCCAGATGTAGATGGGGAGCTGTGGGTTGATGGGTCCTGTTTGAAGTTACCAGATGGCACAACCGCAGCCGCATATGCAATCACAACACTTGAGACAGTAGTGGAAACTGCTCGCATACCACAGAAGTCGGCTCAAGCAGCTGAACTAATAGCTTTGACACAAGCGTGTGAACTTAGCACTGACTTATGTGTGAACATTTATACGGATAGCTGCTATGCTTTTGGAGTGGTTCATGATATTGGGATGCAGATAATGCACGGAGACTTAGTGCATAATCTCTTGACTGCACTTACATACCAGAAGAAAGTTGCTATTATGAAGTGTAGCACACACAAGAAAATCATTGACAAAATAGGACAAGGCAATGCCTTTGCAGGCCGCGTAGCCCGTGAGACTGCAATGCAGCGAAGCACTACATCCATGTACGTAGTAAAATCACAAGCTGAACGTTGTCATGATGCTAGAGAGGAAGTATGGGATATACAGAGATCTGCCTCTGTGGAAGAACTTGAGCAATGGTCTAAAGAAGGAATGTTAGATGATGAGGGTTGTTGGCGTAACAAAGAAATGAATAAATGGAAACTGCCTGCAGCCTATTTACAACCTATGGTTCAAATGACACATGGGCTGGTACGTGTTGGAGCCCTAGCAATAACTAAATTGCTTACACAAGTCTGGGAGCATCCTGAAATTGCAAGCACAGCTAAAAGAGTAGTACGGTCCTGTTTGATCTGTTGGCAGTATAATCCTGGAAAAGGGACACAAACTCCTACAGGAGGGTTTGCCACACCAACCGCACCTTTTGAAGTTTTGCAGATGGATTACATCTAACTTGAACGCTGCAATAATCTAAAATACGTCCTAGTGGTGGTATGTGCCCTCAGTAAATGGATAGAGGCGTACCCTACAAAGGATAATACTGCTCTTACCACAGCAAAGGTGCTTCTGAAGGAATTTTTTCCTAGGTATGGTGTTTGTAAGCTTTTGTGGAATGACAACGGACCTCATTTTATTGGGCAAGTTGTTGAGTAGGTCCTGAAAGGGTTAGGGATCAAACAGAAATTCCATACAGTCTTCCACCCGCAATCAGCAGGATTGGTGGAAAGGTATAACGCTACTTTAAAATTGAAGCTGGCAAAAATACTGGCTTCCACGTCCCTAAAGTGGCCAGAAGTACTACCTTTGGCATTATTATCCATAAGATTGGTGCCACACTCACGATCAGGTCTTACCCGGTATGAGGTGGTATTTGGGAGACTGATGAACATTTGGGGAGTTCCTAAGCCACGCCCCATACATGATGTACCTTGTGTTCTGTTGAATGATTATTTGACAGTTAACCGACAGTTTGATCTCTATTCATCAACAGGTTTGAGAAGCTCTTCATGACAGATCTACAGGTGAGGCCCATGAACTCCGTCCCGGTGACTATGTGATGGTCAAGGTCTTCGACAGATCGAACAGCTTGGAACCGAGGTGGCGAGGTCCAGAGCAGGTGCTTTTGGCTACAAGTACAGCAGTTCGAGTGACGAACAAAAAGAACTGGGTCCACAGCGCGCATTGCAAGCATGTGTCGCCTGCCTTGGTGGAACCTCCTGCGCTGACCGACCATTGAGAGATTCTGGAGACGGAGAAAGGTCAAGCTATCTCACCTGACAAATCTGCAGAAGTCTTCCCGGACCACACGATTCCTGGAGCATCGCGATACCACTTGAGACCGAGGAAAGAATCTGCAGTGCTGAACGAGACTGGTTGAGCTGCCGCCCTGGGTTTGTGAAACGGAGAGCCAATGTGGCAAGGGGTGGGGGGGGGGATCAGCCCTGCATTAGTGTAGTGACACCCATCTTGGCTCGTGGTGAAGTAATCAACGGCTGCCCAGGGAGAAGAGCTCCAACGATTGTTTTCAACAAGTTTTTAGAAAGATCAATCATCACTGTTGCTGAAACGAATAACAAAATAATTATTTGTGCTGTAGGGTTTGTTGTTGCCCTGGTGGTTATGGCAATATTCACCTGGTTTGTTGAGAAAGTGGCTCCTGCTCGACAGCTTTTCGTTGCGACTACTACAGCTCCAGTGGAACACTATTATTATACGCTTCCCTATCATGAGCAGAAGCATTGACAATCCTACCTGAATAACACATTCATCCAGATGTTGCATCATACACACAATGCCACGAATACTACCAATAGTTGGGTGTGTGGTATGATACATGCACACCAAAAGAAAGGAGGAACGCCTTTTATTCGTCTACTGTTTTCCCATAATGGTTCATGTCAAGCTTGGTATACTCTTTTGTTTGCTTTCGGAAAGCCCTCAGTAGGTGGAATCATTTTTCGGTTGAATAAAGAATGCTACCAAGATGAAGATGGTTATCCTCAAGCTAAAGGGACTAAATGGGAAGAGTGCCAACCGGACAATATTTCAACACCATATGTCTTTACAAATATAAGGAATATGAAAAACACTGGACCCTTTGTGATTTCTGTAACTAGAGCTAAAGCAGATTTATGTATTGGCAGTGTTGGGAGAATTCCCGTAGGACGGAGTGAATATATTTCTACATTAACTATTGAAGGTGCTAATAACAGTAGTTTTACATCGTCGCACAATACATACTTTGTGTGTGGTAATAAAGGATACTATCAATTGCCTGTTGGGTGGTCTGGGGTATGTTACATATAATTTTTGCTACCCCCTGTGGTTTTAGCACCCGCATCATATCACCTTGACCTAAAGTTGTACAATGATATTTCTAAGAATAGATACAAACGAACAATAAGTACAGATGAAGTCGACCAGACAGATACCACTTTACAATTTGGGTTTGTTCTTCTTTGTGGGTGCTGCATTGAATAGCAGAAAGATCAGACGATTGACTCGTGTTGTGGAAGCTGTCACCAATCAGACAGCCATAGCACTTGGGAACATTACAGAAGAACTGTAAATTGCAAGAATTGTAGCACTCCAGAAGAGGATGGCGCTTGACGTGGTTTTGGCTGATCGAGGTGGTGCATGTCGCATCATCGGTAGCAGTTGCTGTGTTTTCATACCTGATCACTCACCTTCAGTTTATGAGGCAATCTCTAAACTGCATAAGATTGCTGCAGAAATTCACTCAGAGACTGGTACATGGACATTTTCGAACTGGATATGGACACTCTTTGTTACTTGGGGCTGGAAGCTACTGACTATTCTATGCATACTACTTGTGATACTATTTACATGCTGTACTTGTATACAATGCGGTCCTATGCTTTGCTCCATGTGCATCACTGCTTGTACATCTGCCAAAAGAAATATTGCGAAAGAACAACAAATGTTAAATTATGAAATTACTGAGATGATGAACATCAATGTACAGCATGCATATTTAGATCACCCCAGATCAACGAATGTCTTCAGCTAATGCCGACAGGGTCGTCTGTTGTAATTTAGCAATGATTAGGTTAAGCATTAGCAGAAGACATCTTGTATTTAGAGACTATCTTGTCCGTTTTACGGAATCCATTTTTTATTTCTATCGGCCATTTTGTTTGCCATGTGCTTGCCATGTGCTCTGTCCTACCTTCATGTTAACTGCTCTTGAAATCTGCCTGGAGACGAGATATATTTAGCCTCTTCTGCTTTGCACATGCTCAGTGGAGCTTACAGCTGTCCCCAACTTGTAACTGTCAGGATGTGTCCACCAGAATTAGCTAACTGTTAGCCCCTCCCACTTATTGCTAGCACGCTCTATATGACCTTATATGTATTTGAAACCAGCATTCTGTACCTTGTACCGCCCTCATTTGAGCCCCTGTGTGGGTATTAAAGGACCAAGCTCCTTCCAGTCAGTGTGCTACTTCATACATTGCCGAAGCGTGTTGTGTGAATGTAGTTACACCTCATGAGGTTTAATAAACTTTGTCTTTTCTATTCCAGTTTCTGTGCCAACTTCTTTCTATTGGTCTGAGGACTCTGTGCAGAGAAGGGAGCACCCCTAGCCCTTGCTGAGGCTCACTACTTCAGAAGTTGCGGCGGAGTGGCAATGGACCCCATGCGGATTATCTGCAGGACCCAATTTTCTGGTGAGGTGGTCTGCCAAACCGACAAGTATCAACAGACCCTGCCTTCAAACAGGTGACTGTGCTCTACTGAGGACACACTAAAGGTATTTGACAAGTGAAGCTGGGGGTGGTAGGAGAGGAAGTGGACTCTGTGGCTAGCTGGCCTGATCCCGGTGACAGTGGGCATTGTGGCTGCGACAGTGCTGTGCACATTGCTGGGGTTGAACTGGCTGACGATATGAGGAACCTCTGCCAAAGACACAAAAGGAACGGTTCGGCTGATGCGGTTGGCGAGGCGGGGCACATAAGCACAGATAGCATGCAGTGGTCCAGCTCTCCTTCCACTGCTGTATAATTGAATCTGCTTTGCCCCAAAATATGCAAGTCCCATCAAAGGGCATTTTCATAAAAGACGATTTTACATTACTTGAAAAAATGGTGACTGTAACTATGCATGGCGGCGAATGGCATCGCTGGTGCCAATGGCTCGCCCGACGGAATCGGTGGTGACCAAGCCACAAAGAATTGTAAACTTGGCCTCATCAAAACCGCCCTGGATGGCTTGGGTTGGGACAGGTCAGGGGAGCTTGAGCCACCAAATCTCAAAGAGCGTGGGAATAGAGGCCCAAGAGGCAGCTGGCATTCACAGATTTGAGGATAAAACTTGTGGAAGAAAATATTCTTCCAAAAGGTCTCGCCTCATTTGCACTCCTTATCGGAGGGAGTAGTTGGAAAGGTATTTGGATTTGTTCAGCTTGTAGATGCCTGCCTCCGGCAAGCTTTCAGGGGAGGGGCGCAGAGACAAAAATACAGGGTTGCCCATGGCAGGGAGGTGGCATCTCTCAATTTGATGATTGACCGGGGTGCCAGAGCAAGGTCTGACCCAAGCCCCTAAAGGGTATCTTTAAGGGCCTCACTGAAGGGCAGGAGGGGCTCAATAGATGTCTTAACGGAAGTGCGCCAGCCTGGATAGACATTTGTTTTTGACCACTAAGGTGGGGAGCTCAAATCAAGAACTTTGGCTGCATTGTGCATGACCATTGCATAAAAAGCACTCTCAGTGGCAGGACCAGGGGGAGAGAGGAGTCCTTACACATGGGATGTATCAAGGCCACTGGTTTTTGAAGGTCATCATAACAATTTTCCTTGTGGTATGGTTGTCCAATCTCATTACTTGCAATGTAACCATTGCCTGAATACCGTGACAAATAAGAAATGGAATGTATGTGTCCTTCCTTGTGGGGGAGGCAAGTCAAGTAGGGGAGGTGGTGTTTCGATGGAAGTCAAGCACGGCCCCCGGTTGAGGTCGCAGTGGGTTGATTCAAAGTGCACAATGTGCTCCTTGTCCTCCGGGGTTGTTACAAGTTACTTACCTTTGATAACACTCTTTCTGGTAGAGACTCTATCAAACCGCAGACTCCTCACTTTTTGAATATTCACCAGGCATCAGACTGGATTCAGAATTTTTTTAGCAGTACCTCTGAATGCCGGGACGTGGGGTCATAAGGCTCTGCACTGACTTTGTTCCATTCTGGAAATGATGTGCGGATCCTATATAGGTGCAACTCCTGTGTGCTGACGTCAGTTCATTTCAGGTGTGTCCACATCCCCAGATGCATAGCCCCTAAAGCAAATTAGTGTGACCAGTGTGCAGGTTCTTACACTTGGGATCTTAATAATGGATAGAGTCCAACAACACAACAGGAAGGATCGGAGTGTCGGTGAGGAATCTGCTGATAAATAGTGTCTCTACCAGAAAGAGATTTATCAAAGGTAAGTAACGCACAAGTTACTTACTTTCGGTAACGATATATCTGTAAGAAACATTAGTTAGTTAGATTCCTTACCTTAGAATTACCCCCAGGCGTCAGACTGAATCTGGAAAGTTTTCGTCAACAGTACCCCTGCGTGTTGGTAGGCATCGTCTGCGGTTCCGCGTCCGTCGTCGGCGTTGTGTCCGCCGGGATGACGTCGGAGTACTTAGACGCCGCCCTTGCGCGTGGACGTCAGTTCTGTACATAGCTTTCCGCGCCAGGAACTCAGAGCCATGCAAGAAACCGACACTGGTGCTATTAAACTAGGGCCCTGAAAGGGATGACCTTAACCCTAGATATCGGTTCGCAGAACGGGAAGGATGGGTGGGGCGGTAAGGAATCTAACTAATGTTTCTTACAGATATATCGTTACCGAAGGTAAGTAACTTGTGCATCTGAAAGAAACACGTTAGTTAGATTCCTTAACTTAGAATAGATACCCCAGAAATACCAACCCCGGTAGTGAGTCTGCGAACCAAGATCACACCAGGAAGTCCTGGAGAACCGAATGGCCAAAGAGGCCGTCCCTCCGGACTTGGCTGTCCAGGCAGTAATGCTTGGCAAATGTGTGCAGTGAGGCCCACGTAGCTGTCTGACAAATGTCCTGCAAAGGGACTCCCCGTCCCAGGGCAGTAGTGGCCGCCGTGGCCCGAGTGGAATGGGCGTCTAGCCCCTCAGGAGGATCCTTTTTAGCCAAGGAATAACAGATCTTGATGCACAAAATGACCCACCGAGAGATGGTCCGTTTGTGCACCGCCTGTCCCTTCTTAGCGCCCACGTAGCCAACAAAAAGTTGGTCGTCCACCCAGAACTGCTGTGTGCGGGTTAGGTAAAAAGAAAGTGCACGTTTTGGGTCCAGACGGTGTAGCCTCTCTTCCTCTTCCTCTTTCAAAGGTTGCGGAGGCAGAAAGAAGGTGGGCAAGGCAATGGTCTGGCCGATGGGAAAGGCAGTAACCACCTTGGGTAGGAAAGAAGGACAAGCCCTCAGAACAACTTTGTCCGGATGGACAGAGAGGAAAGGTGGCTTAGAGGAAAGAGCCTGGAGCTCACTCACTCTTCTGGGAGAGGTGATGGCTACCAGGAAAGCAGTTTTGAGAGTCAGAAGACGAAGAGGACAGTTGTGGAGTGGCTCAAACGGAGCACACATCAGATAGGTTAATACCAGATTCAAGTCCCACTGAGGCATTACGAAAGGAACAGGAGGAAACATGTGAGTAATGCTTTTCAAGAACCTATTTACAACAGGGGACTTAAAGAGAGAAGGCTGATCAAGAAGCCTCAAGAAGGCAGAAACAGCTGAAAGATATCCCTTGGAGGGACGCTTGGCTGCCAGAATGACATCACAGACTTCAGGAGTCAAGTCAAATGGCATCAACTGCTGCTGCTCAATCTTCACACATGAAGGTGGAGGCTGGACAGGTTCAGGTGGAGGACCCTCCCCTGCTGTTGCGACAGAAGGTCCTCCTGAAGAGGCAGTTGAATCGGGGGATCGATTGACAGACTGAGTAGCTCGGGATACCAGTATCTTCGTGCCCAATCCGGAGCCACAAGGATGACTTCAGCCCGGTCGTACCTGATCTTCTTCAGCACTCTGGGCAGAAGTGGTATAGGCGGAAAGGCGTATAACAGACCGCAACTCCACTCGCGACGAAAAGCGCCTCCGAGCGAGTGGCGCCTTGGAAACGCCAACGTGCAGAACTGACGACATTGCGCGTTCTCTTCTGTGGCGAATAGATCTAACCAAGGTTCTCCCCACTGCTAAATGAGACCTTGCGCCACGGCCGAGTTCAGACGCCACTCGTGATCCATCATGAACCGACGGCTGTGTTCGTCCGCCCTGGCGTTCAGAGAATCTGCCAGGTGTTGAACCACCAGGGTGATGCCCTGAAGTTCCAGCCATGTCCAGAGGCGCAGAGCCTCCTGACAAAGGGTCCACGACCCCACCCCGCCCTGTTTGTTACAATACCATGGCGGCGGAGTTGTCCATGAACACCTGCACTACACTTCCCCGGACAGAGGGAAGGAATGCCTTCAGTGCAAGTCGGATCGCCCGCAGCTCCAGAAGGTTGATATGGAGCCTGGACTCCGCCGGAGACCAGAGGCCTCTAATCTCGGCCTCTCCTATGTGGCCCCCCCCATCCCAGGAGGGACGCATCCGTCACCACTGTGTGCTCCGGTTGGGGTAGAAAGAGGGATCTGCCACTGACCCAATCGCGGTCCGTAAGCCACCACTGCAACTGTCTTGCAGTGCCCTCCGAGATTAGGACGTGGTCGGACAGGTTGCTCTGATGTTGTGCCTACTGGAACTTCAGGTCCCACTGCAGAGCCTGCACCTGCCACCTGGTGTGCGTGATGTACCAGCAGGATGCAGGAGGCCATCAGCCCCAGAAGCCGTAGGACTATCCTGACCGAAACTCAGGATAAAGGCCGAAAGATCGGAATCAGAGCCTGAATATCCCGAACCCGCTGTTCAGGAGGATAAATCCGAAACTGCGCCGAGTCCAGAACCGCTCAGATGAAGAGGAGCTTCTGGGAGGGACTCAGATGTGACTTTGGCACATTGATGGAGAACCCCAGAGAATGCAGGAGGTCAGCAGTAGTCTGGAGGTGGGAGACGACTGTTTGGGGTGAGCCCGCCTCCAACAACCAGTCATCGAGATAGGGGAAGACTGGAACCCCTAATGTGCGCAAATGAGCTGCGACCACCGCCCTCACATTCGTGAACACCCGAGGGGCACTGGTGAGGCCGAAGGGGAGCACGGTAAACTGAAAGTGCTCGTGGCCAACCGTAAACCGCAGGTGACGCCGGTGGGCTGGCAGGACGGGGATATGGAAATAAGCGTCCTGCAAGTCCAATGCTACCATCCAGTCTCCAGGGTCTAGGGCAGCCGGAACCTGAGCTAACGTCAGCATCTTGAACTTCTCCTTCCAGAGGAAGACGTTGATGCTCTTGAGATCCAAGATAGGGCGCAGGCCCCCTTTGCCCTTCTTGGGAACCAGAAAGTAGTGGGAGTAACAACCCCGTCCTACTTCTCGGCCAGAAACGCGCTCGATAGCCCCTTTGGCCAAGTGGTCCGTAACTTACTCCTGCAGAAGTTGCAAGTGATCCCCCAACATGCGGTTTTACTGCGGTGGCATGGCTGGAGGGGTCGTCTCGAAGGGGAGGGAGTAGCCCCTTCGGACGATTTGCAGCACCCACCTGTCCGAATTGATGATACGCCAGTGGAGCAGGTGATGGCAAACTCTCGGCGTGGAATGGGCCTCAAATTTCAGACTAGGAAGGCTTTGAGGCAGATGCTGCGGGAGCGGATGTGGACTGACCGGCTCTCTGTCCCCCTGCTCCGCCACGGCAGAAAGCACGTCCGCGACCGCGTTGAGGCTGATTCTGCGGCCTGTGGCTGGACAAACGTGCGGGGGCGCCCGTTCCTTGGCCAGGAAAGGGGCGAAAAGCAGAAGTCTGCTGGCGCTGGGCCGATAGGCCCAAGGACTTGGCCGTAGCCCTGTAGTCCTTACAGCGCTCCAGCGCGCTATCTGCTTTGTCGCCAAAAAGGCGACGGCATCAAATGCAATGTCCATAAGAGTGCTCTGGACATCCCCCGAAAAGTTCGTGGACCTCAGCCAGGCATGACGACGAATCGCCACCGTCGTTGCAATCGCTCTCCCCAGCGAGTCCGTGGTGTCAAGTCCACATCGAATGGAATACCGTCCCGCATCTCGCCACTCAGCAAGACCTTGGGCGAGCCGTGTCCTGGCCTCCTCTGGACACTGGGGCAGCATAGTCCGCCACCGTATCCCACAGAGAGTGGGTGTAACAGTCCAAAAGGCATGCGGTATTAATGGACCGCAGCCCAAGACTGAGTGAGGAAAACAGTTTCTTGCAAAACTGTTCCATCCTTTTGGATTCCCGGTCCGGAGGAGCGGTCGGGAAGGCGGTTTGGGACGTGGAAGCCTGGATAACCAGACTCTCAGGGGTGGGGTGGGTGGACAGAAAGCAGGGGTCGCCCGGAGCTGGGCGGTGGCGCCTGGCCACGTTCCGATCCACAGGAGAGACTGTGGTAGGCTTGGACCAAGTGCCCATCAGAACGTCAGTGAGGGCCTCATTAAACTGCAGCAGAGGCTCCGAAGAGCTTATTGGCGGTTGAAGCACCTCGGTGAGGAGGTTAGTCCTCATGGCCGCCGCAGGGAGCTCAAGGCGCAAGGCCTTGGCCGCCTTGCGCAGCACCACAGCATAATTTCTAATTTAAAACATTTATAAAGCGCAGCGTGCACCGAACGGTTTCTTGGCGCTAATAGAGGGTAATGGCTACAGAGACAAAAATGAGAACCGGTGGTAGAGCCGGGAAGGGAAAATTACACATGAAAAGCCTGTTTAAAAAGGAACGTTTTTAGATCCTTACGGAAGGATACATAATGGGTAGCCGCACGAAGGTGATCTGGGAGGGAGTTCCAAAAATTGGGGGCCAAGGTGGAAAAGTTGGACCCACCCCACTTTTTGCGTCTGAAGCGTGGGATTTGAAGGAGGGACTTGGTGGAGGAACGAAGTTCTCTGGGGGGGAACATATTCTTTTAATAATGAGGAAATGAAGGCGGGGGCGGTGCCTTGACGGGCCTGGAAGACCATGCAGGCGGTTTTAAACAGAGAGCGTTCCTTAACAGGGAGCCAGTGGAGCTCCCTGAGGAGGGGTGTGGAGTGGTGGTAACGTGGGAGACCAAAGACCAGCCGGGCAGCTTGGTTTTGGACCAACTGTAACCTCCTCAGACTGTATGCTGGTATGCCATTGTAAAGAGCATTGGCATAATCCAGCCGTGATATCACTAGAGCGGCCATGATCATTTTGAGTGCCTGAGGGGAAAAGAAGCGGGCGACAGTGCGAATAGTTCGGAGGGTGAGGAAACAGGAGGAAACTACCGAGCTAATTTGAGAGTGAAGGGTGAGCTGATTATTCATTTTGACCCCCAGTGTTTTGACCGTGGTAGAAGGGGTGGGGGCGGGACCAAGGGTTGAGGGCCAGAAGAGAGAGTTCCAGGGACTGGAAGAACCTCCGGTAAGAACCAGCTCGGTCTTGTCCGGGTTCAACTTAAGATGGTTATGGTTCATCCAGTCCCTGATGAATGTCATAGTGTGCTGGAAGCTGGAGGCAGAGAGGGGAGAAGAGGATAGGTCAAAGATGAGCTGGAGGTCATCCGCGTAATTATACACGGTGACCTCCAGCTGCTGAAGAGCAAAGATGAGGGGGAGATATAAAGATTAAATAGTAGCATAAGTAGCACCCTCTTCCGTAGCCACGGAAGGAGGAGATGAAACCAGTGTCAGGCGGTGTCTAGACAACTGGCTTCCCCCAGCTCATGTGCCCAGTCCTGACTTAACTGGCACTGCTGTGTCAGAGGGTCGTCAGACCCCTCCCCTTTATCCGTGTCCTGATAAACAGGCAGAAATTACGGAGTCGGGTCATAGGCGAAAGGCTGACCCATCAATGCCGGAGACGGCGCCGAGTGGTGCCGCTTCGACGCCGGACCCGGACCGGGGCTGAAACCAGGGACGGTGTCAGGAGTGGCACAATGGGGGTCGGCACCGGGGGAGGAGTCGTGAGGTCAACTAGCGTCGACTGGGATCCAGGCCTGGATCCCTCAGGGGCTGCGGCGTCGGGACCAAAGTTGATGACAACGCCGGGGCCGAAGCCGCCGGCTCGCTAGGACCCCCAGTCAGACCTGCGGGGCCCAGAGGCGCGCCAGCAGGCCTAGACAGCGGGAAGAGAGTCCTCATGGACACGAGGAAGTTTCGAATCTCGCCCGGAGCCGCATTGAGTCCAGGGACCGGAGGGTGTGGGACCGGATGCGACTCCTGCGGCTCCGGCGGAGCTGCGCGTGTGGTGTCACCCGAACCCTCGGCCGAGTCGTGTGACCGGCTAGGGGAGTCAGAAGAGCGATATCGCTTCTTCAATTTTTTTGCCATGCCTTGACTTACCTGAGAGCAAGGACTTGGATCCCGTCTAACGGTGATGACTGCGGCTCCGCGAACGGTCCCTCGACTTCCTCCTCGAGCGGCGCGGAGCCGACTGCCGGATCTCGAGGAGCTTAGCCTAGCTTTCGACGTCAAGGCCCGGCAGTCGGGGCACGACTTGTCATCGTGGTCGGCCCCGAGACAGTAGAGACACCGACGTGGGGGTCGGTAACCGACATCAGTCTGTGACAGGCACCACACGGCTTGAACCCGGGCATCCCTACCGGCACCAGGAGTCGAAGTCGACTCGAAAAAGATAGACAAAATTGTCCAAAAAGTTAGTCAAAAAATGACTACGTGTACGCTCTTTCCGGATCTGCGCTTGTTGGCGCGGAAAAAAGGAGAACTGACGTCAGCGTGCGAGGGCGGCGTCTAAGTACTCCGACAACGTCATCGCGGCGAACACGACGTCGACGACGGACGCAGAACCGCAGATGATGCCTACCGACGCGCAGAGTTACTGCTGACGAACACTTTCCGGATCCAGTCTGACGCCTGGGGTAATTCTAAGGTAAGGAATCTAACTAACGTGTTTCTTTCAGATTTGTTCTTTTGTGAGAGACTACTAGCCGCATATCCCGAACCTTTTGAACAGAAACCAAAGCAGTACCTATTTGGGGGTGGGTCTGTGGGGGGACTCAAGTCAGATGTCCTGAAGGAATCATCTGGAAAAATGCCCCTCACGTTAACCTGACAGTCCAGACAATAGTGCTTTATGAAGGTATTAAAGGACACCTGCGTAGCTGCCTGGGAAATGTCCAGGACAGGGACTCCACGTGCCAATGGAGTGGTAGCAGCTTTGGCCCTGGTAGAATGAGCACACAGCCCTTCCAGAGGTTGCTTTTTAGCCAGTGGTTAGATCTTAATGCAGGGCACAATCTACCAGGGGACGGTTTTCTTCTGCTAAGCCTCTCCTTTTTTCAATCCATACAACCCCACAAACAGCTGATGGAATGACTGATGTAAAAGCTCAGTGCTCTTTGGGGGTACAAGAGATGGAGTCTCTCCTCCGAAGAGGGGTGAAATGGAGCATAGAATGCCAGCAAGTGAAGTTGTGACTGATGTGGAGAAGTGTCACACCTTTCAGCAATAAAGATGCCCTGCCCGCAAAACCAGCTTGTTTGGGAAGAAGGTGGAGGGTTGACACAGAGCTTGAAGCACACTCACACCCCGCGCCGATGTTATAAATGAAAAGCGATACCAAAGGGGATGGCACAGAGGCACAGGGTCAGACTGATTTGCACATGTCTGAAGTGGGGTGGCGGAGTGAGCTAAAGAATGATGATGGATTAAACTCAGATCAGTTGACTGGGGGTGAGTGTTTGATTTGCTCAAGCGCGCCGTCCATCCTCCCCTTTGGCATCGCGTTATAAATGAAAAGAGCATCTCAGAGGGAGTGAGGTGCAACTTTGTCACATTGATAGTAAACCCCGGTCAGTGAAGAAGGATTGTGGTAGTCTATAGGTGGGCGACGGTTGCCTGGGTCAAGCCCACTTTCAACAGCCAGCTGTCGAGGTATAGGACTGAGAACCGTGACCTCTGTATATCTGCTACAACCACCACCTTCACTTTCATGAACCCACGAGGACAGTGGTGAGGCCAAAGAAGAGTACAGCAAAATGGAATGTTCTTGGCCATCGTGAAAAGCAGGTAACACGTTTGGGCATGCAAGACAGGAATTTGGAAATACGCATTCTGGAGATCTAATGCTACCATCCAGTCTCGGGGGTTCAGGGCAGAGAGAACCTGAGCCAATGTGAGCATCTTGAATTCGTCTTTCTCTAGAAAGGTGTTTGAGAGGGTGAAGATCTAAAATACGTCAAAAGGTCTCCATCATTTTTGGGCACCAGAAAGTAGCGGGAATAGCGGCCACGTCCTACTTCTAGGTGGCAGCGGAAGCCAAAGTGGCAGAGTACTGTACGCTGGGTGTGTTTTCCATGTCTCTACGGGATCCGCGTCCCAGGCCATGAAAGGTCGCCAACCTGGGGGAGGAGATGGGTATTGTGGACACCATGGGAGCTTCAAACATGGCCACTGAAGGGATGAAAAGATGATTGCTGATGGCGGGAGCCATGGGAGAGCCAAGGAACCTGGCGGTGACTCTGCTCTCTTTGATGCACTCGAGCCCCATTTCAGACTTGTCGCTGAAGAGACGGGAGCCATCAAAGAGCGTATCTATCAAAGATGATTGGACATCTTCTGAAAACCCAGTGGACTGCAACCAGGCCTGGTGGCGGAGTACCGATTGTAGAGGCCATGGCCGGCCTACTGAATCAGAGGTGGCCAGTCCACACCAAATGGTGAACTTCACTCCGTTCCTGCCATCAACCAATGCCTGGTTTAGGATGGCCCAACTCTCCTCGGGAAGCATGGTCAGCAGCTGTGCAACTGAATCCCACAAGGCATGGGAGTATTGGCCCAAGAGACAAGCGGTGTTCACCGACTGCAATACCAAACTTCCCAAAAGTTCTAGTCTCTTGAGTTCCTCCATCTAGTGGGATGGGAGGGAACATGCTTAGGTTTATCTTGGTTGGGGAGGCCTGTGCCCCCTGGCTTTCAAGAGAGGGAGGTTGGGAGAGGGAGGTAGGGAGGTTGGGAGAGGGAGGTTGGGAGGTTGGGACAGAGGGGGTGGGTCTCCGGGGGCAGAATGATGGCGTTGGGTAATCAATCTGTGCACTAGGGTACCCGTGCAGGTTTCGGCCCAGACCCTCTGCCCCTGGAGAATACAGGTAAGAGCCTCATTAAAGGAGAGCAGGCGCTCTGCAGAGCTTACCCCCGGCAGAAGCACCTCTGTCAGGACAAAGATTTGCCTTCCTACATGGCAGGGTCTGGAGAAGAAACCAGGCCAGGGCCTGGAGAGGGGTCTCCAGAAGCCTGTTAACCTCCATCTCATCTCTTCCTACAGAAAAGGAAGGCCTGTCCAGGGGTGGGAAGTCTGGGGTGGAGTATTATCCGGTCTGTGCCGGTGTTGTTGAACAGCATTGAGGCGCTGTCTTGGAGTCGGAGAATGGATTTCTCTTTGAGCGGTGCCGGTGATGGCCTTGGTTAGACTAGGATCGGGAAAGGTGGAGGCACTGGTGCCGGGTCAGTCCAGATATGGGGAAGACCCACAGAGCCCGGCTGGCATCAAGGGTGAACTAGGGTCCGCCCGGCTGGCATCAAGGGTGAACCCACTGACAGTAACCCAGCAGGGGCACCGCTTGGTTCTGTGGGGCCTGAAGGTGCCCCAGCGGGAGCTGTGGGCCTAAAGATGGAGTGCATGACATCATACAACTCCTTGAGTTGGGCAGGAATCACTGCAGGGAGTTCAGAGAAGCATGAAGCGGACATGACTGCCGTTATCCACAGGTGGAGAGGGGCCTAGAAGCACAGTGCTTACTAGGTGAAGCCGAAGAACACTTCAACTTCTTGTGCTTCCATGACTTACCTGACTTTGACGACAAGGATTTGGAGAGTGAAGACGATTGTCCATGGGAATGGCTCTGGGAATGACCCCAAGACCTCCCATGGGATCTGGATTGCACAGGGCCTTCTTCTGCCACACGGCCAGGAGCTTCATTTCCTGCTTACGAATCGCCTTTCAGTGCATCGCAGTCTGCACAGGCCCTGGGGTTGTGGCCCAACCCCAGGCACCACAGGCAAACCAAGTGTGGGTCAGAGACAGAAATCTGTCTGTGACATTCCTCACATGGTTTAAACCCTGTAGGCTTGTTGAGAGACATGTACACACTGGGAGCAAAGTTCAGAAAGAGTCAACCAAAAGTTGAAAAACACGGTCAGAAAATACCATGTTAAAATGATGTCAGCGTGTCGGGGTGGGCCTATATAGGCATGAAGCATGTCACTTCTGATGCGGCCGATGTGGAGCCGATTGACACAACCTACTGGCGTACAGAGGTACTTCTCAAGATTTTCCAGATCCAGTCTGACACCTGGGGAATATTCTAAGGTGAGAAATCTGCAGTTACAACTCTCTATCAGAAACTTATTTTGCAACAGTCGTTACAGGGCTTAAAATCTGTTGTTTTGGGATGTGACATACCCCTTGCACACAGTAAAACAAATGTACTTTTTCTTTAAGGGTCTTAAAGAAACGAAGGTAGCTCCGGGTGTGCGTCTGGTGGTGCAGAAAGAAAGGAACGGACAATGGGCAGAAGTGCTGAGAGTATAAGATCTGCATGTCATTTCCGGAACAGAACGCCATCAATGCAGAGCCACATGGTGCCACCTACTGGCTTATAGGTACTGCTGAAAAATCCCCAGATTCAGCCGGACTCCTGAGGATCATTCAAAAAGGTGAGCAATCTGTGGCTAGAAGTCTCTATCAGAAGGAGTTGGCATCAGCATCGAGGCTCCGAAAATCAGTGTGGTACCTGAGCTGGTGTGAGAATGGGAGCCGGAGGAGGCTCAGTGGTGGAATTGGATGGTCCAACTGAGCGAACCCGCCATTGATACCTCTCTGCCCCTTGGAGAACGAAGGCACACCAGAGGTAGGTGATAAGGATCCAAAGAGTTGGGCCAGGGCCTTGCGGAGGAACTCTTTAATCTGCCTCCGTGTCTCAGACTGTCCCAAAAGCTCAGGTTGTGCCAAGAAAAGTTCTGGGATAGGCTTCAATGTCTACCGACTTCAGGAGCGATATTGAGAGGCATGGTAATGCCCTTGCTCCTTCTCAGGAGTTTGTGAGAGTCAGGAAGGGGCAGAGTCCTGCTTGGATTTTTTCTTTTTTTTCTTTGACTTACCTGAAGTCTTGGAGCACAACAACGACCGACCTCTGGAATACTCCTGCGACTAGTAGCCAGGGAACAGGATCGACTTCGTCGTGGACCAGGCTCGTTGCAAAGTGATAACGGTGCTTGGCTAAATAGTTTCACTTTGCAGTATTGTAATTCCTTTAGGTTCATTGATGCCCAGTCACTGTAGGTCTTAAGAGTTTGTGGCCTGACACCATGCACCACAGGCAAATATGATGAGGATCTGTCAGACTTTTTAACAAATTTTGTAGTCGAGATTAGGGTCTCAAAGAGAGACGAGGTAGCTCTGGATCCACGTCTGGTGGTGCGGAAAGAAAGGAACTGCCATCAGGATGTGAGAGTGGTGCCTACATAGGCCCCACACTTTATTTCCAGAGCAGAACAGCGTCAGTGTTGAGCCATATAGCACCACTTAAGGGCGTGTAGTGGTGCTGCTGAAAAGTTTCTGGATCCAGTCTGACGCCTGGGGGAATATTCAAAAGGTGAGGAATCTGCGGTTAGAACTCAATATTCAGATTTCAGTACAGGGCTTGCCAAGTAGAAACTGAACTTCCTTTTGAATGTTATGTTATGTTAAATGATTATTTGTAGAGCGCACAGCTACTCAATTGAGTGTCCCTGCGCTTATGCAGGATGAAGGCTAAGCCAGGTGGAGAAGCCAAGCTCTGGAGTTTACAGCTGAAACAACCACGTTTTTAAAGATTTCCTGAACGCCAGGAGATTCTGAGTCAGCCTTAAATCCACTGGTAGATTGTTCCACAATTTTGCTGCTTGCACCTGGAAGGGACGACCCCCGATAAGTGCCCAAAGGTATCTTGGGGTCCGAGCCAGTTGCAGTGCTGCAGACCTGAGTACACGGTGTGGGCGGTAAAATTGGACTCTCTTCGTGATGTACCCAGCTCCTAAACCGTGAAGAGCCTTAAAAGCCAGGACCATGGCTTTAGGATGAATCCTTTTGCGGACAGGGAGCCAGTGTAGGGATCATATAGGTTATCATTCACCGAATTAATACTTATTTTTATTAAACATTGAAAGGTGAAAGACTGAGTCACCGAGCAGGATAAGATTCTGTACCCTGCTGGTTGCGCAAAGGCCTCCGAGGTCTACACTGAACTCTGCATTTATCTGTTTCAGCACACAAGAAAGACACAGAGGCAGACCTGAGTTCATTGTAATCAGTTCAATAATTGTACATACATCATTATACAATACACGGTTATATTAAATAGAGTCCTCGGGGGCTAAACCGTTGTGTTCCCTGGATCACCCATCCCTCCCCACCCACCCTTAGGACGGACAGAGGCTATGGGGGACAGCACCGTCACGTCATAACTTACAAGTCTCGTAGGAGGGGCATTGAGTAGTACAAAAGGCATCAAACTTTTACCTCCACATAAAGAACCGGCAAAATACATCTCTCCCTCCGTATCATCGTGTGTCCCCGGACCCTGCTCCTGCACACACCAGTTATAAATAGAATTATGAAGATACTGCTCTTTTTAATACAGACAACAGCTGCCCCAACCCCAACCCCTTGTTATTACATATGTACATAAAACTCCACGGAGCCGGGTTCCTGTCGACAGTCATACATCGGAGGGAGGGTTGCGAGCAGAGGTCTGGGGTTTGTGGTCAGACATCGAAACAAGTTCACGATATTGGGGTACTTCTAGAAGACAAGACCTGCCCCATCCCTGGGGGCAATGGCAGGCAGTGATAGGCCCCGCCCTGAGGGGGCATGGACCCCCAATGGGTACCCGTGTAACAGAAACACTCAGTAAGCAGCCAACGGCAAGTACCCCTATGGCCCCCGACAGCCTGCGGATAAATCTCCCTGTGCCCTCCATCTAGGACCGCCCTTTAGCATGTGCAAGCTGGGCCCATGCCCAGGGCGCCAATGCGCACCCCCTACGCCCCCCACCCACCAATGAGGGGTGCTGGAGCTGCCAGGAGAAGCCTCGTTCGAATTTGGGACACACAGATGACTAAAGAGGACAATTGGAAAGGCCTACAAGTTTGGTTTCGCCCAGGGCGCTACCTGACCAGACTACAGCTATTCTTCACTCGTCCAATGAGGCTAACTTATGCACTTATGGTTTGGCAAAAAGGCCCTGGTGGAAAGGGAAGCAGACACAAGGTCTCACTCCATCGGCGCCTTCCCCTCCTCAATACTGGCGGCAAGAGTCCAGGCTCATCTCTAGGTGTTTCACCTCAGAGGTACTTGCAGGCAGTGATTTGATGGTGACGTGAGCTGGTACTCTTATAAAAAAAATGGGCCATCATAAAACCTTTTCCAGCTGCACTGCACAGAAATGGATCAAGCACACAGTATCCGTGCAAACACAGTACGGACACCTTGCACAGAGGGCACGATGCTGGCACACACTATCTGTACACACAAGACTCAGAGACATAATGCGCTCCAACACGCGAATGCCTTTGAAATCAGGAGAATAGTAACAGGGCACCCCTAGGTAGTCTGTCGGACGCTGGGGTCTGCACCATGGGGTCTGAAATGTCTCACTGACCTCGAACGGGCTCTGTGGGTCAGCATTGTTCATCTGAGGGTCTGAATAAACATCCTTATGTGGCTCCACATGTTACAGCTGTCGAGGGGAGGAAAGAACAGTGGGGCACGAGGCGAAGTAGGGTCAGCAGTGGGGAAAGCAAGCAGCTACGTGCCATGGGGTTTATCGATTATGTCATGCAAAGAATTGCTGTGATGTCATGCAGGTGATGCAAACAATGTACGGATGCTTTCATCAAGGGACTGTAAACCATTTATTGTTGCCCTCAGAAGGAATGGAAACCATTCATTGTTGGTCTCAGAAGGAATGGAAACCATTGTTTGTCTCAGAAGGAAAGGAAACTATTTATTGTTGCCTTCAGAAGGAATGGAACCCATTCATTGTTGCCTTCAGAAGGAATGGAACTCATTCATTGTTGCCTTCAGAAGGAATGGAACTCATTCATTGTTGCCTTCAGAAGGAATGGAACTCATTCATTGTTGCCTTCAGAAGGAATGGAACTCATTCATTTTGCCTTCAGAAGGAATGGAACCCATTCATTGTTGCCTTCAGAAGGAATGGAACTCATTCATTGTTGCCTTCAGAAGGAATGGAACCCATTCATTTTGCCTTCAGAAGGAATGGAACTCATTCATTGTTGCCTTCAGAAGGAATGGAACTCATTCATTTTGCCTTCAGAAGGAATGGAACCCATTCATTGTTGCCTTCAGAAGGAATGGAGCCCATTCATTGTTGCCTTCAGAAGAAATGGAACCCATTCATTGTTGCCTTCAGAAGGAATGGAACTCATTCATTGTTGCCTTCAGAAGGAATGGAACCCATTCATTGTTGCCTTCAGAAGGAATGGAACCCATTCATTGTTGGTCTCAGAAGGAATGGAAACCATTGTTTGTCTCAGAAGGAAAGGAAACTATTTATTGTTGCCTTCAGAAAGAATGGAACCCATTCATTGTTGCCTTCAGAAGGAATGGAACCCATTCATTGTTGCCTTCAGAAGGAATGGAACCCATTCATTTTGCCTTCAGAAGGAATGGAACTCATTCATTGTTGCCTTCAGAAGGAATGGAACTCATTCATTTTGCCTTCAGAAGGAATGGAACCCATTCATTGTTGCCTTCAGAAGGAATGGAACCCATTCATTGTTGCCTTCAGAAGGAATGGAACCCATTCATTATTGCCCTTAGAAGTAGTGGAAACCATTCATTGTTGGTCTCAGAAGGAATGGAAACCATTAATTGTTGGTCTCAGTAGGAATGGAAACTATTCATTGTTGGCATCAGAAGGAATGGAAACTATTCATTGTTGCTTTCGGAAGGAATGGAACCCATTCATTGTTGCCTTCAGAAGGAATGGAAACCATTCATTGTTGGCATCAGAAGGAATGGAAACCATTCATTGTTGCTTTCGGAAGGAATGGAACCCATTCATTGTTGCCTTCAGAAGGAATGGAAACCATTCATTGTTGCCCTTAGAAGGAACGGAAACCCTTCATTGTTGGCCTCGGAAGGAATGGAAACCATTCATTGTTGGCATCAGAAGGAATGGAAACCATTCATTGTTGCTTTCGGAAGGAATGGAACCCATTCATTGTTGCCTTCAGAAGGAATGGAAACCATTCATTGTTGCCCTTAGAAGGAACGGAAACCCTTCATTGTTGGCCTCAGAAGGAAAGGAACCCATTCATTGTTGGTCACAGAAGGAATGGAAACCATTAATTGTTGGTCACAGAAGGAATGGAAACCATTAATTGTTGGTCACAGAAGGAATGGAAACTATTCATTGTTGGCCTCAGAAGGAATGGAAACTATTCATTGTTGCCTTCAGAAGGAACGGAAACCATTCATTGTTGGCCTCGGAAAGAATGGAAATCATTCGTTTTTGCCCTCAGAAGGAATGGATAACATTCATTGTTGGCCTCAGAAAAATGAAAACCATTCATCACTGATGACGTAGAAGTAATGTATCAGTTTATCAACAACGTCAAAGAGAATGGAAACTGGTCGCTGAGGATGTCTCATGGGCAATGTAAACCATCCATATCAATGATGTCATACAGGGAGTGAAAACTATTGATGCCCCTTAGGGAAGGGAAACTATTTACTGGAGACGTCCTACAGGCAGTGGAACCAGTGATATGATGCAGAAAAAGCAAACCTCTTCTGGACTGACACTTGTGCATTATTGTGGTCATACAGGGTACGAAAACCATGGAATAGAGGGACCCCAAACCATTTTTTGTTATCAACCTAATAGGGAATAGAAACGATTTGAGAGTAATAGGTTACAGGGAAAGTCAGCCACAGGTTCATTCAACAACTGCTCGGTGACGTCAGAGGGAATGTATGCTATTTCTTTGAGAAGTCAGATTAACAGGAAGAATTGTATGTATGGCTCTTGACAGAGACAATGGTGAGAACACCAGCTTCTAAATCTGGTTAGTAGTCACTGCTATGACATAGCAAGTGTCTTCTCTGACAGGCCTCTAGAAGAGCCTGGCAACACAGCGCTGGCTCTGTGCTTGGATGGAAAGGGGGCGAGATGGCACAGCGGCTGCTGGGTCAGCTAGCTGAAGGATAGTGATTTTTGTTTGTTTTTTAACATTTGGGACAAACAGGAGCGACCATGGCTATGCCATTATTCCTTTGACCCTGCACAGCGGTTCAAAGCAGCAGGTGAAGCTGATGGGGGTCATATATAACATAAAACTATGCAAAGCTAAAAAAGTGAACAATAAAGTTGTTTTTCACCTCAAGGTTCTCAGTGACACCATAGAACCCCTTAATGAAACACATCCCTGTTATTCGCCGTAATTGATTTGTATTTCTATACGTTTTGTGTTGTCATGTAGGGAATTGAAAGAATTTCTGGGTACAGTCAGAGTAATGGGAACTATTTCTCAGTGATGCCATGCATAGAGGGAAACATTTATTGGTGATATAATTCAAGATAAAATAAGCCATTCAGTTGCAATATCAGACGATAACCATTGAAGTGCTGGCCAATAATTTGTTTGAATGTCAAACCCGAACTACAAAGATTTCTAAGAGATATCATTAAGGGAATTTCCCTGTACCATATCCTAGAATATCAATTTTTTTGTTTGCAAATTCAAAGAACGGTTCAAATTCTCTGTACGACATTACGAAAAACTGTTTCGTTCTCCGTAAAACATAACCAAGAATTGCTTTTACTCTTCCTATTTCTAAGCCTAAAAACTGTTTCCACACTCTGGACCACATAGCAGAAGAACTGTTTCCATTCCATGTTGTAATCGAAGAACTGTTATCTTTATCTTAAGACGTCATCAGAGATCCGTTTCCATTCTCAGTATGACAAAACCGAAGAACTCGAGAACTCCTTCCATCCTCTGCACGGCTTAACCGGAGATCCATTGCCTGTACAGCCAACAGTAAATCCTGTTTCCATCTCTGATGACTTAAAAGCGACAAAATAGAATGTCATGTCCCATCACGTAACTTGAGATCGCGCCATCTGGCCTTTACTTCGGTCAAGCGTACGACCATGGTCAAGATGGGCGATCGATCTTTCTCTAAAGCAGCAGCGGTTCTTTGGAACAACCTTCCACTTGACCTACGTCTAAGAGACGACTATTTACTGTTCAGAAAAAAATTGAAAACCACTCTTTTCCCTAGATACTGACCCTGTTGATGGTTAATCCTAGAGTAAACTGCACTGCATTACACTCAGCCCTAGCGCCGTGATGTCCCTCGGGATGGTTGATGCGCTTTACAAACACCCAAATTCCAATACAAACCAAAGTGCTGTTTCCCTGAGTGCTAAATAATTAATGCTTCTGTTCCCCGTAGAGCAGAGGCCATTGTGTGATTTTTTTAAATGGTTGATGTGATGTGGAAATTGGAGATGATTTTATCCAAGACCAAAAATTGCTAGAAACCCCCCAGCTGATGACTCAGCTTTCCACCATGCAGAGAGGCGGCTTACAGAGGGTGCCACTGAACCAAAGCAGAGGCAGCTTATTAGAAGATGCCAGCGTGGTGCCATGGAAATGGGCCCCAGAGGTGGAGCAAACATCTGCCACTGCTGGAGCTGAAGATGCAATGTCTGCGATCCCCCCAAGGCCTTACGCACTGGCCACAATCCCAGAATTTAAAAAGGATCTCGCTTCCTGATCTACAGTCACGAGCTACCTGCTGGCCTCACACCCCGGAGAAGCCAAATCTATGAGCGGAGCTGCTCCTGTGCCGTGGGAGCAACGAGGGGCTCGCAAGAACTGGACATGAAGCGACTCTGCTTGAGGAACAAATCGGTGTCGTGCGTCTGCTCACCTCCTGGCCAAGACCATGAGCTCTTAAGAACTGGACATGAACAGACTCTACTTGAGTAACAGGTCAGTGTTGTGCATTCGCCCACTTCTTGGCCAAGACCAGGCGCTCTCAAGATCATGACATGTTGCACGCGAGCATGAGGAACATATCTGTGTTGTGCATTTGACCCCGTCTTGGCCAAGACTAGCTGTGAAGAACTGAACATGCGTTGACTGTGCTTGAGAAACAAGTTGGTGTCCTGCATTCATCCATCTCTTGGCAAACATGTGGGGGGTTGGAAGAGCTGTGGGCTGGAGCTAGACTGGCCGGTGACCCGAGTAGCCGGGATCACTCATCCTCACAGACAGAAACCACGCATACAACAATAAACCAGGACTGGATCTAGAAATCTAACTAGGAAAAAAAACTGGAAATTCCACACCAACAATCACAGGACACACAATGAGAACATAAAAATACCGAAGGAACAGGCAGATACTCCAAGCTTGGCTCTTGTGAGAGCATACACAGTAGCAGAAGAGACCCCTGCCAGCTGAACTAGTTCATCGTGGTCTAATCTCAATTCCTGCACCTCCAGATGTGAAACCGCAGCACGCACTGCACCTGGCCATCCACAGGAGCCGCTCTCACCTACGCTTCTCTCACATTAGGGACAGCGGCTGCTGTCTGGTCAGCCTTGAAGTACAACAACCAGGCCTGGTTGGATGACTCTTACCTGGTCCCTTAGATGCAGGAATTCAAGAGTAATACAAGGTACAGAGTCTGGCTCAATATGATGCATGCAAAGAGCTGGGTGCGATGCATATAATACGGGTAGGCTCACTGCATGCAGCGGGGTGATGGGGTAGGGTGTCACGCATGCGCAGAGGACAGGGTCCGTGCATGCAGCCTGGCCCGGAATGACTCTTGTAATGAGGGCAGGATCAAAGCATTTAAATGGGTCTGGTATGAGCCATGTAATACTGAATGAATAAATGCATGCAATTAAATCATATATGATACTTGCGATGCGGGTACAGCAGGTGAGATGCTCGCAGTCAGGTCAGGTGTGATGCACGTGATAGGGTCAGATATACCTGTAATCGGGCCAGGTACAATTTACGTAATAAGGCCAGATATGACGCATGTAATTGGGAGACGCATGATGCACGTAACCAGGCCACGTTTGAGGCACGTCATCAGGCCAGGTAAGCTGCACATAATTAGACCAATGCAGGTAAGATGCATGCCAGTAGATCAGGTACACTGTGTATAATGTGGTTTAATATGATACATGTAATTCGGCCACGAAAATTTGTGTAATCAGGTAAGCAATGCAATGATGTTTGTATTAGGACAGAGATGATGCATTTAGAGGCCAGACATGTAATCAGGACAGAGTGGGTAGGATGCATTGAACCAGGCTCGGCACAAGGCATGTAACCGGGACAGAGTGGGTAGGATGCATTGAACCAGGCTCGGCACAAGGCATGTAACCGGGACAGAGTGGGTAGGATGCATTGAACCAGGCTCGGCACAAGGCATGTAACCGGGACAGAGTGGGTAGGATGCATTGAACCAGGCTCGGCACGAGGCATGTAACCGGGACAGAGTGGGTAGGATGCATTGAACCAGGCTAGGCACAAGGCATGTAATTGGGACATGGACACTCTAAAGTGCGCAAGATGGTTTGGCTGCTGTCTTGGGCCGGCCGAACAGTCATGCGCACTTTGCCTGTTTTCCACCGTGCTGTAATGCCCAGCCCAGCTGGAGAACACGCACAGCCTGCCAGTCCCTCTCTGAGCGCCGCGAACCACGGCGCTCAGACCTATCACAGCGCTGCTGTAAGGCAGCGTCGTGATTGGCTAGGGGAATCTGGGAGCCTGATTGCTTCCTGGTTCCTGCTGTCAACGGGGGAGCCGAAGAGGACTGAGAGGCAGCGGTGGCGGCGGCCAGCAGGTATTTGTTTTTTAAAAATTTTATTTATCCCCCCCCACCGCGCCCGCCACCCCCATTAAGTAGCGGCTGCAACTGCAATAACAAGCAGAGGCGCATACAACCAGCCACAGGTCGTACCCGAAACGTACACGCAGTGAGGTGTTAATTACGCTTACAGTCATATACACACTAACCAGGCTATCATGAACAGACCAAGCGCCATCCCCAGGCACATCAAACGCACGCCTCGCACCTGCAGCCGGCAGACAGAACTCCCTTCCATGAGACCAACTTGCCGCTCAGGGGCAGTGACGGTCACCAGGATGTTTCCCAGTCCCTGAAGTGAGGCGTCTTCTGCATAAGAGAAGAGACGAGGTCCAAGCCAGGGAATGGCCCAGTATGGCTCGCGCTGGAGATACCCTATAGAAAGAGCCCAGTTGTCAGCGTGCCCAGAGACGCACTGCCAGCAAAAACTTTTTCTAGTGAATGTGTTGTGGAAGTTCAGGAGGTAGCCCTGGGCAGCAAGCATTACAGGGAGGTTCACAGGAGCTACTGGTTAAGAAACAGAACATTAAACATGCCCTGCCCGCAGTCCGGGCATGGAACAGCCCTTCCCCACAGCCCGGGCATGGAACCGCCCAGGTGACCCCAGGGAGGGATCTCACAGCTGCCCTGGGAGAAGCACACTCTTATATCTCACAAGGCTTTGGTCCACAGTCTTTAGTAACAGGTCCCATCATAAAAAGGAAGTCCGCTGGTGCCCCCACCAGCTCCACCACAAGCTGCCAGGACAGAGGGCACAGGCGGCAGGAGCAGGAGTACATGACGTGCCCACCCCCACACCGCTCAGTGACTTGACTGTTCACCCACAAGGCTATGTCTCGGAGGCGGACCCCAGAAGACTCCATGTTGGACATGGCCAACGCCACGTAGACATAGATGCCACATGGGGCGGCCGGGTGGCGAGGGGAGCAGGAAGAGAGCAGGGGCGATGTCCTCTCATTGGTCCTGGTCACAAACACTGGGCAGAGGAGGAGAAGCAGCGTCCGGGGTGGGCAGGGCAGTAGGTGCCACCAAGGGAACCACCGGCACCATGCCCTGCCATGAACACCAAAAGTTCAGCGTGGTCTCCAGGTCCAGGACGGCTAGCCTCAGCTGCTGGTGGTGGGGCCAGGGTCGCTCTCCAGGCCGGGTACACACTCCTTGCTGAGGCGCACGATCTCCTGGGACAGCACTTCCAGGTCCTGCAACGAAAGAGGGGACACACATCACCATACTGACCGGCAGTGAGCACGCAAGAAGGGGGCGCAAACACCTCAAATGAGCAATCTGACAAAATTCCATATCTACTGCAGCAAAAAATGCGCTACTTCCCACTTCTCAGAATAGATATACTACTGATGAAGAAGTTACTTACCCTCGGTAACGCATATCTGGTAGAGACAATATCTAGCTGCAGATTCCTTACCTTTCAATATCCCAGGCGTCAGACTAGATCCGCAAACTTTTGTGGGAGCAGTACCCCTGTGCGGTCTTTCAGGTGGCTCTGTTCGGTTCTATGCAGTTACGTCACAATCGGATGTGATGTTGCAGTCACCTATATAGGTGCCACCCAATGCGCGGAGGTCAGTTACTTTTCATGTTTTCCATGGCAGGAGCGTAGAGCCATGAAGTGAACTGACTAGTGTGTGTCCAAACTAGGGCCCTGAAAAGTGAGCAACCCTAGCCTTATAAATGTGTCTGCAGAGCGGGGAGGCATAGGTGGGTCTGTAAGGAATCTGCAGCTAGATATTGTCTCTATCAGACAATGCGTTATCGAAGGTAAGTAACTTGTTCATCTGCTTGACTTCTAGCTGTAAATTCCATACCTTCGAATAGATACCCAAGCCATAGCATCCAAGCGGTGGGCTGCGGACAAATGGACTAAACTACGAAGTCCTGCAGGCCCGAACGGGCGAAATGCCTGTCCCTGCGGACCTGACTGTCCAGGCAGTAGTGCTTGGCAAATGTGTGCAGGGACGCCCACATTGCTGCCGGCAGATATCCAGGACTGGAACACTACGAGTCAACGCCGTGGTCGCAGCTTTTCCCCTGGTGAAGTGCCCCATAAGCTATCAGGAAGCTGCTTTTTAGCCAGGGCGTAGTAGATCGTAACAAAGAGAACGACCCGGAGCAAAATGGTTAGTTTCTCACCTGCCCAACCTTTTTTAGCCCCTACCTAGCCCACGAAGAGTTGGTCATCCACCCGGAACATTTTTATGCGGTCAAGGTAGAACGACAACGCTCTTTTTGGGTCCAGACGGTGGAGTCGTCCCTCCTCTTTAAAGGGATGTGGAAGAGCATAAAAGGTGGGCAGTGTGACAGATTGACACAGAAGGAATGGGGTCCCCACCTTAGGTAAGAAAGAGGCCCGGGTGCGAAGCACCAACTTGTCCGGGAATAACATAAAATAGGGAGGCCTGGATGATAAAACCTGCAGCTCACTCACCCCTGGGCTGATGTTATCATCACTAGAAAAGCTGTCTTGACGGTAAGCAAAGTGAAAGTAGTTACTGTATTCATTCACCTTAAAGTGAGAAAGTGAATTTTGTTCTTGCCGCTCATTCACATTAGAGGGACACAGCGAATGAAGTCTTTGGTGTTCGTTCACCTTAGAGGGACGTAGTGAACGCAGACGTTGCTGCTCATTCGCTTTGGAGACAGTGAGTGATTGAAACAAAGGATCTCCTCCCTACATGGAAAGATCAAAGGCACAACCGAGCCTGCAGACTGTGTGATTATAAATAAGAATCTCTCCAACATATTTCCTGCACATGCCTTAAGTTACTAAAAGAAAGAAAGTTATTATTAAAAGAAACATTCAACAACATGAAAATTCAAACAAGTAGAGAAGCAGTAATTACCTTGTCTAGGTGGGACCTCAATCCCCCTAGTCTGCAGGGGGGGGGGGTAAAATATTTAAATCTGTATTTAAAGGAAATAGGTGGAAACCCTGTGGAATTCCAGACTGACTTAGAATTATGGAAAACTACAAAAACTTATAAAGATAACGAGCTGCCATAGATTCCCAGTGTTATACAGGGTTATTATTATGATATGGTTCCCTTCAATATTAACTGAAATTTTACTCAATGTCTTGTGAATTTAGAACAAGGATGAATTATTTTAATACTCTATGACTTTAATGCTGTAAAACATGTTGCTTGGTGTTATGGTTTTTCCAAAGACCAAACATTTGAATAAAATTAAAATTGGAGAAAAAAAAATGGACAGTGAATGCAGTCATTATTTTTTTTTGTTGAAGGAAAGTTTTCTGCTGGACAATCCCTTTAATTACCAACGTGCAGGGATGGCGAAGGGAAGAAAAGCAAAGGGTCTAGGGAGAAGGAAAGTATGCCAGGCTTGGTACCCTCTGGACATGCTTTATTTAAGGCTCTGCTCGCAGATCGACGCGCAGCCGCGGACAGACAGCAAGATGCCCACGGGCAGGCTCTGTATGCTGAGCTCATTACTCTGACAGAGTTCTCTCTGGTGCCTATTTTGGCCCCTCTGCCCAGTGTCGCTGCCCATGTCAGCGTCAGCTTGAAGGCTATCAGAGTTTTCTACGCCGAGAGCTGGTATCCACTGTACGACGCCATGTCTTGTCTAGGATGGGTTACTCTAATGGAGTAGAGAAAGGCAATAATCTCCCTCCTCCAACACACCTTCATCTCAACTATCTAGTTAACCCCTTCGCTGTGGGGTGTTTTCCCCCGCTATGCGGGGGCGCGCGCGCGACACCGCCGTGTTTGTGACGAACTCAGCTCGTCATGAGGCACAGTGGAGCTGCACTCATGACGAGCTCAGCTCGTCACGACCACACCCGTTTTGGAACGTTCAGCACAGCGGGGAAATTATCCCCGCGTGTGAACGTTCCAACGGCCGTGACGAGCTCTGCTCGTCATGAGTGCAGCTCAACCGTTCCTCATGACGAGCTGAGCTCGTCATAAGCACACAACGGGTTAACTATGCCTTGGACTTCATGCGACAGCAGTCGCGTCACCAGTGCTTCCACAATGAGTCGTGCAGCTGAAGGCCCCCATCTCAGATGTGATGTGTCCACCTACTTTCCAAATAGGAATCCAATGCAGCTGTGAACAAAGTCTAGGAATCAACGGTTCAACTCTGCCTATCAAAGATCTCGTTTTGTACCAGTCGAGGCACGTTTGTGGTCTATTCTATACCTGGACTAATGGATGCGGAATTCCAGGGGGTCCAACTGATAAAGAGTGATTTTTTTTATGCTGTTCCCGTGTTTTTTTTTGCAGAGTTTTATATTGCACGAACTTGACGCGAATCCGAATCGGGTATCAGAGCGCTTTACATAGCACCAGTTACGTTACATGAGGACACACATTCATTTTTGTTAGGCACGGGGAGATTAAGTGATTTGCCCAGAATCACAGGATGTTTTAGCGTCATTACCGAGACTCGAACCGAGTTCCCCAGGTCCGAGGTCCGAGGTCGAGCGCCCGAGCCGTTAGGCAAGGGCGATACGGCACATTTTTTACTAGCATTAAACTCTGTAATAGTACCACGTTATTCGAAGCACATAGAACCGGAATACATGCTCTAGGAAGTGTTATATAAAAATCTATTCATTGCCAGTCTGAACCAGAAGTGGACTGCCATAAAAGAGGTGGAAAAGGAAGGACACCCAAAGGTCATGGTGAGACCCCTAGAGAAACCTGGAAAGAAAGGGGATGAATAGAAAGAAGACACCAGGAGCCCCAGAACGCATTCTGTTCTACCTGTACCCCACAGAGTTGAATCCCACTGGTAATCACACCAGTAGGAGACACACAATGCAGGGGACCACGCAGGGGGGTATATGATTCGGGGTTCCATCAGCAGAGGGAATGTTAGCACAAAGAAATGGTGGGAGCTGCATTCCCGCAACAGCGGCCTGACCCGGTAGGGGAACGAAGCAGAGTATGGTACTGTACTGCAACATTTATATAGCGCTTAGTGCCCATCTGTGGGGCACTGAAGCACTTGCCTACATGAATAGCACGCTACACCGTCAAGCTGTATGGGAAGTGAGAAGAGGGCCTGACTATGAGGAGTCAACACGAGAAGCTCAGTCAGGGCCAGCACTGAGACCAGCCTTTGCCTCCCTGTATGACCAGGAGAGAGGGGTGCTGAGGAGAGGCGGGAGTGAAAGGGCATCACCTCTGTGATTGTCATCATTGCATGGGGGACCTAGTGCACTAGTACACAAAAGGAGTCACTGTTCCTTGTAGAGGAAAAAACTTGTGTTGTGTGCTTCTCTATCTGTGGGGGACAGTGTGTCCTCATCATATTGCCCTCACACACCCCGAAGGATGTCTTGCTTCATCATTGGGCTTTGCTCCTCGTCGGGCCGGCGCTGCAATGCCCTATGGGTCCCCCGAAGGGTCACTTTATCGGAGATCTTTTGATGAGAAGCCATTTGGGTGCGTGGGTGTAAGTGGCAGTGAAGTCTAAAGTGGTGAGTTAAAAAAATAACTGGAGGGAGAGTGGATACTATCTATTAGGGTGATCCCTCTGTCATTGTTTAAAACAAAGTGTGTGGTGCTGCTCTAGGGGATATTATGCCCCTCTGTAGCTCCTTGTGTCCCCTCTCTCTAACAATAGGGTACCTAGTGCACCCCAGAGGCTAGCAGTTCATCTACGGCCTACTGCTTCAACCCCACAATATCTTGCGAACAAGCATTTTGAAAGCTCGAACGAGCAAAAAAATCCGCGAAGCAGCGGATCGCAGAATTTTTGCCAATTCTGTGTTCTCTGTAGAACGCGAAATTACCCAAATTTGGCAAATTCTGCGAGCGGAACAGAATTTATTGCCCAGGCCTACTTGCAACTGATAAAGGATGCTGCCTCAAGCATCAAAGCTCCGGAGGCATGGACTCGGGCACGGATAAAGTCAAAGGGTGGGTACCCCAAGCCTAGCAACCAGAGGCGGGGTCTGACTGGGAAAGCCCAGTTTTTTTGTTTTTGTTTTGTCTTTTGCTCGAGAAGGGTGGTAAAGGCTGGATAGTATGTTAGCTAGCTGGGATATTAGCAGGTTGGGTGGTCCCTCGCCTGTCATCGGACTGGAAACTGAGCCGGAAGCCTCTTCTGTGCAGAAGGGTACGGCCGTGTCCCCCGCCGGTGCGCCACATCCGGTCCGCGATGTTGCTCTGTAAGATGTAGTGAAGTCCGCCGGCGGGAGCAAAGTGGCTTTCAGAGGCACTCCTAATGGCGGGAGCGCGCAGCGGCTGCGCCTATCGCAGGCAGGCTGGCCACTGCTCGCCTCAAACATCTGCAGGGGGAGGACAGAGGGGGGCACCCGTGGACACACAGCTGGGCGACGTCAGCCAAGACTATCAGAAGGGGGGGGGGGAGACCCCAAGCTGGGTGCACGAGCGAGCAGGAGAGCCAACGGACATCCTCTGAGCCGTCAATAAATCAATCATAGCATTTGTAAAGCGCACTACTTACCCGTGAGGGTCTCAAGGCGCTGGGGGGGGGGGGGAATCCCGCCCAGTAGGATGCACCCAGGGATACCGGCAAACCAGGGGTTAAAGGTGCCGACCAATGAACGGCGAGGGCAGATTCTCCTAACACTGGCTTCCAAGGCCGGGAATCTGCCTGCAAACCCTGCCGGGCGAAGCCTCGTCAAAAGGAAAAAAATAAACCCCTTCAAGACAAACTATGTATATTTCTGACCTCAAAATGTACCTTCTCTGCACCCCAAACACTCGTCAGCACCCCGCAGTCTTTCCCTTCTCAGGGCTCAGTGACAGTCACACGCGGAGTTCTGGTTTTCCCCCTGTGTCGTGTATCCCTCTCCGCAGGCGGCACACGTCTACCCGGGGGCACGTGTGGCACACTCAATAGTCCCTAAGGGAGGGGGTCAATAGGGTCATCGTGAAGGAAGCATGTGCACACAGATACATCAAAGCACCATGAACAGAGTACACGAGCACCTTAATAAATGAAAGCACCATGGACATCGCGTACACGGATACATCCAAGCACCACGGACAGCGTGCACACCGATACGTCGAAGCACCACGGACAGAGTGCATGCATGTGCACCTTAATACATGAAAGCACCATGGACAGCGTGCACACCGATACATCGAAGCACCATGGACAGCGCGCGCACACAGATACATCGAAGCACCATGGACAGCTTGCACACCGAAAGGGCGCACACAGATACATCGAAGCACCATGGACAGCGCGCACACAGATACATCGAAGCACCATGGACAGCGCGCACACCGATACATCGAAGCACCTTAGATAGAGTGCATGTGCACACTAATACATGAAAGCCCCATGGACAGCGTGCACCAGCACCTTAATACATGAAAGCACCATGGACAGCATGCACAAGCACACTAATACAGCAAAGCACCTTGGACAGCATGCCAGAGCTCACTAATACATCAAAGCACCATGGACAGCGTGCACAAGCTCACTAATACATCAAAGCACCATGGACAGCGTGCACAAGCTCACTAATACATCAAAGCACCATGGACAGCGTGCACACCGATACATCAAAGCACCATGGACAGCTTGCACACCAATACATCGAAGCACTACGGACAGCTTGCACACCGATACATCAAAGCACCATGGACAGCGCGCACACCGATACATCGAAGCACCATAGATAGAGTGCATGTGCACACTAATACATGAAAGCCCCATGGACAGCGTGCACGAGCACCTTAATACATGAAAGCACCATGGACAGCATGCACAAGCACACTAATACATCAAAGCACCATGGACAGCGTGCACAAGCTCACTAATACATCAAAGCACCATGGACAGCGTGCACAAGCTCACTAATACATCAAAGCACCATGGACAGCGTGCACAAGCTCACTAATACATCAAAGCACCATGGACAGCTTGCACACCGATACATCGAAGCACCACGGACAGCGTGCACACCGATACATCGAAGCACCACGGACAGCGTGCACACCGATACATCGAAGCACCACAGACAGAGTGCACACCAATATATCGAAGCACCACGGACAGCACAGATACATCGAAGCACCACGGACAGAGTGCACGTGCATCTTAATACATGAAAGCACCACAGACAGCGTATACATCGAAGCACCACGGACAGCGCGCACCGATACATCGAAGCACCACGGACAGCGCGCACCGATACATCGAAGCACCACGGACAGCGCGCACCGATACATCGAAGCACCACGGACAGCGCGCACCGATACATCGAAGCACCACGGACAGCGCGCACAAGCTCACTAATACATCAAAGCACCATGGACAGCTTGCACACCGATACATCGAAGCACCACGGACAGCTTGCACACCGATACATCGAAGCACCACGGACAGCGTGCACACCGATACATCGAAGCACCACAGACAGAGTGCACACCAATATATCGAAGCACCACGGACCGCACAGATACATCGAAGCACCATGGACAGAGTGCACGTGCATCTTAATACATGAAAGCACCACAGACAGCGTGCACACCGATACATCGAAGCACCATGGACAGAGTGCATGTGCATCTTAATACATGAAGGGCCAGATGTAGGTAATTCATATTTACCACTTCTTAAATACCGAATTTTACCGATTCGGTATTTAAGAAGTGGTAAATATGAAGGGGGGAGATGTAGGTATTTCCAGATGTGGAAATACCGAATCGTTAAGATTTGGTATTTACCGCCCATAGGAATCAATGGGCAATACCGATTCTGTAATTACAGAATCGGTAAATACCGATTTTAGCAAGGGTGCAGGGGGTGTCACTTTGACACCCTCTGGCACCCCTGTTTTAGGCTTGTGTGCCATGTGGCACACATACATGCCCACAGATGTGCATGTACACCTGCATCGGTATTTTACCATGCAATTGTATTGCATGGTAAAATACCGATTTTCAAAGCCCTGTGTCAATGTGCAACTTGGCACCTACATACCGAAAATGCATTTGCGGTAATTTTACCGACCGGTATATTTACAGATTCGGTAAAATTACCGAAAATGCCTGTTTTTTCCCCCCTACATCTCAAAATCCAATTACCGGTCGGTAACGGCCGAATTCGGCCGTTACCGCCCGGTAATTGGCCACCAACATCTGGCCCGAAAGCACCACAGACAGCGTGCACACCGATACATCGAAGCACCATGGACAGCGTGCACACCGATACATCGAAGCACCACAGACAGCGCCAGCACCGATACATCAAAGCACCACGGACAGCGCGCACCGATACATCGAAGCACCACGGACAGCGCGCACCGATACATCGAAGCACTACGGGCAGCGTGCATACCAATACATCAAAGCACCATGGACAGCGTGCACACTGATGCATCAAAGCACCATGGACAGCGTGCACACTGATGCATCGAAGCACCACGGACAGCGTGCACACTGATGCATCGAAGCACCACGGACAGCGTGCACACCGATACATCGAAGCACCATGGGCAACATGCACGAGCACACCAATATATCGAAGCACTACGGGCAGCGTGCACGCCGATACATCAAAGCACCATGGACAGCGTGCACACCGATACATCGAAGCACCATGGACAGCGTGCACACCGATACATCGAAGCACCATGGACAGCGTGCACACCGATACATCGAAGCACCATGGACAGCGTGCACACCGATACATAGAAGCACCATGGACAGCGTGCACACCGATACATAGAAGCACCATGGACAGCATGCACACCGATACATAGAAGCACCACAGACAGCGCCAGCACCGATACATCGAAGCACCACGGACAGCGCACACCGATACATCGAAGCACCACGGACAGCGCACACCGATACATCGAAGCACCAATACATCGAAGCACCACGGACAGCGCGCACCAATACATCGAAGCACCACGGACAGCGCGCACCGATACATCGAAGCACCAATACATCGAAGCACCACGGACAGCGCGCACCAATACATCGAAGCACCACGGACAGCGCGCACCGATACTTTGAAGCACCATGGACAGCGCGCACCGATACATCGAAGCACCACGGACAGCGCGCACCGATACATCGAAGCACCACGGACAGCGTGCACACCGATACATCGAAGCACTACGGGCAGCGTGCACCGATACATCGAAGCACTACGGGCAGCGTGCACCGATACATCGAAGCACCATAGATAGAGTGCATGTGCACACTAATACATGAAAGCCCCATGGACAGCGTGCACGAGCACCTTAATACATGAAAGCACCATGGACAGCATGCACAAGCACACTAATACATCAAAGTACCTTGGACAGCATGCCGGAGCTCACTAATACATCAAAGCACCATGGACAGCGTGCACAAGCTCACTAATACATCAAAGCACCATGGACAGCGTGCACAAGCTCACTAATACATCAAAGCACCATGGACAGCGTGCACACCGATACATCAAAGCACCATGGACAGCGTGCACACCGATACATCAAAGCACCATGGACAGCGTGCACACCGATACATCAAAGCACCATGGACAGCTTGCACACCGATACATCGAAGCACCACGGACAGCTTGCACACCGATACATCGAAGCACCACGGACAGCGTGCACACCGATACATCGAAGCACCATGGACAGCGTGCACACCGATACATCGAAGCACTACGGGCAGCGTGCATACCAATACATCAAAGCACCATGGACAGCGTGCACACTGATGCATCGAAGCACCACGGACAGCGTGCACACAGATACATCGAGGCAGCATGCACGAGCACACCAATATATCGAAGCACTACGGGCAGCGTGCACGCCGATACATCAAAGCACCATGGACAGCGTGCACACCGATACATCGAAGCACCATGGACAGCGTGCACACCGATACATAGAAGCACCATGGACAGCGTGCACACCGATACATAGAAGCACCATGGACAGCATGCACACCGATACATAGAAGCACCATGGACAGCGTGCACACCGATACATCGAAGCACCATGGACAGCGTGCACACCGATACATCGAAGCACCATGGACAGCGTGCACACCGATACATAGAAGCACCATGGACAGCATGCACACCGATACATTGAAGTAACACGGACAGCGCGCGCACCGATACATTGAAGCACCACGGACAGAGCGCACACCAATATATCGAAGCACTACGGGCAGCGTGCACAATGATACATCGAAGCACCATGGACAGCACCGATACATCGAAGCACCACGGACAGCGCGCACACGGATACATAGAAGCACCACGGACAGCATAGACATCGATACATCAAAGCAACACAGACAGCGTGCACACCGATACATCGAAGCACCATGGACAGCACGGATACATCGCAGGACCATGGACAGCGTGCACAAGCACACTAATACATGAAAGCACCATGGACAGCTTGCACATTGATACATCGAAGCACCACGGACGGAGCGCACACCGATGCATCGAAGCACCATGGACAGCATGCACAAGCATACTAATATTGAATATGCTACTTACCAGTATGCATCTGTTCTTGGCATGTAGGGCTGCTGACATTCATATCTATAGCATAGATCGCCGCCTAGTGTTGGGTCCGGATGATTGCACATTGTTGTCCTGGAAGAGTCTTCGAAGTATCACGAGATAGGTGGCTCCTCCCCTGGACCACAGTGCGCATGGGCATCGACTCCATCCCCAGATTGTTTTTAGCCATTGTGGCAAAGATGGAGTTTAACAGTGTGAGCGATGGCCATGCTAAGAGAAAGTGTAAATGCTGCAGCCGCTACAGGCGCCGGGGAGGAGGGCGGGCGATATGAATGTCAGCAGCCCTACATGCCAAGAACAGATGCATACTGGTAAGTAGCATATTCAGTTCGAGGCATGTGGGCTGCTGAATTCATATCTATAGCATAGAATATATAGCAGTCCCTCCATTAACGGCGGCCGCCTGTGCCAGCTGCAGACGTCTGAAAAAGTGTTTTTAGAACAGCCTGCCCTACAGCTGCTTGGAGTGCACATCTACACAGTAATGTTTAGTAAATGTGTGTGGGGTAGACCATGTGGCTGCTCTACAAATGTCTTACGGGTGGAGTGGGCTCTAGGGGGGACCGTTAAAGTGCGCTTAGCCTTTAGATAGCAAATCTGAATACACTTAACGATCCACCTGGCTATACCCGCTTTGGAAATGGGGTTGCCTTTGTGTTGGGCAGAAAAGGCAACAAAGAGTTGTTTTGTCTTCCGAAAATCTTTGGTCCTATCAATGTAGTACATCAAAGCTCATTTGACGTCCAGAGTGTGGAGCATTCTTTCAGCCACCGTCTGTGGATTTTGGAAGAACACGGGCAGTTCAATAGTTTGATTGACATGGAACTGTGAAACCACCTTAGGAAGAAATTTAGGGTTAGTGCGCAGCACCACCCGGTTGGAGTGAATCTGTATGAAAGGTTCTTGTACCGTGAGCGCCTGGAGCTCACTAACACGTCGCAGTGACGTAATGGCTATTAGGAAAGCTACCTTCCATGTTAGGAATTGAAACTCGCACGAGTGTAGAGGCTCAAAAGGTGGACCCATAAGTCGGGTGAGTACCACATTAAGATTCCACTCAGGAGCAGGAGGGGTCCTGGGAGGAATGACACGCTTGAGCCCTTCTAGAAAAGCTTTAATGGCAGGTACTCGGAAAAGGGAGAGATGCTGCCGGTTTTGGAGATAAGCTGCAATGGCGGATAAATGTATCCGAATGGAAGCATACGCCAGATTGCATTTGTAAAGATGCAACAGATAACAAATGATGTTGAGCGTGGACGCGTCAAGCGGGTCAATGTTGTGTTCCACGCAATAAATGACAAACCGCTTCCATTTTGCTGCGTACCATGCTCTGGTGGTGGGCTTCCGTGCCTCCCGTATGATATCCATGCAGTCAGGAGGCAAGTTGAGGTAGCCAAACTCTAAGACCTCAGGAGCCAGATCGCCAGGTTGAGCTGTTGTGGATCTGGGTGCTGAATGTCGCCATGGCTCTGCGTCAAAAGTCTGGGCGTGAGGTGCAGTCTTTGATGCGGTACCACGGAAAGTTCTAGAAACGTGGTGTACCATGGTCGGCGGGCCCACGTTGGAGCAACCAGGATGAGCGTCATCGAGTGTTGCTTTAGCTTTCGTGCCACCAGCGGTATTAGAGGTGCTGGGGGAAAAGCGTACGCAAATTTGCCTGACCAGTTCATCCATATCGCATTGCCCTGCGGCTGTGGGTGTGGGAACCTGGCGGCAAAGCTTTGGCATTTGGCGTTTCCCTTGTGGCGAACAGGTCTATCTGTGGATGTCCCCACTGCTGGAAGTACGGGCGGAGCACTGACGGATGTATCTCCCACTCGTGCATCTGGTGGCTGTACCTGCTGAGCAGATCCGCCATCTGATTGTCCTTGCCTGGGAGGTGTTCCGCCATGAGGATGATGTTCCTCTGAATGGCCCACTTCCACATGCTCTGAGCCAGATGAGACAACTGTGGAGAGTGTGTACCTCCCTGCTTTTGAATGTAGTACATGGCTGTCATGTTGTCCGTCCGGATCAACACGACTTTGTTGCACAGATGTACCTTGAATGCCTTCATCGCCAGGAAGATTGCCATCAGCTCTAAGTGGTTGATGTGCATTTTCCTTTGCTGTGTTGTCCATAGTCCCTGCACCGTGTAGTGGAGCACATGAGCTCCCCATCCTTGTAGAGAAGCGTCCGTCGTTAGGATGATCTGTGGAACAGGCTCTTGGAACGGTCGGCCCTTGCAAAGGTTGTGTGGATTCCACCAATGCAGAGAGGTGTATTCCCGACCGGTCACCAACACTAGGTCTTTCAACTGTCCGTGAGCCTGATTCCACTGACGTGCCAAGCACTCTTGAAGCGGACGCATATGTAGTCTCGCATGGGGGACTATGAAGATGCAGGAGGCCATCATGCCTATCAACTGCATGAACACACGTGCTGGAAGCGAGTGTTGCAGTCTGAATTTCTGGATCAGCGACTGAATGCTGTTGATCCTCATAGAATTTGGCTGAGCTGTGGCTGCCAGAGTATCTATTGTCGCGCCCAGATACTGCCGCACATGGGCTGGCTGAAGGTGCGACTTTGGATAATTTAGCGAGAAACCCACATCGTGAAGAAGGTGAATGGTGTGGGACATGTTGGCAGCGCACTGCTGGGCTGACTTTGCTTGGACAAGCCAGTCGTCCAGATAAGGGTAGACGTGAATGTTTTGTCTCCTGAGGTGCGCTGCCACTGTCGCCAGACATTTCGTGAACACTCTGGGGGCTGTGGTCACCCCGAAAGGGAGGACCTTGAATTGGTAATGCTGATTCAGAATGGTGAATCTGAGGTATTTTCTGTGTGACGGATGTAGTGGAATGTGAAAATATGTATCTTTTAGATCCAATGTTGCGAGGAAATCCCCTTGATTGAGCAACGGAAGAACCTGCTGCAGCGTGAGCATATGAAAGTGTTCTGAGAGAATGTACTGGTTCAGGGGCCTGAGGTCCAGAATGGGTCGCAGGGACCCGTCCTTCTTTGGGATCAAGAAGTACAGGGAGTACACTCCTGAGCCCTGTTGCTCCACTGGCACAAGCTCTATTGCCCCTTTTTGCAGCATGACGAGCACCTCTTGCTGCAATAAGTGCAAATGCTCTGTTGACATAGGACGGTGCCTTGGTGGGATGTTGGGTGGAGTGGACGTTAACTCCAGACAATAACCGTACTGTATAGGTTTTCTGACCCAACGGTCTGTGGTGATGGATTTCCAGACTGGCAGAAACTGTTGGAGTCTCCCCCCGACAGGTGTGGTATAGTCGGGGGCAGTGACAAGGCGTCACTGTTTGTTGGTGGCGGAGGATCGGGAGTTGTTGTTTCCACGACCTCTGCCCTTGGTGCTGTTGCCGCGATAGCCGCCTCTACTTTGCTTGTTGTAAGAGGTTTGTGCACCACCTTTCGTGTACTGTGTTTGCTGGGACATCTGGCCTCTGGAAACACCTCTATTGCTTGAGCGACGAAAAGTACTACCCCTGAACTGCTGGGACTGGAGAGCCCCCATGGACTTCGCAGTCTCTGTGTCTTTCTTTATTTTTTCCAGGGTGGTATCCACCTCAGGTCCGAATAAGTGATCAGGGTTTACAGGTTGATTGAGGATGGTGGTTTGTATCTCTGGTTTGAACCCGGAGATTCTGAGCCAGGCCTGACGTCTTAACATCACACTTGTGTTAATGGCCCTGGCCGCGGTGTCCGCTGCGTCCAGTGCACATTTAATAGAAGCATTTGAGATGAGCTTCCCTTCCTGAATGAGCATCTCCGCTGCCTCTTTATACTCATCTGGCAAGTGTTGTAACAGGGTCTCAAGTGTATCATAGTGTGCACTGTCATATCTGGCCAAGAGGGCCTGAGTGTTTGAAATACGCCAGATATTGGCCGCTTGAGCTGCCACCCTCTTCCCTGATGCTTCGAGCACTTTAGACTCCTTGTCAGGGGGAGGAGCATCACCAGTAGTCTGTGAATTTGCCCTCTTCCGGGCATTAGAAACAACTAGAGAGTCCAACGGTGTTGGAAATGGGATCCCCGGCTGGCCAGGGCTTTCGCCAAAGTCAGTCAGAGACCACCACACCCAAGTCAGGGCAAGGGAGTTACACGCCAAGATAACCCCTACTCACCCTCTAGGTAACGTGGCGCGAGCAGCAAGGCTAAACTTGGAGGCGATGTAGGCTAAGTATTTGCGCACGCACCCCAGCAACAACAACCAAAGGCCCACCACAAAGGAAACTCCACACAAGGTTATATAAAAAATAGCCTTTGTATTACACCAAAACACATTAGATAAAACACACACTTTACAATGTGCCAGAGGCACGGGCAGAATTTACAGGGGATATGTACAAGACAGGGCCACCTGGACCACTGTCAGGAATCAGAAGTAGCACTTTCAGAAATAGCACTTAGTACATAGAATATAGCACAAAATAGCACACAACCAGTAATTACTGGTAACCAGGACCTCACTAGCACCACCTGTACTAGGGAGAAAACAACCACCTATGTATTACAATACCTGTAGGGGTGTAAGAGGAAAACACATGATGCAATGCATGACATTCATTCAGAGGTGTAAAGGCACATGACGCATAAACAATACATTCAGAGGTGCATAGAAAGTACAATTGCGCCAAACTCACGTAAGTCACCACCTGTGACTGTCCCTAGGCCCTCTGGCCTTGTTGGGGCTAGGACGCCCTGTGTCCAATGTCAGGGGGGGCCTAAACGGAGCAGTTGCCCACAAAGTGCTGGGCAACTGGTGCAACAATGTTTGAGCCTGCCAGGGCTCAAAAACAACAGTGGGGGCTCAAGAGCCTCTCTGGGCCCTTCACAACCACTTTGGCGCCTGGAGCCTCTCTCCGGGCCCTAAGAAATAAATGTGGCCCTCCAGAGCCTCACTGGGCTCTACACACGAAATGCTGCCTTGGTGGAGCCCCTCACGGGGGACTCAACTTTGCAAATGCCCCCTGAGCCTCTGGGGCTCGTGAAGCAGAGATGCCCAACTGGCCACTTCGTCAGCGTCCCACTCGGGTACAAACAATGCCCAGGGAGCCTTTCACTAGGCTCCACACCGCGAGCACGGGAGCGCGCTACTGGGGAGGGGGGCGGACACTGTGTCCCGGTGCCCCTCCCTCCCTCTCTGTGGCCACACTCACCGGCTGTTGGCTCTCTCTGGACTCCTCGTGCTGCAGGGGCTCTGTGAGGCAGCCGGGACGTCCTCTTTGCTGCGGGCTCCTCCTACTGCCTCCTGGCGGCACTCTGGGGCTCTCCCTCGGTCGGAGCTTGGCTTCCCCAGACCGGGGGAAGCGGGGGAAGGAGTCGGCCGGTCTTCTCCTCTCCGGTGCAGGAGCGCGGGGTGGGCTCCCGTCTGCTTCCTGCCGTCCCACCAAGGCTTGCCTGACTTCCGGGTCGCGCTGCACCAATAGCAGCGCGGCGCTGGTAAAATGGAGGCGGGACTTCCGGGTCGCCGTCGGCAGCGCGGCGGCCTGGCAGGGTTCCTGGGCTGCGGCGGTGATTTAAACACGGGGTGAGCTCCCGATGATAAATAAATCATGCAAATATGCGGCGTGGGCAGCCGCTAGAGCAGCAAAATGCAGGGTGGGCACCTGCCTGACAAAAGCGCTCCCAAGCGCTTTGTGAGCACAAACTGCAGCGCTAGGACGAATTCAGCGCTCTCAAGCGCTAGACAGATAATCACAGCGCTCCAAGCGCTATAATCAAAAACGAAGCGCTTCCAAGCGCTAGAGGGCATAAAGCGCGCTCCTAGCGCTACAAACAGGATAAAGCGCTCCCAGGGGCAAGGACAGAGCCCCAGCAAACAAGTCCTTGGGCAGGCAGGGGGGGCAAGGCTGGGCCCAGAGCCAGCACACTGGGTCTCCAGGCAGGGAGACAGCCCAAGTGGCGGTCCTCTGGCCCAGCAGCAGCAACAGCCCCCTCAGGATCCTGGAAGAGAACAACATCTGTGGGGACACAGCCCCATTTTTATACAGTGCATTCCTTTGTTCAAGGGTGTAGAGTGGGGGCGGAACCAGTCGCAGCTGGTTCTTGAGTACTCTGTTTACCTCAACCACCCTCTCTATTCACTGGCAGGGCTTGGGTCATTAGACACACCACAGGGGGGCGGAGCCAGCATTGTGTGGGGAAAACCCAGCCCATCCAGGACACAGGTACACTTCTCCCACACATCACTCATGCTAATCTCCCACTCACCACCGGGCAGACCCATCCAGACTTCCTGGAGCCTGGCATGCCAGCCAGCTCCAGCCAATCACACGCCAGCACCCTCACAGCACACGTACAGCCATGTCTAGAAATGGCGCTTCGCTACTAGACACATACATGCTGCATACACCGTTGCGCAGCATTCACTCACACGAGTTCACACATACCAGACTCAAGCCTGTACACCCCACGCATCAGGAACTACCAGGGACACATACATTCCCCATGCATTCCTATGGGCGGGCAGGCCTAGCTCAGCACATGCACTCAGAGTGCGCACGCACTTTCCACTGGGACACAGTGAAAGTGCGCAGAATCCCTAAAATCACCATTGCCAGGTCACCATTTCTAGCAAAAAGTCTAGGGGTGAACCTGCCCTAAGGGCCAAAGTCCAACATAACCCCCTTCCAGCCAAAACGCAGGGGAGACCAATCACCACCGTGATGGACTTCCCTGCTTGGGGCGATAGAACACGGACGCGGGCCCACAACTGCAGGGACACCCTCCTGTTCTACGCCACGGTGAACCCATGGGATTCCTTCTAAACACACTGTCTGGACCAACTGGGCTACCCCACTGGTACTCCCAAGTTGTCCGCGGCCAGGACCAGGCCCTGGGCCACCCAGGTGCCACTGGTCCATGCCAATTCGCAGAGCGGGGGGTAGTAACCCCTGGCACATAGGAGCCATTCTCCACTCTTCCTGTCTGCAAGATAGGACTAGACTGCCACTGGTACTCCAGCCTAGGGCCTACAACCTCAGGCGGACCAGGAGTCTCAGGGAAGGCTCTCCTCCCCCTACCTCTTCTCCTAGGGTTCCTCCTCCCTCTGCGAGGGGTACCCCTAGAACGCCATTCCAACCCAGGGCTAATCCACTCAGGTTGCACCGGGGTCAGAGGTGGGCTCTCCCACCCTCTGCACCCCCTTCCAGAGGTCTGCCCTCTCCCACCTGGAGAAGTTCCTCTGGACGAAGAACCGGTCAGGACACTGGTTACAGTCGTCCTACCCTTCAGGTCAGGCTGATCCTGAACCTGGCCTCCCAACCTCTGGTCTAGAACCTTCGGTGGAACAATTGCCTGGCACTCCAGGACTTCTGGGGATTCACACGCAATCCCCCTGAGGCTGACACATGGCCCATGTGTCGTGTGACTGTCTGTCTGGCGCAGATCTCCCGCCCTCTGTCCACCTGACAGTGCGTGACGATCCCCCAGACCAGAAGTGGTGTTACCATGGTCACTACACGGGAACCTAGCCCAACTGGGTAGTCCCTGACCCACTGGTCCTTCCACTGGGGAACTCCCCCAATCACTCCTCACTCTGGACTCCTGTACCCTCCCTATCGGAGCGGTACTGCCAGACTCTAGAACCATAGGAGCTCTGGTTACAGACGCTCCAGGTCCTCTACTCACTAGGAGATCTTCCTCAAGTGGACTAACAGGACAGCCTAGGTCCCCAACCTGGTGTTCCCTCAAGAAACCACCCAGGTTTTGAGACAGGGCTTCGGGCCTCTGGGGGCTCTCAGCCACCCACTGACTCCTGCTCCACTGAGCCAGGCAGTCAGCCCCTCCACCCTTCTCACTATACTGGGACCTCGCTGGGCTACACTGAGCCTCTTCCACCACGCTGGGCTGGAAGATCCCTGACCCACTACTTTTGGAGTCACTCACCAATGACTCTACAGAACCTCTGGTCCCTTCCCAGCGGTCTGCTTCCTCTGCCAGCTCACATGGTTCAGACAATCCACACCCTAACAGGTGTTGGCGCAACCCTGGTGAACAACAACTGAGCAACTGCTCTCTGAGAAACATATCGAACAATATGTCCCAATCACATTTCGTGGGCTCCCGTACCCAATCACACAGGGCTCCACAACAGTCATCCTCAAAGTCTTCCCAAGACTGATGAGACGGTTTCCTAAGGTTCCTAAACCTCAACCTATTCTCCTCCTCTGGGGAAACAGGAACCATACTCTGGGAACTGGGACTTTCTAGACTGAGATTTAAATAGCTGCCACCACTGGACCCAACCCTCCCTGGGGGATCCAGACACTCAACACTGTGCGCAGGGGATAGTCTACCCTCCAGAGCTACTTTGCCTCTGGTGGCGGCCCTCTCAGCCTCCTCTATCCTGTCCTGCGCTAAGACCCTCTCGGTCTCCAGCTGTTGCTTCTTAACCTCCAGCTGTTGCTTTCTAATGCCCAGCTGTGCCATAGCCTGGGCATGCTCCAACCTGAGCTTTTCTAAAGCCAGCTGGTGCTCCCTTTCTCTCCTCCTATCTTCCAGCTCCTCTGGGGACAGGGAAAGGGATGAGGCGCTGCCTCCTAAACTGGACCCAGCAAGGGACTCCCTATCTATGGGGTCCTCACTCTCTGCTGGCGTCCCTGTGCTATCATCTTCTTCCTCCTCAGACTCTTCAGGGCTCCCCTCTGACCCACCACCCTCATGGTGTGAGACCCGGGCCCTCTCCGCACTGTGCTCACGCTCCCAGTCATCCTTCTGCCATTGGATCAGGTTACCCCTAAGTTGGGACTGGGTGTCTGACTCATTCACTGCAATGTCTCTCTCTTCGCAAAACTCTCTCAGTTCATGCAAAAACAGACCCCAGACATTAAAAGCAGACTCCATCTTGGCAAGATGCTCACAGACACGTGCAACACAGGGGACTGAACAATCTGAAGTAAGAGGACACAATTCCAAAACTTCCACACTCTCCTTATCAAAGAGAACTCATACTCATGCGTCCAGGAAAACACACCATTCATCCACACACACCCTCCCCTCGGATCGGTAAGGCAGTTTCTACCACCCCTGACTTCTCAACCTGACCAAAAGCGACACAGGTACCAAACTCTGGAAGCAGGGCGGGGGACAAATGTACTGAACACAATCAAATGACACTCTTCAGGAGAAGAAAATAATGAAATTTCAAAAACAATCCCCTAAAATGTGGTCATCTAAAATGCAGAGTTTTGTGGTGCAGCCAGCTGCTACTAAGGTACAAGGCAAACACAAATCCTTATCCCGCCGCTTGCCGCCAATGTTGGAAATGGGATCCCCGGCTGGCCAGGGCTTTCGCCAAAGTCAGTCAGAGACCACCACACCCAAGTCAGGGCAAGGGAGTTACACGCCAAGATAACCCCTACTCACCCTCTAGGTAACGTGGCGCGAGCAGCAAGGCTAAACTTGGAGGCGATGTAGGCTAAGTATTTGCGCACGCACCCCAGCAACAACAACCAAAGGCCCACCACAAAGGAAACTCCACACAAGGTTATATAAAAAATAGCCTTTGTATTACACCAAAACACATTAGATAAAACACACACTTTACAATGTGCCAGAGGCACGGGCAGAATTTACAGGGGATATTTACAAGACAGGGCCACCTGGACCACTGTCAGGAATCAGAAGTAGCACTTTCAGAAATAGCACTTAGTACATAGAATATAGCACAAAATAGCACACAACCAGTAATTACTGGTAACCAGGACCTCACTAGCACCACCTGTACTAGGGAGAAAACAACCACCTATGTATTACAATACCTGTAGGGGTGTAAGAGGAAAACACATGATGCAATGCATGACATTCATTCAGAGGTGTAAAGGCACATGACGCATAAACAATACATTCAGAGGTGCATAGAAAGTACAATTGCGCCAAACTCACGTAAGTCACCACCTGTGACTGTCCCTAGGCCCTCTGGCCTTGTTGGGGCTAGGACGCCCTGTGTCCAATGTCAGGGGGGGCCTAAACGGAGCAGTTGCCCACAAAGTGCTGGGCAACTGGTGCAACAATGTTTGAGCCTGCCAGGGCTCAAAAACAACAGTGGGGGCTCAAGAGCCTCTCTGGGCCCTTCACAACCACTTTGGCGCCTGGAGCCTCTCTCCGGGCCCTAAGAAATAAATGTGGCCCTCCAGAGCCTCACTGGGCTCTACACACGAAATGCTGCCTTGGTGGAGCCCCTCACGGGGGACTCAACTTTGCAAATGCCCCCTGAGCCTCTGGGGCTCGTGAAGCAGAGATGCCCAACTGGCCACTTCGTCAGCGTCCCACTCGGGTACAAACAATGCCCAGGGAGCCTTTCACTAGGCTCCACACCGCGAGCACGGGAGCGCGCTACTGGGGAGGGGGGCGGACACTGTGTCCCGGTGCCCCTCCCTCCCTCTCTGTGGCCACACTCACCGGCTGTTGGCTCTCTCTGGACTCCTCGTGCTGCAGGGGCTCTGTGAGGCAGCCGGGACGTCCTCTTTGCTGCGGGCTCCTCCTACTGCCTCCTGGCGGCACTCTGGGGCTCTCCCTCGGTCGGAGCTTGGCTTTCCCAGACCGGGGGAAGCGGGGGAAGGAGTCGGCCGGTCTTCTCCTCTCCGGTGCAGGAGCGCGGGGTGGGCTCCCGTCTGCTTCCTGCCGTCCCACCAAGGCTTGCCTGACTTCCGGGTCGCGCTGCACCAATAGCAGCGCGGCGCTGGTAAAATGGAGGCGGGACTTCCGGGTCGCCGTCGGCAGCGCGGCGGCCTGGCAGGGTTCCTGGGCTGCGGCGGTGATTTAAACACGGGGTGAGCTCCCGATGATAAATAAATCATGCAAATATGCGGCGTGGGCAGCCGCTAGAGCAGCAAAATGCAGGGTGGGCACCTGCCTGACAAAAGCGCTCCCAAGCGCTTTGTGAGCACAAACTGCAGCGCTAGGACGAATTCAGCGCTCTCAAGCGCTAGACAGATAATCACAGCGCTCCAAGCGCTATAATCAAAAACGAAGCGCTTCCAAGCGCTAGAGGGCATAAAGCGCGCTCCTAGCGCTACAAACAGGATAAAGCGCTCCCAGGGGCAAGGACAGAGCCCCAGCAAACAAGTCCTTGGGCAGGCAGGGGGGGCAAGGCTGGGCCCAGAGCCAGCACACTGGGTCTCCAGGCAGGGAGACAGCCCAAGTGGCGGTCCTCTGGCCCAGCAGCAGCAACAGCCCCCTCAGGATCCTGGAAGAGAACAACATCTGTGGGGACACAGCCCCATTTTTATACAGTGCATTCCTTTGTTCAAGGGTGTAGAGTGGGGGCGGAACCAGTCGCAGCTGGTTCTTGAGTACTCTGTTTACCTCAACCACCCTCTCTATTCACTGGCAGGGCTTGGGTCATTAGACACACCACAGGGGGGCGGAGCCAGCATTGTGTGGGGAAAACCCAGCCCATCCAGGACACAGGTACACTCCTCCCACACATCACTCATGCTAATCTCCCACTCACCACCGGGCAGACCCATCCAGACTTCCTGGAGCCTGGCATGCCAGCCAGCTCCAGCCAATCACACGCCAGCACCCTCACAGCACACGTACAGCCATGTCTAGAAATGGCGCTTCGCTACTAGACACATACATGCTGCATACACCGTTGCGCAGCATTCACTCACACGAGTTCACACATACCAGACTCAAGCCTGTACACCCCACGCATCAGGAACTACCAGGGACACATACATTCCCCATGCATTCCTATGGGCGGGCAGGCCTAGCTCAGCACATGCACTCAGAGTGCGCACGCACTTTCCACTGGGACACAGTGAAAGTGCGCAGAATCCCTAAAATCACCATTGCCAGGTCACCATTTCTAGCAAAAAGTCTAGGGGTGAACCTGCCCTAAGGGCCAAAGTCCAACAAACGGCAACTGGCCCTTGATGTAGGTAGGGTCGCCAGGTGCCGGCCGATACTTTTTTTCAATTCTGGGGTTTATAACCCTGGCACGTGTGGGTTCTTTAAAAATGTCCGCAGCATGTTTCAAAACCCCCTTCAGCGTTGGCAGAGTCTTGGCAGTCTTTTCAGATGTGGAAAAGGTATCAAACAAAGTCCACTTCAACAGGGTCAGCATGCAGCTGGACGTCGTGATTTTTAGCTGCCCTCTCAATTAGAGCATTAAATGCCGCAGAATCCTCAGTAGGCGAGGTTTTAACAGTATATACTTGAGTGTCCGGGGCAGTTTGCGGATCCCCTGGGTCCCCAGCATCTGCCCATGAGTCATGGTGATCCTCAGGATCAGTGTCAGCAGGGAAGTTGTACTCTTCAACCTCCCCTTCCCCAGCCTCCACATCAGAGTAAGTGGGTGAGGTTGGAGCAGTGTCTTGAGGCCGTGGGTAAATAGGTTCAATTAGAACCGGGGAATCCGTAGAAGCCTTTTTCCTCTTCAAAGGAATTGTGTAGGACTCCATAGGCTGTGCCGGCGTGATCTTTCGCTTGTAGATGGAAAGTTTTCCGGTGTCGGCGTCGATAAATTGCTCCGACTGCTCCTCCATCAGGGGTTGTTGATGTTTTGTGCCTACAACTGCAGGTGTTGGCTTCGGTCCCGTGGACACCTTCTTGGGCATGTCGTCGTCCGTCCTGGGCGCGAACGCCTTCGGCGCCACTTTCGGCGGCAGCGTGAACTGGATCGGCGCCGTCGACTTTGGCGGTTTGGCAGCGGGCTTCAGGGTGGAAGTGACCTTCGGATCGACTGCGGAAGCCTTGTTCCTGATGCGTTGCAACGAGTCAGATACCTGCTTTGTGAAGGATGCGGATGGTTTCGTCGACCCGACAGGTGTTCTCGATCCACCAGCATGTGCAGATTCGAGTGCGACATTACTTTTGGCCTGGTCCGGGCGACGTGCTGTGTCGACATTTTTTGGAGCTTCAAGTCCCTTGGTTGTGTCGACGGCCTTTGGCGCCGACGCTTTCCGGTCGGCGGCCTTGACAACTTTTTTCGGTGCCCCAGTCTTCGGCTCGACGCCCTTGAGCGACTTCGGTTCGACGCTCTTGAGCGACTTCACCGGATCGACAACCGTCTTCGGCTGGCCCGACATGTCCGAAGACGTGGAGGCGACCAAAGCGACAGGCGTCTTATTTGTCGACGGCGTCTCCATCACTTTCGGTTTAGTCGAGACCGAAGCTTTCACTTTCGGTTTCGATTTCACCAATGGCGGCTCCGTAGGAGGGTCCGTAGCCGGGCCCGTAGGCGAGACCGTGGATACAGGTGCAAGATCTTGGGTAAGGTCATGTGGCGATCCCTCGACCTGAGCCTTAGTGATTGTTCGAACGGGGCATAGCTCTTCCCCTGAGCTATCTTCCGTGGCCCCATAGGCCTCATTGTCGTCTCCTACCTCGTCGACGCCGTCTTCTGTATCGAGCAATTCTATGTCTGCGTCGTAGTTGGAGTCGATCTCCACCGCTGGAGTTGAAATCGGCTCGCGATCTTCCTGCTCGTCTGCTTCTTCCCCCTCGAAAATGTTCACCGGGGCAGGGGCCGTCAGCTGGGCCTCCTGGCGCGCCACACGCCTAAGTCGAATCGTCTTCTTGGATCGAAAACGGGAACAAGCCATACAGTTGGCTTCATCGTTAACCGGCGACAGGCACTTGTTGCACACCGGGTGGACATCGATGTGGGGATATTTCGAGTTGCACACGGGGCATCTCTTGAACGGGCTCCGTTCCATGATGATTCGTCGAAGTCCGGCTGCGTTGACTAGGCCTCAAGCACCGAAGATCCACGCGGGTCCTCCGGATGTCCGACTCAGGAACTGAGCCGGAACAGAGCTGGGCACCGAACGCAAACAATACCGACGATATAGGAAAGGCCTTCGGGCCTAAAGAAAAGTTTCTATCGATTCCGATCTTGAGTGATCAAATATGCATCCGAACCCAATGGCGGAAAAAAACAATCTGGGGATGGAGTCGATGCCCATGCGCACTGTGGTCCAGGGGAGGAGCCACCTATCTCGTGATACTTCGAAGACTCTTCCAGGACAACAATGTGCAATCATCCGGACCCAACACTAGGCGGCGATCTATGCTATAGATATGAATTCAGCAGCTCACATGCCTCGAACATGAAAGCACTATGGACAGCGTGCACGCCAATATATCGAAGCACTACGGGCAGCGTGCATACAGATACTTCAAAGCACCATGGACAGCGCGCACACTGATACTTCGAAGCACCATGGACAGCGTGCACAAGCACACTAATACATGAAAGCATCATGGATAGCATGCACACCAATATATCGAAGCACTATGGGCAGCGTGCACACCGATACATCGAAGCACCGCGGACAGCCCACACCTTCTCTTTTCCATCCATCAGTGCACAAAGCAGTGCTTGCATGCTTGTTTCACAGCACCAAGGTTATGGACACCCGTCTTCAGGAATGCTCAACACCTAATGCGACGCATTTGTTTGCTTCCAGCTTGCCTCACAAAGGGCCGAGGGCGCGCACACAACTACAGTTCAACTGTTCCCCTTGAGCACCATTTGTCATCTATTCAATGAATTCCTCTCCTTCTGATAATTGTGTCTCCTTTGTGGTAACCAGGCAACCAGGCCAAAACACCAGCACATGTCAAGATGCACACGTGGAGGCTCCTGGCAAAGCATGTGTGCAGTATGAGGAGCTCGAGCTTGAGGGGGGGGGTGAAACTGGATACATCTGCCTACGTGAGAAAAACACAGCACCAAATCTGTCCCCGAGGGTGGACGAGACCCTTCAGGGTGATTGAGCCCCTCCTCATTACAGTGTCCTTAGATCACGACTCCATTGCACAAGAAGTGTGGTGCAGCAGCCAGGGCAGCTGACTCCAGAACCCGGGGGCTCACGGTTCGATCCCCGGTGCCGGCGGCAGATCAGTCCAGCACCATGCGACTCTGGGCAATAGCTCGCTTAATCTTCCTGACGGCCCCCAGCGCCTTGACACCCTCGGGTAATTGTTTGCGCTTTACGAATACTGGACATTTACATTTACATTTTCTTGGACAGGGCATGTGTGATCTATACTCTGCTCCTTCGGGTACGGATGCTGCCCTCCTCCATCTCCTGATGAGCTGGTACCCAACCCCAGAGCCACCCAGTCTCCTTACCTTCTTGGACAGGGCATGTGTGATCTATACTCTGCCCCTTCGGGCACGGATGCTGCCCACCCCCATCTAGTAAAGAGCTGGTACCCAACCCCAGAGCCACCCTGTCTCCTTACCTTCTTGGACAGGGCATTTGTGATCTATACTCTGCCTCTTCGGGCACGGATGCTGCCCTCCTCCATCTCCTGATGAGCTGGTACCCAACCCCAGAGTCACCCTGTCTCCTTACCTTCTGCAGGTGCATGTTCTTGGTCAGCTGCTCTTCCAGCATGTTCTGCAGCTTCTTGTTCATTTCCCGCAGGTTCTCGTCGCCAGGCTTGACCAGGTCTCGGAGCACGCTGCCGATGCTGCTGCGGTCCACCTGTCCGTGCATCGTCGTGACATCTACGGGAATTAAAGGGGGGCGGAGTAAGACACGGAAAGCCTATGACTTTATACACAACAGATTACAAATCTACAACATGCCTATGCCAGGTTTCTTGTCAGTAACCAACTTTCTGGACATTCACCCCAATTCAAAAGCAAATACTTTCTCTTTTGACGTATCAATCAATCAATCAGTACTTGTAGAGTGTGGCTTATCACTCATGAGGGCACCAAGACAGGTGCTCACCTAGCTTCAAATGCAAAAACAACAGGTGATGGACAGAATGCAGAACAATGTCATACATTCACCCCAGTACAGAGATCTGGGCCTAAATCCATCGTTTTTTTGCTCACCATGCCATTCCAGTTTCAACCCAGCCATATGCAAATCAGTCCTGACCCTGTGCCCCATGGGAACAGTCCAGCCCGAACTGCCAAGCCAGGTCCTCCCTGGGGTGGCAGAGTGGGCTAAAGAACGGTGATGGATCAAACCGAGATCTTTTGACTGGGTGTGAGTGTTTGATTGGTTCTGATGCTCTGTCCATCACCACCCCCTTTTGTACCGCTTTGGCCGCCATAAGTGAGGCAGGATATGCTCAGACGTGAGTCCCTTGCTCACTTTGCCACTGGATTCAAGCAAGCCGGGCTGAAGACGGCTGTAATGCCAGAAACCGGTCCTCGGAAGCTTGTTTTCGGTCCAGGGAAGGCATGGCTTGGCAGTTCGGGCTGGACTGTTCCCATGAGGCACAGGGTCAGACTGATTTGCATATAGCCATGACTGAACTGGGGTGGCAGAGTGGGCTAAAGAACGGTGATGGATTAAACCCAGATCTGCTGACTGGGTGTGTTTGATTGGTTCGGATGCTCCGTCCATCACCACCCCCTTTTGTACCGCTCAACTAGCTTCAAACCTTGTTTAGGTGCTAAATAGCTCTCGTAGTGCATCCCGGCTTTACCCAATATCACCAGGAGCCAGGACTCCAAGCTACACCCCAGTACAGTCAAGACCTTGTGCTCAAAATTCACCTAGATATCCCATTCAGCAGGGACCAGGAAATCATGTGGATGCCCACTGAGGCAGGATATGCACAAAGAAAATTTGCCTGTAAATGAACGAAGTATGCAACACTTCAAGGTGAGCAACCGGAAGAAGAGCCAAGGTGAGAACGAAGAATCAGATTGAAATATTTCAATCCACAGATCAAGGATGTCCCCTTGAAACCCCAACACAGATGGATGAATGGATTTGAGGAGTTCCCAAAGAAGCCCAAACAAATGTAAAGATCCTGGCCAGAAACCGGACAGTACTGCTGTGTCTGTAGGAAGGAATTTACAGTCGCGGATGAATGCCAGAAGCAACACCCTTTCGACTAAAGGACCATGTCTATACATCCCCTTGGGGCTAGACCGCGGTCCGCTCAGGATCTGGCTGCTGAGACAGGACACAATCCAGGAAAATGCGATGCAGCGCGCGCATCGAAATTCGTTTTATTTATTTATATGTTTACTTATCTCTAATCGGCCGTAATCCGTAGTTTACTACCCCCCACCCTGGCCCTCAACCGCCCCACGTCAGCGCCCGGCAGCACTCCCAACACGGGCCGCTACTGCAGTGGGCCAGAGTGGCCATAGCGGGCACCAGGCGTTTTCCCGATGGGCTGCAGGAGTGGGAGGTGGTTTTGGACCCCTGGGAGGCCGTTTTTGTAAACCGGGGCAGTTTTTGCAGCATAGACCCCGCCCCATCGGACTCATTTGCCAGGGCTGGTTTGTGTTCCCAGTCCGATCTGCCACCAAGCCACCCACACTGCATGCCTGGGTCTGCACCGCCTACATCTGCGGCCATTCAGAACTGGGCAACAGCGGACGCCATGTGACATGATTCCTTAAAATATCCACTGGGCATCAGTGGTACCCAGGCGACTGAACCATTATTACATGACCCACAGTACATGCATGGCAACCCAGACTCCACGGGTCTCGAGGCAACCCAGACTCCACGGGTCTCGAGGCAACCCAGACTTCACGGGTCTCGAGGCAACCCAGACTCCACGGGTCTCGAGGCAACCCAGACTCCACGGGTCTCGAGGCAACCCAGACTCCACGAGTCTCGAAGGAACCTACGCTCCATGGGTCTCGAGGCAACCCAGACTCCACGAGTCTCGAAGGAACCCAGGCTCCACGGATCTCGAGACAACCCGGGCTCCACTGGTCTCGAGGCAACCCAGGCTCCATGGATCTCGAGGCAACCCAGACTCCACGGGTCTCGAAGGAACCCAGGCTCCACGGGTCTCGAAGGAACCCAGGCTCCACGGGTCTCGAAGGAACCCAGGTTCCATGGGTCTCGAGACAACCCAGGCTCCACTGGTCTCGAGGCAACCCAGGATCCACGAGTCTCGAGGGAACCCAGGCTCCACGGGTCTCGAGGGAACCCAGGCTCCACGGGTCTCGAAGGAACCTAGGCTCCACGGGTCTCGAAGGAACCTAGGCTCCACGGGTCTCGAAGGAACCCAAGCTCCACGGGTCTCGAGGCAACTCAGGCTCCACGAGTCTCGAGGAAAGCAATGCTTCAGGGGTCTCGAGGCAACCTAGACTCCATGGGTCTCGAGGCAACCCAGGCTCCACGGGTCTCAAAGGAACCCAGGCTCCACGGGTCTCAAGGCAACCCAGGCTCCACAAGTCTCAAAGGAACCCAGGCTCCACGGGTCTCAAGGCAACCCAGGCCCCACAAGTCTTGAGGCAAGCAAGGCTTCAGGCGTCTCGAGGCAACCCAGACTCCACGGGTCTCGAGGCAACCCAGGCCCCACAAGTCTCGAGGCAAGCAAGGCTTATGGGTCTCGAGGCAACCCAGACTCCACAGGTCTTGAGGCAACCCAGGCTCCAAGGGTCTCGAGGCACCCCAGGCTCCACGGGTCTCGAGGCAACCCAGACTCCACAGGTCTTGAGGCAACCCAGGGTCCAAGGGTCTCGAGGCACCCCAGGCTCCAAGGGTCTCGAGGCAACCCAGGCTCCACAAGTCTCGAGGCAACCCAGGCTCCACGGGTCTCGAGGCAACCCAGACTCCACAAGTCTCGAGGCAACCCAGGCTCCACAAGTCTCGAGGCAACCCAGGCTCCACAAGTCTCGAGGCAACCCAGGCTCCACGGGTCTCGAAGGGACCCAGACTCCACGGGTCTCGAGGCAACCCAGACTCCACGGGTCTCGAGACAAACCAGACTCCATGGGTCTTGTAGCCACCCAGACTCCACGGGTCTCGTAGCCACCCAGACTCCACGGGTCTCGAGGCAACCCAGACTCCACGGGTCTCAAGGCAACCCAGACTCCTCAAGTCTTGAGGCAAGCAAGGCTTCAGGCGTCTCGAGGCAACCCAGACTCCACGGGTCTCGAGGCAACCCAGGCCCCACAAGTCTCGAGGCAAGCAAGGCTTATGGGTCTCGAGGCAACCCAGACTCCACGGGTCTCGAGGCAACCCAGACTCCACAGGTCTTGAGGCAACCCAGGGTCCAAGGGTCTTGAGGCACCCCGGGCTCCAAGGGTCTCGAGGCAACCCAGGCTCCACAAGTCTTGAGGCAACAAAGGCTCCACAAGTCTCGAGGCAACCCAGGCTCCACAAGTCTCGAGGCAACCCAGGCTCCACGGGTCTCGAGGCAACCCAGACTCCACAAGTCTCGAGGCAACCCAGGCTCCACAAGTCTCGAGGCAACCCAGGCTCCACAAGTCTCGAGGCAACCCAGGCTCCACGGGTCTCGAGGCAACCCAGGCTCCACAAGTCTCGAGGCAACCCAGGCTCCACGGGTCTCGAGGCAACCCAGGCTCCACGGGTCTCGAGGCAACCCAGGCTACACGGATCTCGAGGCAACCCAGGTTCCATCGGTCTCTAGGAAACCCAGGCTCCACGGGTCTCGAGGCAACCCAGACTCCACGGGTCTCGAGGCAACCTAGACTCCACAAGTCTCGAGGCAACCCAATCCACGGGTCTCGAGGCAACCCAGACTCCACAAGTCTTGAGGCAACCCAGACTCAACAGGTCTCGGGGGAACCCAGACTCCACAGGTCTCGGGGGAACCCAGATTCCACAGTTCTCGAGGCAACCCAGGCTCCACGGGTCTCGAGGTAAACCAGGCTCCACGGGTCTCGAGGCAACCCAGGCTCCAAGGGTTTCGAGGCAACCCAGGCTCCACGGGTCTCGAGGCAACCCAGACTCCACCGATCTCGAGGGAACCCAGGCTCCACAGGTCTCGAGGCAACCCAGGCTCCACGAGTCTCGAGGCCAACCCAGGCTTCACGAGTCTCGAGGGAACCCAGGCTCCATGGATCTCGAGGGAACCCAGGCTCTACGGATCTCGAGCCAACCCAGACTCCACGGGTCTCGTAACCACCCAGACTCCACGGGTCTCGAGGCCACCCAGACTCCACGGGTCTCGAGGCCACCCAGACTCCACGGGTCTCGAGGCAACCCATACTCCACTCGTGCACACAGGTCTTGAGGGAACCCAGACTCCACGGGTCTCGAGGCAACCCAGACTGCAAGGGTCTCGAGGCAACCCAGACTGCACGGGTCTCGAGGCAACCCAGACTCCACAGGCCTTGAGGGAACCCAGACTCCATGGGTCTCGAGGCAACCCAGACTCCACGGGTCTCGAGGCAACCCAGACTCCACGGGTCTCGATGCAACCCAGACTCCACGGGTCTCGATGCAACCCAGACTCCACGGGTCTCGAAGGGACCCAGACTCCACGGGTCTCAAGGCAACCCAGACTCCACGGGTCTCGAGACAAACCAGACTCCATGGGTCTCGTAGCCACCCAGACTCCACGGGTCTCGTAGCCACCCAGACTCCACAGGTCTCGAGGCAACCCAGACTCCACGGGTCTCAAGGCAACCCAGACTCCTCAAGTCTTGAGGCAAGCAAGGCTTCAGGCGTCTCGAGGCAACCCAGACTCCACGGGTCTCGAGGCAACCCAGGCCCCACAAGTCTCGAGGCAAGCAAGGCTTATGGGTCTCGAGGCAACCCAGACTCCACGGGTCTCGAGGCAACCCAGACTCCACAGGTCTTGAGGCAACCCAGGCTCCAAGGGTCTCGAGGCACCCCAGGCTCCAAGGGTCTCGAGGCAACCCAGGCTCCACAAGTCTCGAGGCAACCCAGGCTCCACGGGTCTCGAGGCAACCCAGGCTCCACAAGTCTCGAGGCAACCCAGGCTCCACAGGTCTCGAGGCAACCCAGGCTCCACGGGTCTCGAGGCAACCCAGGCTCCACGGGTCTCGAGGCAACCCAGACTCCACAAGTCTCGAGGCAACCCAGGCTCCACGGGTCTCGAGGCAACCCAGGCTCCACGGGTCTCGAGGCAACCCAGACTCCACAAGTCTCGAGGCAACCCAGGCTCCACAAGTCTCGAGGCAACCCAGGCTCCACAAGTCTCGAGGCAACCCAGGCTCCACGGGTCTCGAGGCAACCCAGGCTCCACGGGTCTCGAGGCAACCCAGGCTCCACAAGTCTCGAGGCAACCCAGGCTCCACGGGTCTCGAGGCAACCCAGGCTACACGGATCTCGAGGCAACCCAGGTTCCATGGGTCTCTAGGAAACCCAGGCTCCACGGGTCTCGAGGCAACCCAGACTCCACGGGTCTCGAGGCAACCTAGACTCCACAAGTCTCGAGGCAACCCAGACTCCACGGGTCTCGAGGCAACCCAGACTCCACAAGTCTTGAGGCAACCCAGACTCAACAGGTCTCGGGGGAACCCAGACTCCACAGGTCTCGGGGGAACCCAGATTCCACAGTTCTCGAGGCAACCCAGGCTCCACGGGTCTCGAGGCAAACCAGGCTCCACGGGTCTCGAGGAAACCCAGGCTCCAAGGGTTTCGAGGCAACCCAGGCTCCACGGGTCTCGAGGCAACCCAGGCTCCACCGATCTCGAGGGAACCCAGGCTCCACAGGTCTCGAGGCAACCCAGGCTCCACGAGTCTCGAGGCCAACCCAGGCTTCACGAGTCTCGAGGGAACCCAGGCTCCATGGATCTCGAGGCAACCCAGGCTCTACGGATCTCGAGCCAACCCAGACTCCACGGGTCTCGTAACCACCCAGACTCCACGGGTCTCGTGACCACTCAGACTCCACGGGTCTCGAGGCCACCCAGACTCCACGGGTCTCGAGGCCACCCAGACTCCACGGGTCTCGAGGCAACCCATACTCCACTCGTGCACACAGGTCTTGAGGGAACCCAGACTCCACGGGTCTCGAGGCAACCCAGACTGCAAGGGTCTCGAGGCAACCCAGACTGCACGGGTCTCGAGGCAACCCAGACCGCACGGGTCTCGAGGCAACCCAGACTCCACAGGTCTTGAGGGAACCCAGACTCCACGGGTCTCGAGGCAACCCAGACTCCACGGGTCTCCAGGCAACCCAGACTCCACGGGTCTCGATGCAACCCAGACTCCACGGGTCTCGAAGGGACCCTGACTCCAAGGGTCTCGAGGCAACCCAGACTCCATGGGTCTCGAGGCAAACCAGACTCCATGGGTCTTGTAGCCACCCAGACTCCACGGGTCTCGTAGCCACCCAGACTCCACGGGTCTCGAGGCAACCCAGACTCCACGGGTCTCGAGGCAACCCAGACTCCACGGGTCTCGTGACCACCCAGACTCCACGGGTCTCGAGGCCACCCAGACTCCACAGGTCTCGAGGCAACCCAGACTCCACGGGTCTCGAGGCAACCCAGACTCCACGGGTCTCGAGGCAACCCAGACTCCACGGGTCTCGAGGCAACCCAGACTCCACGGGTCTCGAGGCAATCCAGACTCCACGCGAGCACACAAACGTTTTAGAGCGGCCGCTGCGCACAGCAGGGACAGAAGGTGTGAGTGAGTGACAATGGAGCATCGGTCAGTGTCCGTTGTCCACACAGTGTCCTGTCTGAGGACCCGCAAATACTGATCCTACACCGAGGACTCATGGGGACAAGGGGCTACCTCAGCTGTGGAAGGGGTCTTCCATCCCCGTTCACCCAGTGATAGTAGTCACCTCTCCACTGGGGGAGTGGGAGGGTTGGATTGGTAAGGCGGGCACTCGGGCAATGGCCGAGGGGCTGGTATCTGAGTTCCAGCTGTGGGCCCCTTTTTTGGGCATCCTGGGGGCTGATTTGGCGGTATCTTTGCTGTTGGGATGGTGAAGGCGGGCTAGTGGGTGCCCGAGTATCCTTTCTGGAGGCAGATGGGCCTCTATTACCTACCCTTTACCACCTGGCAGAGGTCTCAACTCCTTTCTCTCGCTGGGCCGGCCCATTAATGTGTGCACACTGAGTGGGGGCAGGGGGCTTGAACAGAAGTGGCCTCGCTAGTATTCAGGTGTGGTGGTGAACCAATCCGTGCCGTTTTTTTTATCTAAGTGAATTTATCAAAACAGGCCTCTGTCAGAGACCAGCAAAACACACAAGATGATGGACGGAATGTTGCACAAAGGCAAAACATTCACCCCCAGTCACAGATCTGGGTTTAATCCATCGTTATTTTGCTCACCAAGCCACCCTAGTTCAGACATGGCCATATGCAAATCAGCTCTGACCCTGTGCCTCATGGGAACAGTCCAGCCCGAACTGCCAAGCCATGCCTTCCCTGGACCGGAATCAAGCATCCTAGGACCGGTTTCTGGCTATCAGCCTTCATCAGCCAGGATAGCTTGACTCCAGTGGCGTAGTGAGCACGGGACCCACGTCTGAGCAAACCCGTCCCACTCGGGGTAACAAATGCAAAAACAACAGTTGATGGACAGAATGCAGAACAATGTCATACATTCACCCCAGTACAGAAATCTGGGCCTTAATCCATTGTTTTTTTGTACTCCATACCACCCCAGTTCAGACATGGCCACATGCAAATTAGCCTTGACCCTGTGCCTCATGGGAACAGTCCAGACCGAACTGCCAAACCATGCCTTCCCTGGACTGGAATCAAGCATCCTAAGACCGGTTTCTGGCTATCAGCCGTCTTCAGCCAGGATATCTTGACTCCAGTGGTGTGGAGAGCACGGGACTCACATCTGGGCATACCCGTCCCACATAGGGTGAACAGCAAAACACACAAGGTGATGGACGGAATGTTGCACAATGGCAAAACATTCACCCCCAGTCACAGATCTGCCCGGCCCGATTTTTGATCCGAATCCAACCCTGGGGGGTGGGTCACTGCTCAAACAACCTCAGCCGAGGAGGGGTTCATCCAGTGAGATCACACGGCCACGCGCTGTCCCTGTGGAGGGGTCCCCAACTTAACCTCTGCCCCCCCAGACACACGTGCCCCCCCCCCCCCGTGTGCAGAGGGGGCCCGGAGGGGTACCACGCCGTCCACTCCCAGCAGCACTCGGGCCGCAGGAGGCGTTCAGCGCTGTCAGCACATTCAGGAGGAAGGGAAGGGGGGGGGGGCGGGGGCAGTGACCACGAGGTGTAAATAATTCAGGTGAGAGAAAGTTCCACCATGTTTTATTAACCAGGGTGGCGGCAGAGCAGCCCGCACGGCGCATGCGCACAGGAAGGAGGCCAGAGAGAGAGAAGCAGGGGGGTGGGGGGGCCTGGGAGTATAAGGGGCGAGGAGGCCAAGGGACAGGAGGGAAGAGGCTGGGTACACAGCCGACGGGATACTGGCTGGGAGAAGAGAGGCTGCAAAATAGGGGATACGGGGTATGAGAAGGAAGAGGAGGGCTGGAATCATCAGGGTGATTCTAGAGCACAGAGGAGGGACCTATCAGAGGAGGAGGAGGGGCCGCGAGGTCAGAGGAAAGACGAGTGAGGAGGGACAGATGACGGCGGCGGGGAGAAAGGTCAGAAGAGGGAAGAAAGGGTGGGGAGGGTGAGGAGGCGAGGGGGAAGGAAAGAGACGGCCAAAGGAAAGAGAAGGGGAAGAAAAGAGAAGGGGAAGAAAAGAGAGAGGGAAGAAAAGAGGGGGAAGAAAAGGGGGGAAGAAAAGGGGAGGAAGAAAAGAGGGGAAGAAAAGAGAGAGGGGGAAGAAAAGAGGGGAGGAAGAAAAGAGGGGAGGAAGAAAAGAGGGGAGGAAGAAAAGAGAGAGGGGGAAGAAAAGGGGGGAAGAAAAGGGGAGGAAGAAAAGAGAGAGGGGGAAGAAAAGAGAGAGGGGGAAGAAAAGAGGGGGTAGAAAAGAGAGGGGGAAGAAAAGAGGGGGGAAGAAAAGGGGGAAGAAAAGAGAGAGGGGGAAGAAAAGAGGGGGAAGAAAAGAGGGGGGAGAAAAGAGAGGGGGTAGAAAAGAGAGGGGGAAGAAAAGAGGGGGGAAGAAAAGAGGGGAAGAAAAGAGGGGGGAAGAAAAGAGGGGGAAGAAAAGAGGGGGAAGAAAAGAGGGGGAAGAAAAGAGGGGGAAGAAAAGAGGGGGAAGAAAAGAGGGGAAGAAAAGAGGGGGGAAAGAGGGGGAAGAAAAGAGAGGGGGAAGAAAAGAGAGGGAAGAAAAGAAGGGGGAAGAAAAGAGAGGGGGAAGAAAAGAGAGGGGGAAGAAAAGAGGGGGGAAGAAAAGAGAGGGGGAAGAAAAGAGAGGGGGAAGAAAAGAGAGGGGGAAGAAAAGAGAGGGGGAAGAAAAGAGGGGGGAAGAAAAGAGAGGGGGAAGAAAAGAGGGGGGAGAAAAGAGAGGGGGAAGAAAAGAGAGGGGGGAGAAAAGAGGGGGAAGAAAAAGAGAGGGGGAAGAAAAGAGGGGGGAAGAAAAGAGGGGGAAGAAAAGAGGGGGAAGAAAAGAGGGGGAAGAAAAGAGGGGGGGGAGAAAAGAGGGGAAGAAAAGAGGGGGAAGAAAAGAGGGGGAAGAAAAGAGGGGGGAAGAAAAGAGGGGGAAGAGAAGAGAGGGAAGAAAAGAAGGGGGAAGAAAGAGGGGGGAAAAAGAGAGGGGAAGAACAGAGGGGGAAGAAAAGAGAAGGGGAAGAAAAGAGGGGGAAGAAAAGAATGGGGGAAGAAAAGAAGGGGGAAGAAAAGAAGGGGGAAGGACAGAGAGGGGGAAGAAAAGAGAGGGGAAGAAAAGAAGGGGGGAGAAAAGAGAGGGGGTAGAAAAGAGAGGGGGGAAGAAAAGAGGGGGGAAGAAAATGGGGGAAGAAAAGAGGGGAAGAAAAGAGGGGGGAAGAAAAGAGGGGAAGAAAAGAGGGGGAAGAAAAGAGGGGGAAGAAAAGAGGGGAAGAAAAGAGGGGAAGAAAAGAGGGGAAGAAAAGAGGGGGGAAAGAGGGGGGAAGAAAGAGGGGGAAGAAAAGAGAGGGGGAAGAAAAGAGAGGGAAGAAAAGAAGGGGGAAGAAAAGAAGGGGAAGAAGGCACAGCGGGGGTACGCCCCGCGTGGGAGCGGGGCCGCCCAACACCACCGGGGGAGACCCGAGGTGGACGCCCGCTGTGCCCCTCTCCCCTGCGGTTTCCTCCCCTCTGTGTTCCCCTCTTGGTCCTTCCCGCTCTGTTCCTCCCCGCTTTTCCCTCCCCTCTCTTTCCTCCCTGCGTCTCTTGTGTGCCTCCCCTCGTCTGTTCCTCCCCTCTGTTTTCCTCCCCTCTCTTTCCTCCCCTCTCTTTCCTCCCCTCGTTTCCTCCCCTCTCTTTTCCTCCCCTCTCGTGTTTCCTCCCCTCTCTGTGTCCGCCCTCTCTGTTGCCTCCCCTCTCTTTTCCCCCCCTCTTTGTCCCCCTCTTTCCTCCCCTCTCTGTGTCCTCCCCTCTTTTTCCTCCCCCTCTCTTTTCCTCCCCGCTCCTCCCCTCTTGTCCTCCCCTCTTTTCCTCCCCTCTTCCTCCCCTCTTGTTCCTCCCTCTCTTTTCTCCCCTCTTTTCCTCCCCTCGTTTTCCTCCCGCTGTGCCCTCCCCTCGTTGTCCTCCCCTCGTGTTTCCTCCCCTCCTGTTTCTGCCTCCCCTCTTTTTCCCCCTCTCTTTCCGCCCCCT